>NC_133877.1:3155775-3529265 GCF_044706935.1 Curcuma longa
TAGTTTAATGGATCCATTCATGAGTGTTTGCCTTAGTTTAACGCTGGCTGGCAACCTAACGCAACCCTCCTCCTTTATCCGGGCTTGGGACCGGCAATGATAAGGTAAACTTATCACAGGCGGAGTTTAAATATAATTGTAAAAATAAATTTGAAGTATTTGTTGCTATTGGGATATGGTTTTGTATTTAGTAAAAAAAATTATATATTATTATTATATTCAAATAATGTATATTTAATTTTTAGTTGTTAGGAGTTTAGTTTGCTAAATGAGTGTCAAATTCATTACTCAAATAGAAATGACTTAAATTAAGACACGCAATGGATTAGATGAGTTATACTTGTTGGAGGACTCGATCAAGTCAGGTGTGCTAAGTGACATGAGTGAGGGTCGACCGAGTGGACACAATAAGGTAAGGGAGTTGGGCAAATTGATGGATTGAACAATTTGGATGGCCAACACTAATTCGGCTAGATAAGTCAATTGCATTGCTCGAGTTTATCGAGTCAAATAGGATGAGTGGGAACAGGTTGAGCTAGACACCCTTGTCACATTCGATAGACTAGTTGAGTTTAGATGTCAAATGGTTAGTTTGAGCTAGGTTGGTTAGATGAACTAGTTGAGTTGAACAAACCAAATGAGTTGTATTGACTCGCTAGTCTGAGATAGTTAGATGAGTTTGTCAAATTGGTCAAGAAATTAATTCTAGATGTGACAGATTGAAATAAAAAATTAGGTAATCCAATTGAGTGGGCATGTAAGATGAGATGGCAGAGTAGTTCATTCGTCCATTGGTCCAAAATTTTTAAATATTAAAAAAATATTTTAAAAAATAATAAAATTCAATTTTTTTTAAAAAAAAATTGAAAGTTAATGATAATATCTTAAGAAGATTGATAGTTAATCAAGGCATCTACCCTTTCAAACTCCTCTAGAATGTGTTACAACTTGTCAACCAAATCCAAATAAATGGGATTTGGTTGATAATTATAATAATAATAATTGTTTTATTCCTCATGGGTTAAATAGAATAAGTAGTATCGGGTGATCAATTACAAATTTTCAATTACTTTCTCAGATATGGTCGTGGGGCCGACCATGTTGGACCGTTATGATGGTGGATTCCACCTTTTACTGAAGAATAAATAGTCTCGGGGCTACGATACAGCGACAGGATATCTATATAGTCTCTCAGATATCTAAGATTTGAGTTCCAATTGCAATGCGATGAATTTCCTCCAATGGAAGGTTGACCTAAGAACGTTGGATTGTTGGACCGCCTGATGCGAGCACTTCCTGATTGTTATGGTCGTAAGGATACGGAGGCGGACCGGGTCGAGAAGGACGCCCGAACCGAGTCCACCATCCGGAAGCAGCCGACTAAGGCACTATGGCCCGAATCCGAATCCCGGGGTAACCACTCGAATGGACCCCACCCGAGTCCGACAGGCCGGTTGGTCAGTAGAAGAGGCGGATACGCCTGCCGAGCCGACTCCCAGCCAACTCGACTGATCAGCATACTCGACTCGTCTCAGGGAGTCGAGCCAGAATAAGACCCTCCTTCACTGACCACTCCCCTTCTTGTACTATAGTCAGATATCTGACACCTCCTCACTAGGTATGGTGACGCGCCGCCTAACGTACGCCCTTACCGGCAACGTACAAGCGTCATTATGGGCGCCACTCCTGCCAGTACGGAGTGTACTCTAAGGGTAAGCTTCACCTTACCTCGGCCGTGGTACGAACCTCTACATCAGTATATAAGGAAAGCCCCTTCTGAGGGGCCAGGTATGCTCTCTTTTCTTGATCATCTTCCTCCCTTGGCTTTCATCTACAGAGGCTTGACTTAAGCATCGGATTCCGATGGTCGCGCCTGTCACACCGGCTTTCCTTCTCACGGTGTTTGTGTTTGCAGATTACCGGTGATCCTCGTCGCCCCCTCTTCATCTTCATCCCATTGTGCTGCTAAGGAAAAGTCGCGCGCCCAGAAGCTGTTCTTGACGGGAACACTGATGTATCTTGATGAATGATGAAAAACTTCTATAGTCCGAAAGATTGGATATATAATGTCAACTAAAAAAATAATTTTCTATTTAATTGGAAAAATAAATTTAAAATATAATTTATTCTTATAGGGATATGCAGTTTCATATTTAGTAAAGATATTTTTTTTATCTTTATGTATTATTATATTCAAATAATGTAAGTTCTTATTTTTCTAAAATAAAATTATACATTTATATCTAAAATGCACATAGAAGTTGAGTTTGCCAAATTAGACGATCAAACACATTAGAAAATGGACTAGGAGAGCTGTACATGTTGGATGTGGATGTGCTAAGTGACATGGGTGAGCCAATTTAGTGGGCACAACAAGATAAGGGGGTTGGACAAATTTATAAATTAGGCAATTTGGATGGGCTAACACTAGTTGGACTAGATAAGTCAATCGCATTACATGAGTCTCTTGAGTAAAATGGGGACATGGTAAGCTCGACACACTCATCATCTTGTGACTAGAAGTCAATTGCATTCCATGAAAAACATGCATGCTTTTATTATTATTATTATTTTAAAAAATCTAAGTTATGCTAGAAAAGAACAACTAGGAATCAAAATTCTTTTATTATTTTTTTACGTTTAATCAATAGAACATATGAGCTTGGATTAAGAAGCTGGAATTGAAATGAATGAGACTGAATAACATGAAAATGGTCCATCCTATCATAAGACTGAAGTATCAATATAATATATACTACCATGTTAACTTGTTCATACGGTGATTGTAAAGAAGTAGAGCTTCAAGATGACAGCAAGAGCCAACTGCAGCAGAAATATTCCGGCGACGATTAGAAACCACCTATCTCCAGATGACATAATGTGTGCGCGAAGATTGAGAGCGAGGAAGGTTGCAGACATGAATCCTGCAATACCGATGATCACCCATCTGAAGATTTCCACGGGCACAATGGAGAGGCACTGCAATGCACAATAATGACAGGTGAACAAAATAGTTACGAGCTAAATTTTTATTCTAATGTAATCAAACAAATCTGTTGTTAGTATACACTAATAGAGCAACAGTAAGACCTATGTAATAATAGGAGCTATGGCTACAATAACCCCACAAAAGGCCATATATCCTTTGATTGAGAACATATGAAAAATCTAAATACTTTGATGTATAAATTTTAACGAATCCATCTGGAACAGTCTATCCAATGGTTGTGACTAAGAAGACCAATCCAAGTCTAAGCATCTACAACATTATATGTGAAGGGATGTGACATGAACTAACACATCCCGGAATTCGTCGAATGATTTTCTTAAGGCTATAATAAAATTTTCACAGCGGAAATAAACAATCAAAGACAAGAATCAACACCGAGATTTAACGTGGAAACCTCCTCAATGTGAGGAGTAAAACCACGGCCTGAGGCACCACCAAAAACTTCCACTAAGTCAACAAAGAAGTGGGTACACAAGTGTTCTTCTCTAGCCACCAACAACCAGCACATAAACTTCTTCTTTTACTCAGCGTAACATCAAGAACTCGTCTTGGTAATCATACGCTTAACAACACAAATAGAAGAAGTTAAAATCAAGAATACCGAATCTGACAATTTTGAAACAGGGACGAAATTGCCAGCTAGAAGACTCCAATGACGATCTCCACCGTTCAGAATGAAGAACCTCAAGTTGGGAATACTCTCTTAAAATTTCAGGAAGATCCAACGGTGCAATTGGCGGCAACGCCCGGTTAATTGAACATCGCGCAGGCTGAAATAGAACTGTGATGAAATTTATTTTTCGGCTAACTTGCTAGGATGCGTTTTTCTCTCTTATTCCCCGAAGATAACCCTAGATGACCCCTTAATATAGATGAGGGCTTGGGCTTCATCCGTGTAAAGAAACACGGGCTTGGACCGCTCTCACATAGGAGAGACCAACCCAACAAATCTCCCCCTCTCGACTATGTGGAGGAGCTCGCCGAAACACCGGCGACTTGACGACAAGCAATAATCTTTTCTCTTGAAAGCGCCTTCGTCATCATATCCGATCCATTATCATCGGTGTGGATCTTCTCAATATGCACTGCCTTAGAATTCACAACATCTCGAATCCAATGATATCTCATATCTATATGCTTCGACTTCGCATGGAAGGTTGAATTCTTCGCAAGATATATAGCACTTTGATTATCACAAAAGAGGGCGTACCGTTCTTGATTGAATCCAAGCTCTTGGAAAAAATTCTTCAACCACAATAGTTCTTTGCACGCTTCCGTGGCAGCAATGAATTCCGCCTCGGTGGTAGATAGTGCAACACATTTTTGGAGCCTAGATTGCCAAGAAACAACTCCCCCTGCAAAGGTAATCAGATAACCTGATGTCGACTTACGAGTATCAATATCTCCAGCCATATCTGCATCTGTATAGCCAATCAACTTTGGCTCACCACCTCCGAAACATATACCATAGTGTGCGGTACCACGCAAATACCTCATAATCCATTTCACCACATTCTAATGCTCTTTTCCAGGATCAGATAAGAATCGACTCACCACGCTAATAGCATGCGCTATATCAGGTCTCGTGCACACCATCGCATACATCAAACTACCAACCGTAGAACTATAAGGAACCTTTTGCATGTACTGTCTATGCTCATCAGAAGAAGAACAATGATCGTGACTCAACTTAACACCAGAAGGAAAAGGAGCTGATGTATCTTAGGGGAAGGAGATTCTTTCAATAAACCAGGCAGATCAGCAATCAATAAATTACTTACTAATGGCCTTGCTCATCAGGTAATGGTTATTTTTTTTTGTTTGTGGTTTTTTATTCACTTCTTCATATGATGGGTACATTTCTTAGTCCAATCTTCTATAAATGACTTGCATCTTTTAATTCTTGAAGCTTTTGGAGACTACAACAAGGAAGAAAACAATCCGCATAAAATGTGATCCATCAGAGTCTGATTCAGTTTGGAAGTGGTTGAAGAGATGGACGGCTATAACTTCATCAGTAGACCAACAACCTGTGAAAAGCTTCGGCATTGGCCATCAGGTGCTAGAAGGGAAAACTAATGTCACAGAAGGTATACCAAAAAATACAATTTCTAATGCAGCTTTGTCAGTTTTGTCTGAACTAGTGTTGCCTCCAACCAAATTGATGATGGCAGATGATGATGAACACTATTTAATGATTGGAGACACTGATGGCTTTCAATGTCAGACTTCTGTAACTTCACAATATAATTCATTCAATTTTGGTGAGGCAGAAAAATTGCAACCTGGAAATGATATTTTGGATACTACTGCTCAAGACTATGCTGCACCTAAGGTTGTTAATGATGAGAGGTTGGATTGCATAGATGATACCAAACAAGTGCAGCCAAATAAAAATTCTGGATTAACAGGTGAAAAATCACCTGTTAGGAAAGACTGTTTCAACCATGATACTGAAAAGGCATCCTCTGAAATGCTGGAGAATGGCGGGAAGAAAATTGCTGTTAGTTCAAGAAAACCATGCAATCCAGCATTTGTTGCAGCTCAGTCAAAGCTCGAAGAGTTGAGTTCAAAGTCAGCTGTTGGTCGATCTGTTAGTTCTGCTTATCAAAATGCTTCATCAAAATCAAAATCAGAGAACCAGAACATTCACACAAGTCCTTTTACAGATAACAATGAAGCAGTTTCAGCTAAAACATCGGTAATGTATGATTCTAGGCTTCAAACTGCAACATCAGAGTGTGGCACTGAGATATCTATCACCTCCACTCTTGATTCACCGGACAGATCTGACATGGAAGGTGGGGAAATTGTTCTCGAGATCAGAACTTTGGAGAATAAGAATTATGACGTCGTTGAGGAGAATGCTTTTGAACTTCCCAGTTTGAGTGGTAATTGTAGACCTGAGGATGGAGATGACGATGTGGCAGATTCAAATGTTTCCATCAACTTAACACAGTCTGGTCACAAGTCGGCTGAGCCAACTTCATCAAGTGCAATGACTCATCAGCAAGTTACAACAGAACAAGGTAGATCACTTGAAGGAACTCCAGTAAACTATGAATCAGCAGCTGATGCGCATGGAACCCCATCTAGTGATATCTCTGTTAATGCCAGAAAGAAAAAAAAGGATGATAACATGTCTACTTATAGGCAAAGGTTACAATTGGTTGGAAAAAATCTATCATCTAGTCCAAATAATGGTTCAGGCGTACAAATTAGCGCAGAAAATTTAGTGAAGGATCCAAAAATTCCAAAGAGGCGCAACTCTTTTGGGATGGCAAAAACCGATCATGTTGAACAAGAACCTAGGCTTAGTAGTAGCAATTCGCTTCCAGGTTATATGCAAGCCACTGCATCTGCAAGGGCTAAAGCATTTGTCAGTACATCTCAGAAGTCCAGCCCCGATCAGCAAGATAATCAGCCTAAAAAGCGACATTCCTTGCCCGTTGAAAATGGAAAGCAGAGTTCATCCCCACGCATGCAAAGATCAGCATCACAAGCCCAGCCGAATGTCAAGGTCAACAGCGATCGTTCTCCACATACTTCTGCAGGTAAGCTGCTACTTCTATGAACACTGGTGTTGATACTGCAGATCCTAATGCATATTCTTCTTAAGTGCCAATGCATGTGGTTTCCTCCTAAAATATCAGTAAATTTTGCCATACTTGGTGTAAGCAAACCTTCTTGATGAAGACCACATGTATATATAAGCTCGACTGGACTACTCGTTGGATAAGAAAAACCAAAAATAGAACCTCTCCAATTTGAGTTTAGTTCATGATTCAACCACGTGAAAAAAAAAGTCAAAAATTAATCTGACTGAGTTGTCACAGAACTCTAAGAACTGGTTAGTTTTTAGAAACTACGTTAATTTTATTCTATGGCTTCAAATGTCAAATTTGCTGAATAACATTTCCATGAAACTATATTTTAGTTAGGAAAATGATTATTTTCAGTTTTTAACATATAATAAATACATTAAATATAGTTGCAAGTTGGTATGTGTATAATGATTTTCCATAATTGGATTTTTATCTTGAATGATTGTGAGAAATATGCAATTAGAGAGGTTATATCTGGGCTGGTCTAACCAATTTTCTTGTTTGAGGCGACATCTGAGACAATCTACAATTTGGCCGACTGAATTGCCGGTTCGACCAGTGAATTGTTGTCCTGATCTTGTCCGGTTTTATTTCCAATCCAATTCTTATGGCAGCTCACTAAATCCTCTTCTTGAACACACTTTTATTTTCTGACATGACGAGGTTGTATATTTTTCAGAGAGAAGATGGCAAAGATGATAAAAACAATGAGAGAAACGTGATCAAGATGCAGTCCTGGAACTTTGGCTTTGCCAATTAAATGTCTATTCAAGTGTTTTATGATATTATGATCATCTCATATTGAGTAGAATAAGGAGCTTCTACCAGAGAGTTTGTATAATATATCTCAAAGTTGTGTGTTGTGATAATATTATTGGTGTGTTGTGTAAGGATGGATGACGTTGAGATTTGTTGTATTGTATGTTTTACGTATTTATTTTTATTTTAATGTGATGTGCAAGTTTTATTTTGGAATTTACTGTGTGTAGAATTGGTCTTCTTTCATCATCTCTTCTGTGGTCATGTCTAGTTGTCATTTGAAGCTGCTTAGTTATTCTGTTTGCAATTTAGGATCCTGATCATCCCTTAGGCTAGCGGAACAGCTATTTTATCTTTTTTTTTTCCATTATTATTTCTAAATCATTTTAGCTATTTCTTATTTATTTTATTTCATTATTTAAGGAATATGAAATTTTTTTACTAATTATTTAAAAAGGCCTATCTAAAGTTGATTATTGCTTTGTTTTCTTTCTGTATTTTTTTATTTATTAGAAAATTTAATATGAGGATGATGTTTGTCCAACAGGTACATGTTTGAGATCTCACTGAACTACATCGGAAATAAATAATATGATGTTGTGCACGATAGACGCAGTTAAATGAAAAAAAAAAAATCCATGCTAATTTCCACACAAATTATTTCACCAAATATTAATATCAAAATCCAACAAATAATGTCGCTGCTAATTGTGCTTCCTCTGGTGTCACTGAGCAAATCCGGCTTAGAAGCAATTGCATAAAATCACAGAGAGAATGGTTTTGAATAAACATCGAACATTTGGTTGGAAGTGAGTTGTGGCTCCTGCAAATTTGACATGAATGAAAACGATCAACTTTTTATGGATTCTTACCTAATGAATACGCCAAGAACAGGAAGAAATGGACCTCCTTCATGGAAGAATAAGTTAAGAAACCGAACAAAACTTAGATACACAACTCCTTTATCAGAAGATCAAGCTATAAACGTGAATAAAACTTACGTGTCGACCCTTTCACGGAGCTTCTGTGAAGGGTCTGCACGATTAACAACATTTGCAACAAATTTAAAGAAATGCTAACTATAGGTATAAACATATTTGAAGATCCCTCATTGTGAAGAACAGGCTAAGAACATGAACCAAACTTTGGTGCAGACTTCTCAACGGGGCCTCTATGAAGAGTGTGCACTTTAACGATGGATGAATATCAAGTATGAAGAACGAGTGCACTTAGGATGAAAATGAACACATGAAATAAAAGAACGCAGGAATATGAAATTGAGGAAGTGGTTCAGTGGTATAAAAAATGAATGCACGATGATACACCTTTTTCACAGAGTTCCATGAGACACACCTAATTTTTGTTCCAAGAACAGTGTTTTTAAAACCGGGTCGACATGTGAATTGGTAGTCTCCTTGTTTCCAAGTTCAGCAAAATATATATAATGATCTGATAGGATCGGTTTGCCTTCCAATTCCCAGGTTTATAGTTGCAAAAACAGTGGAAGAGAAGAGAAAAAAAATGTACCTGTCTGAGTGCGCCAGGCATACTACCTCCAGTCAGCAACATAGTGATGAGTGAGGTGACAGGGCCAGAAGATAGTGAATCACCAGTGCCCCTAATGGTAGATCGCATGGAAGTCAGTATAGTTCCATATGTAGCCCCTTGTCCTCGCTCGATGGCTTGGATGAAGCAATAAGTCATGGCACCTGTTGAAGTAATCCCTGATAAAGCCTGCATTAGAACCATTTGATGAACTATCATCAATATTAACAGATAAACTAGAGAGGAAAAGGGTAACTGGATTTTCAATTATAACTGTATTAAAATTTCAGAACTCAACTTGTTGAATTTTACTCTGGTTAAGGAAAATATATGTTCTTTGATGCACTATACTACCAGCTAAATGACAAGGGCAAACAAGTGAACTCTATTTTCCTTAAGCACTCGCTCAAGGCATTTATAGAAAAAAAATATAAAATATGATTTAGTTTAAAACATATATAATATTATGCTTATGTTTTAGATAGAATTAGTCATGTTTAATGATTTTTTTGTTGAGCTATGAATACATGTAAATATGCTTTACGAAAATCAATGCTACACACTATTTTCTTTTGCATAAATTCTTCATGAGCGACATGCTATAAACAACTAAATTGTTGAGTCATATCATTACTACTCAGGTATAGATCTCTTTTGACAATAATCTCCATCATGTATCTTTAGTTCTGATAAATTCAATTTGTCCTGCTAGGAACCATCAGTTAGGTTTGAACCTGCCTAGACCATCTTAAATTATCAAATTATTTGATCTCATCATAATACATTTTATATTATACTACACCTAATTGCTCACTAGTGATAGCATTTTTATTTTTTATTTCTTGGTAATAAATAACTTCAGTTATTCATCTAGACATGCTAAGCGTCTGGTCGTTACCTTCTCACTCCTAAATGTCTTAACTGTTTTAACTGAATAATGGAGATTACAAAAGGAAACTCCAAGCACTATAGGATGATGGTACACAACAGGCTTACAATCATCACAAACGTTATAGTTAAAGCAATCAATCTGGTTGTGGAACTAATGTATACTCTTCTTAAAGATAAGGACAGAGTAGATTTTCTATCACTGAAGCCAACACTATTTAGATATTGTAGCTGTTTATTCACACTGCATGCAATAAAGTTACCGAAGTGTCTGCAGAGGTCTGATCATCATCACAACCACTGAACGAAATGGCTTCTCCACCATTTGTACCTTTCCAAGCACCATTCCGAGGTCGATGATCTTCCCATACATAGAATCCGCTCCTAGATCAAGAAAGACAATTAGCTTTATTTATTCTGAAACACGAAGTGGAGATACCAAAAAAAAACGAATGCATGAAATGAAACTTTCTCTGGTATAAGCGGACTAGCAAATTGATTAAATAAGTTCAAGCTGAAAAAGTATAGAGATTAAATATTAAGAATATGAATTTGCAAGTTGGTTCTTTTTCTAAGAGCTCTAATTTTTTAAATAAGCAATCAACCAATTAACTTTCATAATGTCTCTAATCAGGAAGTCTTGTGTTTAAATTTTATTATCACTAGCGAGAAAAATTATATCCCTAGCTAACTCATCATGTTTGGGCTTGGGGAGTGTCAAACAACACAGATTGCCATCTTTCCTAATCCTAACAGCTCAATCGTTTGGGAAAAGTGATCAACCAATCAACTTTAGTACTTTAGTTAGGCAGTTATAGGTCTTCTTACACATCATGTGATATCTTGAGTCTGAATGCAGCAAAACCTCCAGGATGCGTTCAGTAGTTTTTTTATTAAGTTAAAAGAAAGGAAAGTAACATGCATTAGAAGAGGACAAAAGGGCAGTGCATTGTTATGGGGATTTTTGTTTTCGTTTGGATGCTATCATCATAGAAACATAAGGGATGAATATAATCCATTGAAATTATAAGTCTCTCTCCTTTCCTCTTCATCCCCAAACAAGGGTTTGGAAGACACCTTTTGTGAGGGAGGAAGACAAACAATCCTCTCCTTTCTCTTAGTCTGGATTAGTCTGGATTTAAGGGAATATAGATAGGGAATCTCTTTTCTTTCTATTCTCACGTGTTATCAGATTCTGAGGTACTCATGGGAAAAAGGACAGTGTTTTTAAAAATTTATCACATTGATAAAGACAAAATGAGTAACTAAAATAAGAAGCTGAAATAATGGAAGAAAGAAAAGCCCCAATTGGACTATTGTAAGTTGAGTTATATAATTCTAGTAAGTTTATCACCCATGATTCATGAACCATAGAAGCTAAAAGACAATAAAAAGTCAAAGGAATGCTCTCTAGAGCAAAGGTTCAATCATGAGAGTAGTTCTATATTACTAACCTGTTCATTCTGCAAAGATAAGGTAGATCTAGCATAGTGCCACTGTGACAAGCATCTATAATAGCATGAAGCCTAACTCCAGAAGGTAGTGGCCTAACTATCGCCTCATTAATATCGTTATCAACGATCATTCCATTTTTCTCAAAATCTAGAGGACAAAGAGTCTCATCATAGCCATCTGCTTCCTCCCCTCTGTAATCTCTTTGTTGGGAACCATGGCCAGAGTAGTGAAATACCAAAGAGTCCCCAGGTTGACAACCTTGGACAAGCCAATACATTGCCATCATTATGTTGTGTTTAATTGGTATCTTGTTTGGATCTCTTTCTTCCTCTGCAAAGGGCATCAATTTAGATTTGTCAAAGAAGTATGCTGCAACTTGGAATCTTTCATAGTCAAGTCTAAAACGAAACTGACTGAAAGATAAACTAGAAATTGTGTACTGAAAACATTTTCCAAAATAATGTTCTCAAGAAACAAAAGGAAGGTGGCAACTTCCTAAGAAACTATTTGTTGTCTTCAAGTAGCTTACATACTGAGGCCTATTACTTTCTTTTGAACTAAATATCCTGGAAAAGGGTTCAAGATTTTAGTTTGCACCTTGAAGGCTCCACTTGTTTTTCAGGATAAACCTAAACCTATAGTCAATCTGGACCTCGAGGCTCAGATGTAAGATTTTGGTTTCAAATTGACCCCTTTCTCCAAGAATGATGAATTTTGGGGCAAAAATATCCTTGGAATTAATATTTTCGTCCACGGGCAAATTGTCCAAATTCCTAAAATAATTTTGAAGAGAAAGGCCAAAATGAAATCAATTTTCTACTTAAAGAAGAAAAATGGCTGTGCTTAAAATTTAGCAATTAAATTGAGAAAAATTAAAAGCATTGTGGTACAAATGGAAATTTTCCTAGTATCATGAATCATGATCAATAAACTAGTTTATTAGTCATATTTTCATCCAAAAATATGTGGCACAATACAACCATCTTTCAAAAGACACTAATATAGACTTGGCCAGTTTTAGTTTTCCATGATATAATAAAGATTATAACTTATCTAAGAAAAGAATCCCAATCAATCTTAACCTGTTTTAAATAAGAGAATATCCATCAAAGAAATGCAAGAATCCATTGTTAACATACAAAAAAACAACAACTAAATTTCATAGATAAACATGTTAGAATCTGTCCAATGTTTTGCTATCACTAAATTGATCATGGTTACAAATTACATAAAGCAGAGGTAACCAGAAAATATTTGAAATAAGCAAAAGTACAGACTAGTGCGAGTTTGGCATTTTTATCTGGACAAGTTCACCCGTTGGTACCGACATACTCGTAAAGTTTATAATCATGATACGGTTGTTGTCAAATTTGACCAGCTCTCACAGCATTGTGAGCATAAGCCAAAACATACACAACTCAAGTTCATAGAAATTAACATATTGTGATCTTTTGTATGGTAACCGCGCTATTTGGTATTGAACTTCCAATATCAAGGAAAATCCCTAACTTTCCAACAACAACAAAATTAAATCGCACCTTGAACTCCTACCTGTCAACATAATTATGTTGGATTCCTGGAAGCCGAATCGATTGATAAGGAGGTACTTCATACACTTGGCATCATTGATGCACCCCTTCAGCTCGTGCCGCGTGTTCCGATACGTGATTCCGCAAATCACCGCCTTCTTCCGCCCACCCGGTCTCGGTGGCGCCGACGGCGTGCCCCAGGAAGTCGGCGGCGGCGGGTAAATCGAAGTGGGGCCAGGACCGGGGGGCGGCGGGTAAATCGAAGTGGGGCCGGGGCCGGGGGGCGGGAGGGAGGGAGGAGCCGAAGGAATCACCGGTGAGCTCCTCGGATCGGCCACGTAGGTGACGGCCCGGCAGACGGCGCAGCGGATCGAGGAAGCACCCGGGGGGAGCTGCAGTTGGGTGCGGCAGTGAGAGCAGTCGATCAGCATCATCGACCTGTAGGGAGGAAACATGGCGACGGCGTGGCTTGAGAATACGGAGGCAGGGAACGATCTCCGGCGGAGGAGAAGGGTAAAGATCGAAGAAACGAGTAAGACCGAAGAAAAAATACGAGAGGACCAGCCGGAAGGAACGCGTGAGGCACAGTCGAAGTTGACGCCCGAGTTTTTGATTTTTTTTTTAAAGGGCAAAAGAAGGTACGAATATTGTGGGCCATAGTATTTGCACTAATAGAAGATTGCCACGTAGGCAACCATTTGAGAGCAACATCACTTCGACACGTGGCCGGATCTCATTGGTTGTATATGGTCTATTTCATGTAGTAAATATTTTCTCTTCGAAGCTTCTTCGTAGAGTTGGCTTGTTCAATTCGATTGTTTCCATTTTTTTCTGAATTCCACTGCGGTTGAGGACTTACAGCTGTCAATTGTCGGTTAACGGGTCGCCGCCGCTACTGAGCATAAATCGGACTGTATTTGCGGGTCAAACCCGATAAGGACTCGCGGGCTCCACGACTACGACACCTCAACACCCGCACATATCCGAGAGCCAAAACCGAAACCGAGGGGAGCTTGCGGCGGACGATGGAGCAGAGGCCGTCGCCGTGGAGTCGATCCCCGCAGCACCATTGGACTGGTCCAACGGACCGTAGATTTAATAAACCGGTAATTGAATTTTAAGATGAACCGGTCGATCGGGAACCAGAACCAGTGGTGAAGACCCAGTCGCTCTTGAAAACTGCCAACCGGTCGACTCAACGAGTTTTCCACCCACTCGACGATTTCTTTTTCCACAAGCAAAACCGGTGCCCCGTTCGTTGTGGGGTACGCGCACGGCGTCCCGATGGAGGCGTGGCCGCTCTTGTTCCTCTCCCTCGGCTTATCCACTTTGCTCGCCGTCCTCCTACGCCGTCTCCTCCCCGGCGGAGTATCTGATCGGGCCCTCCCTCCCGGCCCCCTGGCGGTTCCGATCATAGGAAATCTTCTCTGGCTGCGCCGCTCCCCTCGCAACATCGTCAACGTGCTCCGCCAGTCCCGCGCACGATACGGCCCCATCTTCACGCTCCGCTTCGGATCGCGCCGGGCCATCTTCGTCGCCGATCACCAAATCACCCACAAAGCCCTCGTCGAGCTCGGCGCTGCCTTCGCTGATCGCCCCGCGCCACCAATTGCCGCCCGGATTCTCACCGCCGGCCAGCTCTTCATCTCCTCCACCGCGTACGGCCCTCTCTGGCGCATACTCCGCCGCAACCTCACCGCCGAGATCCTCCACCCCGCCCGATTGAAGTCCTTCGCGGGCGGCCGCGCCTGGGTCCTCCGCGTCCTTCGTGAGCACCTCCTATCCCGGGCGGCCGCCCAAGGCGGGGTCGTCGTTGCGGCCGAGAGCTTTCAGTTCGCCGTGTTCTGCTTGCTGGTGTTCATGTGCTTCGGCGAGAAGCTTGGGGAGGAAACCGTGCGGGAGATCGCGCACACGCAGAGGAGCCTGCTGATGTACCGTAATAAACTCGCCATTCTCATCATCGCACCGAGAATCACGCAGTACCTGTTCCGGAATCGGTTGAGAACGGCCATGGCGATGGTGGAGAAGCAGAGGCAGCTGTTCTTGCCACTGATCGAAGCCCGAAGAAGTCAAAAACAGAGCAATGAAAAAGAAGAGGAGCGATTCGTGTACTCCTACGTCGACTCGCTCCTCAACCTCGAACTCCCTGATGAAGAAGGCAGGCGAAAACTCTCCGACGAGGAGATTATAGGCCTGTGCTCGGAGTTCCTGAACGGTGGCACCGATACTACGGCGACGGCGCTGGAGTGGACCATGGCCAACCTTGTGAAGCGCCGAGAGTTACAGGAAAAGCTACGGGAGGAGGTCGATAGCGTCGTTACGCAAGGGGAGGAGATCAAGGAGGAGGAGTTGCAGAGGATGGTGTACCTGAAGGCGGTGATCCTGGAGGGGCTGCGGCTCCACCCACCTGGGCACGTCGTGCTGCCGCACGCGGTGACAGAGGACGTGAGTCTCTGCGGGTACACGATCCCCAAAGGCGGGGCGTCGGTCAATTTCTTGGTGGCGGAGATGGGCCGGGACGGGCGGGTGTGGGCGGAGCCGATGGAGTTCCGGCCGGAACGGTTCCTGAAAGGCGGAGAGGGAGAGTCGGTGGACCTCACCGGAAGCAGGGAGATCCGGATGATGCCGTTCGGCGCGGGGAGGCGGATCTGCCCCGGAATGGGGATGGCGATGCTCCACCTGGAGTACTTGGTGGCGAATCTGGTGAGGGAGTTCGAGTGGAAGGCGGTCGACGGGGACGAGATCGACCTGGCGGCGGAGAAGTTCGAGTTCACCGTCGTGATGAAGGATCCGCTGCGAGCGAGGATCCTCTCCAGGAAGGAGACGGCGCAGGAAGCGTGACGTGGCTAAGGTATGCTTAATGATATTCCATTTATTTACGTCTCGTAGATCATACAATGATATTAGTTGGTATAATACCTTGTAATAATATATTTCATCAATATTCTCCATTATATTGGGTTTTAATTATCGATAATAAGGAATAGAAACACGAATTTTCACATTATGTTTATTTGACTCCTACAATGTATAAATGGAGGAATACTTTTTCTTTTTAAATGCAAAAAAGTAAATCCAGTTTGATCATTAGTATAAAATTGAAAATTTGATCATTCTCCGGCTGATCCGCGCGCTAACTAATTTCTCCATCATATTATCCACCACTATATCGAAAGCATCACGGAATCTCTCAAACCTGGCGGTCGGATCTCCATAAAGCAGCCCCGGCATGATCTGATGCACAATATACCTCCGCATCTCCTCCCTCTCCTCCGCCGGCACCCTCCTCAGCCTCTCCACCACGTCCACCTTCCCTTGCCTCACCTCCTCCTCGTCGATAAACACCGACCACCTCTGGTGGTCCTCCGGCAAATGCCACGGGTACTGGTAGTACGCCGTGAAGGGGTTAAAGAGCACCGGGATGCAGCCAGCCACCAGGCTGTCGAACACCGACTTCCTCGTCGGGCTGTCCCCCGGCGGCTGCAGGCAGAACTCTGACTCCATGAACACCCCCACCACCGCCTCTGGCTTCATGCACCCGCCGCGGTTGCAGTTGAGGAAGTGGCACTCGGGGGTGGCCGCGATGCATTGCTCGATCAGTACCGACCGGATGCTCTCCTCTGTTCTCCTTGCGGCGCCCGCGAAGCCGACGAGATTGCGCCGGGGGTAGGCAGAGAGGCGGAGCTGCCAGGCGTTAATGTCGGCGTCGTCGTGCGGGTGGAAGTGGGTGGGATGGGGCACCCCGACGTCGTTCGGCTCCCACGGTTGACGCTCGATCAGGAACTTGAAGGATTTTTGCATCTGGTCGAGCAGCAGGAAGTTGCTGCCCCAATGGCCATTGCCGTATCGCCGGAAGTCCCACGATATCTTCCCCAGCACGAATATGTGGTCGGTGCCGGAGTTCCTCCTCCACGACGGCTGCTCCTCCAACCACCTGCATTTCAAGATCCAATTTTTTGTTAAAAAAAAAAAATCATCCAAATTTGAGAAAAAATTGCATTTTTGCCGTCTACTAAAATATGATTTTTCATCAAAATTCACTAAAGCCAATGCTCTCCGCCACCGACCTGATGAGCTCGAAGCTGAGCGCGTCCTTGACGTCCGTCGAGACGTTCCTGAAGTGCCACCGGACGGCGTCCAGTCCGCCGTAGAACGGCACGTAGAAAAGCCTGGCGGCGTCGCGGTCGTGCACTCTGCACGGGTGGTTCTGGATCCGGTTGTGGAAGATGGGCTCCAGGAAGTACTGGTGGCTCCCGTACCACCGCGGCCCCAGCGCCTCCGCCCTCTCCCCCAGCGCCTCGTTCGCGAAGTACTTGCACAGGTCCGCCCACGGCAGCAAGTCGCCGCACATCGCCACCAGGTCCCGGTTGAACTTGGACGGCAAATCGTACACGTACACCCCTCGGCCGTCGCAGCTCCCCCTCTCCTCCCCTGTCACGTGCGCTCCCTTCGCCGCCAACGTGCGCAGCTGGCGCATGTAGCTTTGCACCGCCACGATCCCCCACGGCTCCTCCAACCGCTTCGACTCCTCCCGTACCACCATCTCGACCGGTTCCTGATTCCGGTCCACGCCGGGAGCCTCGATCCGGTTCACTAACTCGACCGATTGTTGCGTCCGGTCCACCTCGAGCGATTCGCTGAGGATCTTCATGCGTTCTTGGGCCGATACACGGCCTTTTGGGGCCTGTTCTAGGTCCATTATCTTCTCCGGCTCTCCGCCGGCTGCGCCGCCGGGAACAGCCGGGTTTATGGCGGAGGAAAGCTTCGGATGCTTGCCGGTGCTGAGGGATATGCAGTAGAGGTCGACCTTGTGCGAGGAGATGAAATGGAAGGAGTGGAGGAAGAGGAAGGCACACCAAATGTTGAGGCCAATCAAACAGACGATGAAGGTGGGGGCTTGGAGGCGCCGCTTGTTGTTCTCTGGCGACGACAACAGCGGCGAGCTGACCACTTGCTGCTTCGCTACCCACTGGAGAAGCTTCGGCGACGGCGGCGACGATTTGCTATCCACCGGTATCTCCATTTCGACGATGAACTAGTAGGCTGCGCTAGCTTCTGCCACTTTTATACGACGTGAAGGTGAACAGGAATCATAGTGCATGATTTGGTGTCACGTTGGTTCGTGATCCGAGATCGAGCTAACTTCAGCGAGAGAAAAGGTCAGTGAAACATGTTTCATATGTAGAGGGAGAACTGGAGAAGTCATCCTCAACTCAAGCAGTTAGCCATGCCCATGCATTTCTATATTTCAACACTAGCTAGCAGAGCATCAAAGATGGTGCACGGTGTTTAAGAATCTGAATTACAAGAGCAATTTGTCATTATGAATTTAAAACCAACCCAGTCAAACTTATCCACATGCTCCAGCTCTATTTTCCATGGAGAAAAATAAGTCTGATATGTACATTGTTAAGAAACGTAGGAAAGCAAAAGCGAGCTGCAGAAAAATAATTATTTTTTTATTGATAATTATAGTAGGTTAATAAATCTATTTATATAAATTTTTAAAATAATATATTAAAATATTCTAATAAATAAGGTTATACGTTCTTAATCTATTTATTGAATTTCGTTGTAAATATCTTCCCTAATTATATGACCAATTAAATCTTTTAAACTTGGGGAAAAAAGCTTGACAAAGAAAAGAAAAGGTTAGTATAAAGCGGAAGAGAAGAAAAGAAAAGACGGTTGCTATTGTTGGTTGGGGAAAAAAATGAAAGGTTTGATGACGTTGGTATTATTGGAAGAATAGCAAAGAGAGAAGGAAAAGAAAGGGAGAGAAATATAAAGAGAACTAGAGAAGTTACGGAAAAATAGGAAGAGGCAGAAGAAAAAGAAAAATGGGGAGCATTTGAGGAGGCGCTTGAGGCAGAAGAAAAAGAAAATCAAAATAAAGAGGACGATGTGGAGCGATTTGAAACGTTTGATTAAACAGGACAAGTGTAATCAATTCCTTGATCGATTACATAGAAAAACATTCGTGACATTTAATCGAGCACGCGGTCGATGGAAGGACTGGAGTTAAATTCAGTCGACTATAATCTAGTCGTCATTCCAGACCAAGCACCAAAAATCTAATAGCGAAAGGAATAGTAACATAGAAGAATTATAAGTGGAGAGAAAAAATATCAGAATTAAAATAAAATTAGAAAGAAAAAAAAAAGGAGAGAAGAGTATAGGAAAAAAACAGGAGGGGGAAAAAACAAAAAGAATAGTCAAAATATTTTTGGATTGAAGATGATAATGATTTACTTTAATGATTCTTCGAAGTAAAATAGTTCCTATCACGAGATTTTTTAGTTTGTCCACGCCATGTCGGATTTTTGATAGAGCGAAGTTTTTGTGTAAATATATATTCTGATATAACATGATGAGACACTCCAAAATCAAGATGTCATCCTAGGGTTCTAGGAACTAATAAACTTATATTGGAAGGGATGGAGAATAAAAATGCTCCTGATTGAGATGATTAAGTTGTAGATTGCCAAGAGAAAAGTGAAGGCTGATTTGATGATGCAGATCCTCCTAGAAAATTTGAATAAAAGTTTTAACACTTTTGAACATAATAATTATAGTTGAGGTAAATCTAGCAACATCTTCAAACTTGACCTCTATTTCATCCATTTTGATAATCATGTTACGGATGAGACTGATTGCGTCGATTAGATTGTGGAACATTATTAGATATGTGTGTCGACAACAATAGAGAAATTGACATCTTTTAAGATTGTATTTGTAAAAGTCTTTTATGAGAGGATAACATATTATGAAGTATTTCGAGTGACATTTTATCATGTGAGTCATGACACTAGAAACAAAATTAAAGTATCATATTGAGGTCCAAACATACAATAACATGCATTAGTAGATCTAGTTCAAAGACTCAATATTTAATTGTAGTTATATTGTCAGTGATAGTCTTGATTGAAAGTACATAGTCGCTAGGCATTTCCTCATTGCTCATATTATAATTGTAGACAAGATGGACAACTTGTGCTTCAAAATGAGATGCAAAAGATTGATAAAAACTTCTCAACTTGAATAGAGGTGTTGAGTATAGACTCAATGATTGATGAGACTTTTACTAAATCAAATAACTTTAAGATGGATTATCTTTTTTTTAGAGGTCATCGTGTCCAAGTAAATCATGAACACAAAGTAAAGGAAGAAATTATATTTTCCAAAGCAATTAGTTATCATTGTTAAGTTTGATAGGTAAAAAGGAATTGTATTCATAGGTAAAGAAGTATTTTGTGACGAAAGTATTTCCTCACTATTTGAAGAAGATATTTCAGACAGAGATCCTTGCGGTTGGAGATGGATACGTGCAGCTAAAAGAAGTTGGCTTCTTGTTAGAAAAATCAGAAGTAAGAAGCTACTGCTGGTGGAACAGGAGAAAAATTGCTTGCAATCTACTAAAACGGGAATTGAAGAAAAGCTACGTAGCTGGTACGAAGAAAAGGGCAGCATTTTTGTGGAGAGAAAGTTACTGCTGTGGATGCTGCAAAGAAAAGAAAAGTTTTTGAAATCCGACTGCTGCGAAGAAAGGAAACTATTGTTGTTCTTTGTTGTCGAAACACAAAGACAAAGAGACTCTGTTTATATGCTGTTGTTGATAGCCAGAACTGGAATTGTACAGGAGGAATTAAGAAGAACGAAAAGAAAGGTTGTTTGGTGCTACTGGAAGAAGGCAACGGAGGGATCTATTGTTGGTCCTCGTCATTGGAAGAAGAAGAAGAAGAAGGAAAATAAAGAATTATTGCTCTTGAGGGAGCTGCTGGACAAGAGGAATAAGAAGGTTGCTGATGTCGTCCTGGTCCTTCAGATATTTCATCAGTATTCTCCATTATATTGTTTTTTTTTTATTATGGATATTAAGGAATAGAAACACAAGAATTTTCACATAAATCATTGTTTATGCGACTCTTATTCCTACATTGAAATGAATGGAGGAATACATATGAAAACATTTAGTAAAAAAAAAAACATGATCAAAACGAGTGAATCCCTTCTAGTTTGTCCATTAGGGAAGTCAACTCATTAGTATAAAATTGAAAATTTGATCATTCGCCGGCTGATTCGCTAACTAATTTCTCCATCATATTATCCACCACTATATCGAAAGCATCACGGAATCTCTCAAACCTGGCGGTCGGATCTCCATAAAGCAGCCCCGGCATGATCTGATGCACAATATACCTCCTCATCTCCTCCCTCTCCTCCGCCGGCACCCTCCTCAGCCTCTCCACCACGTCCACCTTCCCTTGCCTCACCTCCTCCTCGTCGATAAACACCGACCACCTCTGGTGGTCCTCCGGCAGGTGCCACGGGTACTGGTAGTACGCCGTGAAGGGGTTAAAGATCACCGGGATGCAGCCCGCCACCAGGCTGTCGAACACCGACTTCCTCGTCGGGCTGTCCCCCGGCGGCTGCAGGCAGAACTCTGACTCCATGAACACCCCCACCACCGCCTCTGGCTTCATGCACCCGCCGCGGTTGCAGTTGAGGAAGTGGCACTCGGGGGCGGCCGCGATGCATTGCTGGATCAGTGCCGACCGGATGCTCGCCTCTGTTTCTTCCCTCGCGGCGCCCGCGAAACCGACGAGGTTGCGGCGGCGGGAGCCAGAGAGGCGGAGCTGCCAGGCGGTGATGTCGGCGTCGTCGTGGGGGTGGAAGTGGGTGGGGTGGGGCACCCCGACGTCGTTTGGCTCCCACGGTTGACGCTCGATCATGAACTTGAAGGATTTTTGCATCTGGTCGAGCAGCAGGAAGTTGCTGCCCCAATGGCCGTCGTCGTATCGCCGGAAGTCCCACGATATCTTCCCCAGCACGAATATGTGGTCGGAGCCGGAGTTCCTCCTCCACGACGGTTGCTCCTCCAACCACCTGTGTTTCAAGATCCAATTTTTAATAAAAATCATCCAAATTATCCATCGTTCTTTAGAATATTCTAGTTCACAAATCCCAAAGGTTCCTTAGACCCAAATCTTCACTAGAATTCACCCCCTAAATTAAATCATCAAATATTTGAGCCAAACCCAACGAACCTAGCTTCGATCATACAACATCGGATAAACTAAAACTTATGCGGACGTGGATCTAAACTATATCACATGCAAAAACTTGTATATGAGTTGAGCTTAGACGGGTCGAAATGAGATTTTTCATCAAAATTCACTAAAGCCAATGCATTTCGCCACCGACCTGATGAGCTCAACGCCGAGCGCGTCCTTGACTTCCGTCGACACGTTCCTGAAGTGCCACCGGACGACGTCCAGCCCGCCGTAGAACGGCACGTAGAAGAGCCTGGCGGCGTCGCGGTCGTGCACTCTGCACGGGTGGTTCTGGATCCGGTTGTGGAAGATGGGCTCCAGGAAGTACTGGTGGCTCCCGTACCACCGCGGCCCCAGAGCCTCCGCCCGCTCCCCCAGCGCCTCGTTCGCGAAGTACTTGCACAGGTCCGCCCACGGCAGCAAGTCGCCGCACATCGCCACCAGGTCCCGGTTGAACTTGGACGGCAAATCGTACACGTACACCCCTCGGCCGTCGCAGTTGCGCCCTCTCCCCTGTCACGTGCGCTCCTTTCGCCGCCAACGTGCGCAGCTGGCGCATGTAGCTTTGCACCGCCACGATCCCCCACTGCTCCTCCATCCGATTCGACTCCTCCCGTACCACCATCGCGACCGGTTCCTGATTCCGGTCCATGCCAGGCGCCTCGATCCGGTTCGCTAACTCGGCCGATTCCTGCGTCCGGTCCACCTCGGGTGATTCGCTGAGGATCTTCATGTATTCATGGGCCGATTCCAGGCCTTTTGGGGCCTGTTCTAGGTCCGTTAACTTCTCCTGCACGAGCCACTTCTGTTCCGGCTCTCCGCCAGCTGCGGCGCCGGGAACCGCCGGGTTTATGGCGGTGGAAAGCTTCAGATTCTTGCCGGTGCTGAGGGATATGCAGTAGAGGTCGACCTTGTGCGAGGAGATGCACAAATGGAAGGAGTGGACGAAAAGGAAGGCGCACCAAATGTTGAGGCCAATCAAACAGACGATGAAGGTGGGGACTTGGAGGCGCCGCTTGTTGTTCTCCGGCGACGACAACAGCGGCGAGCTGACCACTTGCTGCTTCGCTACCCGTCGGAGAAGCTTCGGCGACGCCGGCGACGACTTGCTATCCACCGGAATCTCCATTTCGATGATGAACTGGTCCGCTCGCGCTTCTGCCACTTTTATACGACGTGCAGGTGAACACAAATAAGGGTGCATGACTTGGTATCACGTCGGTTTGTATTACAGTTGTCGAAGACACGTTTGAGGCATTTTTGGCACTTAATAACTGTTTAACTAAGATGGAAATGAAATTAAAGAAAAAATGAAGGGAGTTAACTTTCTTCCATATGTCAACCATCTTATTTGTTTTGTTAAAATATGATAATGTTAATTTGGATTCAGTGGTTGTTAACGTTTCCTTTCCTTTCTTATTTTACAATTTTCATTTTTTTTTAATTTCTTCTTTCCATAATATTAAATAATTAATTTCCAAGTAAAGAAGGTTTTCAGTAGGAGAAGAATTTAAAAATGAAGGAATTTGCTTACCAAACCTTCCATAAATATATTTGTAAGTCAAATTTTAAAATTGTTGCATAAGAGTTGAAGTGAGCGGAGTTGAAATACTTATGGCAAGAAAGCCTCGTAGAAGAGGTTCCAAGTCGATTAGGCTAAAGTGTTGATGTTTGATCGATAATCGTAAGATCGACTGTGTGAGATTACTAGGATGACAAATTTTATTTTTTGCTACCGAGGGCACCATAGAAACAAAAGATGAATTTACTACAATACACTGCAGGTTTAGATTGTGAAGTAAAGTTTTTTTTTATTAATGAAGTCCTTTAAAAGATCAATGCCTTTCAACATGAAGATTAATGAAAAGAAAAACTGATGCTTCCATTGCTTTCGGACATGAAGATTAATGAAAAGAAAAAGTGATGCTTTAGTGTACAAGTCAAAACGAAGGTCCAAATGGCAAATCATCTTGACCGAAATGTGCATGCAAGGCCACATTGTTACCAACACCCTCACCAACTGGTGGTTGGCAGTAGTGGCTAATCACTATGGCTCCTTATTAAAGAAGAAAAAGAATTCACTAATACTTTTGGTTGTAAGCTGAGTTATATTTAAGGGATATCTCAATTCATATAATGTTTCTTTTGAGCTAATAGTGTAAATGAAAAAGAATCTCAGGTTTCACATTCAATATGGTAGAGAAATATCTTATGGTAAAAAACAAAGAATGATGATAAAAATCACAAAATTCAATTATTCCTCAAAGAAATATCTTATGGTAAAAAACAAAGAATGATGATAAAAATCACAAAGTTCAATTATTCCTCAAAGTTAATCTTCTTGTTACACAGAATAAAATGGAATCCACTTACTATGTCACCCTTAAACAAGAAAAGAAAGGCGAGTGAAAAGGCCCAGATAATTAGAGTTCCCCTTCCAGTGATGCCTCACCATTTATTATGGAATCACTTTAGAATCAAACTATCCTTTGTCATAACCTTGCACTTCTACTTTTTTCTTTATCCGAAATTCAACCTACCCGCGATTCAACAGGTACTCCACGTTGTCTTTCAAGGCCTTCCAATTAGTTAGCAATGTGTTTTTTAGAAAAAAACGAGTAGGATAATTAAACCAGTCCTATCTTAATTATGCAGCATGTTGGTTATGTCTAAGACTACAAAGATACTTATGGGGACTACATGATAAACTTCTCTGAAGATAATAGCTTGTGATCTTGTTGAGCCTCACATTTATGAGCAAACAAATTCAATAGGCTCATTTTACAAGAATTGAGCAATAAATACTCGTGTGAGGCGTAGCACATCATTTGGGTAAAATAACATATATAAATCATCCCTTTATAATACCCTCAAATAAAATAAAATAAAAAGATTTTCAAAAACATAACCAATGGATGAGAGGAAATCTAGATTGGACATCTTGAATGGAAGAGTCCAAACTGAATTGAGAGATTGGGCCTGTTCTAGAAATTGAAAATTAGGAAATCCTAAGATCCAACAGTCAAAGGCAATGATTTTGGAGAAAGTTGATGCATCTCACCTGTTTACCACAACAGTTTATCATAGGAAGTGGTAAGGGATAATTGCTGAGCATGCGTTCCTGTGTGCCCTGAGATGGATTGAAGCATAAAAGAGGATACGTAATACTCAAGAACGCATAGTAATCTACAGATGAACAAGAGTGCACTTACGATTTCACCTAATTAGGAAACTTGTATAAATACAATTTCACACTGGAAATTATACAAACTGAATTTTACAAAAAAAAAAAAAAAGAATAGAAAAACCTACATGCTGCATAAGCTACAACTTGGTTGAAAGCCACGGCTTGGCTCTCAGAATCTCATATACCTGAACTGGAAACCAATCATGTAATAGGGGGAGAATATGAGCAAGCTGCAGTCATGTTATACACCGGTCGGTGTTTCTCCTTATAGAATGCAATTTCCAGATGCACATAAATATTGATGAGAGATACCTGCTCAAACGACTGAGATTATGATAGGTTGTTCAACAATTTCTCAAATCTCTGAGCAACGGTACGGTGATTGCTGCTTCTGTAGACATTGATCAAGGACTCCAATCCCGCCAATAAAATAGTTCTGTTTGTTACGGAGGAGAGAAATGCATCTTCCTCATTGTGAGTAGAAGAAGACCCCTTTGATGATGGCAGATCACAAGTTGCTGAAGGTGAAGTCAGTCCTTTGAACCATTCTTCTAGAAGAGGAGCTTTCTGCAATAATCATAAAATGAAATGTTGTCAGTATAATTTAATCCAAAAAGATCTGAAAAATTGCTGGTATACTATAGTCCAAAATTTGGTATTGCCAAGAAAGGAAAAAAAGTAACAGGACCATTTCCATAAAAAAAAATGGATTAGACCAAGGTAAGTATCCATATTGCATAAGATGGATTTGACATGCAATTGCAAAACAAAAATACACAGGATGATTTGGATCTATAGGATAGCTGATGAGAGGAATTTTATTTGAAAGGAATTATTCCTAAAGAACCCTTCTTCAATCTCATGGCAAGGTCTGACAAAGCAGTCGGAACACTGAGCAGTCTGGCAGGCTGTCCAAGGCAGTGAGGCAGATGATCTGAGTAGGCAGAGCAGCAGGGCAGGACAAGCAGTCCTTCCATTATTTCTAATCCTTAATTCGAAATGCCTCTCAACAATGCTTGTGCAATAAATTTAGTCAAAACCTTATCGATTAAGCTACATCCAAAGTTCAACTTCTAAAATACAAATTTAAACTGAGCCATGAAAAGACATGAAAGTATGTTAATTTCTTGGTCCTAAATAGGGGCAGCAAAAGTACCTGATGGTCGAGTTTCTGCAAATAAACAACCAGTACAAGTCAAGTCAGGTACTCTATTATGCTTACTTCTCAAGTGTAAGTTTGGATTTGTTCAAAACTAAGGGTGCTCGTGGGTACCTGGGATACCAGCATATTTTTCAGGTTATGAAAGGTCCAAGGACTGCAGTTATCCAGGACATTAGACAATTATCTTTGTGGTCCACATCAAGAAGTACTAAGGGACAAAATAGCTATCTCCAAATCTTCAGGAGATGGCAAGAATATGTGTTGAAAATTGAGGATCAAGGACAGCAACACAGCCAGCCCACTTGAGCAATTTTGCATTCACCCAATAATTGTGATGATGATTGACAACTTTATTCATAATTTTGTGACAAATCCTATTGAAGAGCAAATAGGTGGTCTTTCTGGCAATATTAAACAAAAGTTTTACCTTTGGTTTGCTTACTAATGAGAACCTAGATACCAACATATCACATTTAAGTATGACAATATTAGACATGACCTGACCAACCTGACCTGAACAAAACAACCATTAACAGAGATAAAAAGTGAAAGTAACATAACAAGGCCTAATATATAAATGGATTATCACGAAATGACCCATTTTGAAAATAATTTTATTTTTTAAAATATATTTTTTATAGTATATAAATTTAGCTTCTAAAATTATTTTTTAAAAAATATAATTATTTCAATATTTTCTCAGTATCCATGGATTCAAGCACTCATTTATCATTTAAAAAGATTATTTAACTGATTCAGGTAGAGGATATTTAAACTAATTCAGGTAGCAGATATTTAATCAGATATGAGTTCTGGTAATACCCAAAAAAAAGTACGTACTCTACCTGTTATTGCCCGTAATCCCAAAAGCTAAGTTCAAAATAGGAATTGCTAACATCTGAATCATAATAACGCTCAGAAACAATCTATCATGTTATATGTGGCATGTGTGTTAAGGATTTTAATTGAGATTGAATAGTTATTTATTTGCTTAAGAACAACATCAGCAGATATGCAGAGAACCTTATGTAAGAGAATTGAGGTGAAATTTCCCAAAAAAAAAAATAAATAAAAGATCAGCATAATGAAAAAGGACATCATCACAACCTTAAAGAGGAAATCTCCCAATGCCTGGTCATCACTGGGTGAAACAAAGCCCAGCACGTGCAAAGTTGTCAAAGTCATCTGGAAAGACAGATTGTTCAACAAAATATATGCTTACGAGGTAATAAACAGGAGTATAATTTCAATATTAATGTAGTACAAATACTAACCTGCTTTGCAAGATTGTCTTTGTATTTGAAATTTGACGGTGTGGAGGAAGTATCTAAAACAAGTGATTCACGTACATGCTCTATACTCTGTACGACATCCGAAAATGAGCTCCCATAAGCTTCACAGTAAACAGACAAGGTGGAAAACTGTTAAGGACTATTCTTTTTATGCAGTTAGCTAATATAAATAATTTGAATCTTTCAGCACTGCATCAAATGAGAAGTAATAACTGGATGAAATATAATGATGGCAGCTACTGATTAAGGGAAGCTGAAAAATCTGATAACATGGTTAGCCTTCTGTGAGATACAAGCAAGAGTGGAACTGTAGAAATAACTTCTCTTTGTTTAATGTCTATCTGCCTAGATTCCACATCAGGAGCCTGTGCAGGGTGAGTCCACTCCAGACAGATAGTTCAGGCAGGGTTGGCAGGTCAAGCGGGCAGCAGGCTGAGCAAGCCATCCATATGGTGCAGCCTAAGTGAGATAAATGCACATACTGCTGGCTGCAGTCTGGATACTAATGTTTTAATGAAAATTAAAACAACAAAATAGGAAACATGAGATAGAATTGTTCACTAACCAAGCCTTGAGGTTGGAACAGCTAAAGCAACAGCTGCATGAATCCTAATCTTAAAGTTGGTAGAGTCACGGAGGAGCAATAGAAGAATACTGTAAACAGTAGGTGCCCTGCAAACACAAGTCAATGTTCAAATATTAGAATTTAAACTCTCAAAAACGACTATAGATATATAAACCAAGAAGAAAGAACATGACTCCATAATAATTTCTAAAATTTTCAAAAGAATGTGTAAAATCAGAACTAAGCTGGCAAATTATATAATTTTTTTGTAAAGTTGATGATAAGCTAATGAAAAGCAGAGACAATGCTTGTTAAACTAAACTAGAATATTACAAAGACAAATTGTTGACACCATACCAAGACATTTGGTGCAATTTTATGGTCTCATTCATGAATAAGTTGCTCAAAGCATGACAAACATTCCATTGAACCTGAAACACCAAACAGTCAAAGGTAATAGAAGTTTAAAAAATAAATTAGTCATGTATTTATTTGCACAAAAGATTAAGTTTGTGAATGTTTTTGGATTTCATAAGAATCTGTAATGCCCTATCCTTCTCTAAACATTTGACCAACAAAATATTACTCAAAATTTGCCAGGAGTCAACAAAACCAAAAATAGCATTTTTTTGAGGACAGAATTTAGTAGATTAAACTGATGAGAAAGTAGACATATAGAAGAAATAACTTCACGTTCCCAGTAGTCACACAAGAAACAAGGATGTATACCAATTTTGAGGACAGAATTTAGTCAATTAAACTGATGACAAAGTATCCATGTAGAAGAAATACCTTCACGTTCCCAGTAGTCACACAAGAAACAAATGCTTGCACCATTTTCTCAAGCCAGAAATGATTTCCATTAAAATTTAGCGTAGAAGAACTGCTAATAGAGAGATCTAGTCAAAACTTATATGTGTAGTATAACATGGGAAAGGCCAAAGCCCTAGCTTGAACTTCTAGAAAACAAGTAGTACCTCTTTAACTTTTCAGCTGCTGAGTAGGAAGGCAAACTGATGAATCTTGATAGGTTCCCGAGAGCCCTCACAGCATTTGATTTTATCTATAAATACGAATGAGGGAAAGCAAAATGAGTAGATAGAGACATTAAAGCAGCTATTGGAGTTAATAAAGTAATAAGTGAAGTCATCATGACTAACAGAAGTCACAAGCAATGTGTTTGCTTGTGATAATCTGACCTTATCGCTGTCCTTCGTTAACCGTAAAGCACTTTCAACTAGAAGAGAGATAGAATCACGATGTGTTATTTCATCTGCATTTGAGAATTTGTGGATAAATATGACATGCAGTTTGAAATCCTGAAAACTTGTGTGGCACCTAAACTAACCTTCACAGATAACTGAAATCAATTCAGTTTCTCTGTGGCGAAGTGCATCACATATATTTGCCACAGCCCATGAGGCTGTAATCCGAACCTTAAGCAAAAGATATGTAACAAGACTTAGCCATTTTAAACTAAAATATGGAATGACTGGGCTGGTCATGTTGAAGACCTCCTCCCATGACACAGAAATATAATCTTGGAAACCCAGATAAGCCAGTTAGCTATAACATAAAATTGATGAAGTTAGGTACCGATGATTGAGGATCATGTGAGTTATAATCAGCTGCGCGAATAAATTCATTAATCACCTTTGATCTGGAAAAGCATTCCAAAGGTATGACAGTATTAGATTTAGATTTTAGACCATTAATTTATAAATACTGAAATCTGAGACACGAGATTGCATGAAAGACATACCGAGAAACTATGCATGAGAAACATGTTAGAACACCAATAGCTCGACATGCAGCTAATCTGACAGATGGAACTGCATCACTCAGTGCTGCAGTAACCTATGGAGTATTTGCACTTGTCACTTACCAAAATCAATTTTGATTTTTTTCTTTTTTTATATTGAAAATTGTAAAACATCTTAAGCTAATATTCTCTCTTACAGCTGAAGAAATAACAAATTCTTGCTTTCCTTTAGTGAGGGACGAGAAAACACTGGACGTCATCCCGGCAAAGCATGTAAGCGATGCTGCCCTCACCTGGACAAGTTCAAACACAAAACTAAGGTAAGCATTGAAAATGCATTTTGGCAATCCAAGGGCATACAATTATGCATTAAACAAGACTACCTCACTAATTCTAATTGCAACCCGAATATCATAATGCAACACAAGGAAGTATGAATTGTAAAATACTCATTTTGAAGTTTAATCAGATCACTATTAACTAACACCATGTTATTGGCAAATTAGACAGTATGATTTTTTCCCCTTGGGTTGAGGGGAGGAAAGACTAAACACTAAAGTTGGGTTTCACATGCTATACATGAGAAAAAAATTTCAGTGATCCATCCCTAGGAAATATGAGACCTATAAAGTTCAGGCCTTTCTTCTGGTATCAAGTTCATAAAGTTCATCACCTCTGCCCCACATACAAAGAAGGAGAAAAACATGGTCACTAGTCACTAGATCCCAAACAAAAATGGTTTGGAGTTTGTGCAAGAAGCAAAACAAAGGCGACATTATCAAAGCAAGTTGGTTGTTACATATCTGTTTTTGTTGTGGCTTCAGCTAAAAGAAAGATCAAAAATTTTGTTACCTGTGAAAAGCAATCTAGAAGACAATGTTCTCAATAAAACTAAATTATGTAAAACTACAGTAAACATTCTTTCCAATTTCAATAAAGCTTAAACAGAAAATCAAGTAAAAAATTTGTTAATGTTCGCAGGGAATGCTGGCTGATTCGATTATCTTAACTACCAACAACTGTGCTACTTAGTAATTTTCAAACATGCAAATATTTTGTCACTGACAATCTGTTTAGCAAACCAAAGCACAACATGTAGAAAGTATGTGCGTGCATATTAGCAGTGATATAAGCACTATCAACAGGTAGCAGCTAGGAGTCAGCAAGAGTGTAATTCAGTCAAATACACTTTCATTAGCCATCTAAGTTTTAGCTAACAATAGAAAAGAAAAATGGGCATGTATAACATGGGTTACTTGATTACAGAAAGGTTACTCATTAAGTAAACCATAACTTACCATGGGAGAGGCATGTGGCAGAGACTTGGGTAAGTGATTAGAAATCACTTCATTCCAGTGGTCAATCCCATCAGAGGTACTGACGCCCTTGGAGATATCAAGGTCATCAAGTTCAAAAGAAGGTGCGGACGAAATCTTCTTGCTTCTGGTGGAACTGGAGATGCGTTGGATATCAAGCAGTCTAAGATCTTGAAAATCATCTACTCCTTTGAACCCAGAAACTGCCCGAAGGCACTCATCAAGGACCTAAGCACAACCTTAAACATTTGAATGATTAAAACAGAGAAAGAATGATCAAAGCCTAAATTAGCATTTGTCATCCTTAGTACAGAAATCTAACATAGCAAAATATAATCGCTACATGAACATTGAAGGGATTTATCATATTTGTTTCAAACACATGGAATGACAATATAGCTAATTGTAAATTAGTCTCATAGACAAAGAACAAACCATGATTGGTTGAATGCATGAGCAATCCTAGAAATGTATTTACATCAAACTGTTGGTAGTATGTGAAGGTTCCAAAAAAATGACTGTTTACAGTCCATATACTGTGAGGTGAGTCATGCACATTAAGTTTCCTAATATAAGGCTTTTTTAGGCAGATGAAAGTCATGGAGTAATTGTAACATTGGTTTATTATGACGAACCTCCCTGTAAATAAAATAAAAAAAAAAAATGCAGCCCGGTGCACGAACCTCCCTGTAAATATTTTAATTAATACACTATTAGAAGATATGATTAAAGGGAAAAGGACACAATAACAGCATCCTAATTTTCACCATAATTCAAGTGAGATAAAATCAATGCCTTTGCCTTTACTGTAGCATTGCATTGTTGATCCTTACCACTGACTCTTCCCTGAACACAGATCACAGATCGACATTTAGAGAAAGCTATTCATTCCTTGGCATTGTGGTGAAAGTGTGGACAAGGAAAAATCATAGTTCTTTTACTTAGATGCAGTTGTAGAATTGCAAGGATGATTTGGATAAAAAAGAGTTGCTAACCTTAATTGCAGCCATTAGACATTTTTCTGTTGTTGCACTGGCAGTTTTGCTAAATTCTTCCTTGCAAGAACTGGTACAAATTTCAGAGTCAGAATCACAATGACCTACCAGCAATAGTTCACTAACAGTAACAGAAACGTGTCCCCATATTCTAGTTGCTATTCTTGGATAGTTGTGTGATGCTGCTCTCAAAATCTGTAAAATTTTGCCAAAATGAAACATGTTTGGTTGTATATAAAGATCTATCATTCAGAAACATGAAGTTAATGTACATTTCATCAATTTATCCAGCCCTTTATCCACATTTTTGCATTTTTATTTCTTCAACAAAAAAAATAAAAAAGTGATGCCAGATACTAATTGACACAAATAGGAAAACATACTGTGATTCATCAAGAATTTTGTAACTTTGCTTTGCAACAACAAATCAAGACATCAAACATATGATTTTTCAAGAAAAAGGATTTATTGAAGATCCTTTCTACTTTTTGTCTCAATAGTTTGCCCAACTTTCCTGCAGTATGCTTACTACACCATATATATCGTAATTTGTTCATCCAAATCAGTTTTTCACTCAATTACATCTTTGAAATAGTATTAAGTTTCTTGGATGATAGCTTGTTGTTCATTCAAATAAGCTTTTCACTCAATATATCCTGTTTGTAGAAAGAAGCCTTAACCTTTGAAATGATATCAAGCAAGTTTCTTGGATGATAGCTGAAGATCTAGGCAATCCAGTGGGTTCTTATGGTGCATTTAGGTAAGGTGTGGGAAGTCTGGGCAGTCCAAACATATCAGGCGAGCAGTTCAGGCAAGCATCTGGGCTCCAAGCAATTTGGGCAGGCCAGTCAAGCAATATGGGCAGACTGGACAATTTGGGCAGGTACGACATTCTGGGCAAGTTGGGCAGTTGAGGGAAGGCAGGTATTCCAAACATAGGGAAGTCTAGGTGAGGTGGGCAGGCTGGTCAATCCATCCTTCTGGCGCAATTGGTTCACAAGAATAGCTATTCAACCATATGAATTTAGACAGAATAATAATTACTGTATTTGATCAGAAAAATTAATTGAAATACTGATTTTTATGGAATTGTTGTTCTATTATATTTCTACTCCATTTCATTTTTTAAAGAATACATATTCGTAGCGGGCCAGATGGTCTGAGGGGATAAAGCAGGCCTAGAATATTAATGTCTATCAAGTCAATATGCTGAATAAGTTAAGCTGTTAAGTGACCAAGGGAACCCAATAGATCAGACAAGCTGAGTCAAGTTAAAAGGTCAAGGTAGACTAGACAATCTGAACTGGGGGAGGACACCAAGCGAGGCAAATATCTGAGGCAGACCTAGTTGAGTAGGTCAGATAGTCACGTAGTGAAGGTGGATCAGGTGGTCAAGGCAGTGAAGGAGCAGGTAGTTTATTGTAGTGAAGGGGGATCAGGTGGTCAGGGCAACAAGCATAGGTCGGGAAGAGGCAATCAAGCACGTTGAGCAATCAAAGGTGGGCAAGATGAGTCAAGCAGTAGTTTGAGTTGGCAGGGAAACAATTAGAGGACAGATGAGCAGCAATTCAAGCAAGTTGAACTGTACAAGGGTTTAGTGCAGTCAAGCTGTGTTATCCATCCTTCTTTCACACGGTTTCAGCTACCTTGAAGCCAAGATAGGACCAAACGCTTCCACAAACCAGTAAAAATAGGACTAGAGATGTAACCCTGGTTCATTCTACTGAATAAGTAGAATCCTAGGAACATATAATAATTCCATGGTGCTATGTATTCTCTCAATAGTAATGTGCTTGCTCAAGACTCATGAATTCAATTGAGAATGACCTAGCAAATCATCATTTACAAAGTCTTCACAGTGAATTACTTTAACAATTTAAAGGCCGCCAGCAGAAAACTAGGAGGCTAGAATAGACTTATCCAACATCCAGGCAAGATAACATTCTACATTTAGCATGCTTTGTCAAACAATAACTAATTAAGTTGTTGATACACCACAATATTATGACGAAGATGTATAGATAGAAGAAAACTATCATTTGATGATGTATTAGTCAGTAGTTTATCACAATTTGTCAAGGAAAAGCCACCCTGGAAAATAGTAACCTCCAGATAACAATGAAATTAGTATTAAAGCTACCTGAAGAGCCTCATAAATAACACTTGGATGATTTTTGCTCTCTGATAAGTGGAATAAAAAGCAAAACATGGATGACTCTGGTTGGTTATTGGAAAAACCTGAACGAATTTTAAAAAAAATCAGAATGCATTGTTACACATTTGTACCACACACCATCAAACTTATAACTTTTTATGAAAAATAAAGGAGGAAAGAACCAGCCCAATATAAATAAGCAGATATGTACTCTCTAAGAATCAGAAAGGAACTACTATAGGCTAACATAGCACAGAAATTAAACATGCATGTGGACCGCAAAGAAAATACTGGCTTCCATAACTTAAACACCAAGCAAAATCTGAAGTGATCAAGATTCATTGTCATATACTACACTTTCTGCACTAGAAAAATATAAACATCTATATGGATCCAGCAAAGAATGTAACAGGAATTGTATTTCTATACAAATCTGACTAACTGGCATTAATCTATAGTTCAAAAGACAAATGTAATGTAAGAAGCTAATGCTAGAAAAAACAAGAGAAGGCATATGAAGAAGAAATGGAAAAAAATAGTGGAAAATCTCAATTGACTTCTAAGAAAATAGTTCAGTCAAAACAAAAGCTAACCTTGTGAGATATCTTCCTCAAGAAATTTTAAGACATGGAATGAGGGAGGTGATCTGGAAAAACACACTGCCAAGCAAGCAAGACCATTGACCTGTAAAAGAACCAACACTGTGAAATAGCAACTATTTTACATAGAAAAACCAAACCAAGGTATACCAGAAGATCGATGTTTGAACTCTTAGACAAAGGGATTGCCTTCACTTTTGAGTGTAGAGATCCAATTAAAGTTGGCAGCAAGTTACTGGGCATGCGTTCATAGCTATCAAATGGTTGGGAAAAAATCAAAATAAGGAGGTAAGTTAACATTCAAATAAGAAGGAAGTCTTAAAGCACAGTTTTTTTCAGTAAAATAAGGGAAGTTGCAAATGTAAAAGCCACAGCAAAGCATGAGATTTTTGCATGCCTCGCCCAATGTGGAGTGATGCCGAGCTCAGTGAAGGATGCAAAGCTCAATATGAGTGATGAAAAGATATGTGATATGGTGTCGAAAAATCAATGATATGATAACAAGAAAATTTGCCTTATATACATGTACAGTAGACACTTAATCAAATTATTAGTAAATCAATCTCAAAAGAGATTCATTAACCATGCCATAGGTCATTAACTTGCATGCTATTAAGTTCAAGAAATGATCACCAAGAAATGAATTTAATCTCATATTTCCAAGTTTCAGATATTAATCGCCTCAAAGTTATTGTGATAAGAAAATCCAAAATATTTGTGTAGTGAAATATTTGGTTAAAACAAAGGGGCCTTACCATTAAGTGACAACACCAAAGGTAGATATAAGGTTATTAGCAACAATAACAAATTAAGCTAGTATCATTTTTAATTTGAGATTTTTATGCAGCTTAATGAGAGCAATTTTCAAATCTTTAAGGCTGATTTCTTATGAAAGGCAGAGTGTGATTCCTAAACAAATTTTGTAGGTTAAACAGTAAAAGTTAAACAAGAATATGAAAATATGAAAATTCTGTATCAGTATATTATGTTAAGAGGATAATGAGTGTAGTCGAATTGAAGAGTCAAGAGAGGAATGCGCAAATTATAAACCCATATAGTATTATTATATATCGATAGAAGTCACACTAATATGGTACTTTCCCAGGTTAGAACCAAGACCATTACGAAATTAGCAATTTAGAACCTTGGAAAATAGACTGTTTGATATATTCAATGCACAGCCATAGATCTAATTCTAAGGAAAGAATACTAAAGCATGTAGAGGCTGAATAAGCAGAGAAAGAATCCTACGGGGTTGCAGATATCAAAAGCAAGATAACTTTAAGTGATGAAGCCAGAAGCCCATTGTGAGTTTCATGTTGCAGAAGATACAATAGACCTGCAGCATAAACATCAATAAAATGTCAGTATGTACTTGTGTTGATAAAACAATTATGATCAACCTATGAGTCATTTTTTTTCTTGAAATAGCACGAGGGGAAAAAAATACAGGGTTATGTTAAAGATGGCAGCATATCAACAGTGATGGCACAAGCTATAATGCTTCAGCTATCTGTATCAGAATTTTTTATGCCACTAAGCTCAAAGCAATGCAATAGTGTAATGATTAGCTGTCTAATTCTGTAAAAAAAACTCCCATTTCTTAGTCCCTCTAATTTTTTATTTGATATAGTATACATGTATCTTTTTGTTATGATTGTATATCTTACAAGTTTTTTTAAATGCCATTTAGTGAGCAGTACTCAAACCAATCTCACTTATTATCATTAAGAAAATTAATCCAAAAAATTAAAAAACAATACTGGGCCAAATTGTATGAAATTGTACTTTGTCCTCAACAACATTTAATTGTCAAAGTGTGTTTCACAATAATTCAGATGGGATTAGAATATTGTTATGGGTGAATAACCAGACATATTTTAGGTGAAAAATAAATTAAGCACATTCAGAAAATAACCATCATCTTGGCATACCGTGGTGCTATATTACTACTGGCAACCAAGAGTTAAAAAAAAAAAAAGGAATGAGTCTAAGCCACCTGTATGGAACTGCATTAGCTTTTGGCCAAGTGAGCTTGACAGCGTCGTAAAAGATCCACGTTTTGAAGATTCATTATATTCGGCAACTTGTGATAAAGTTAATGAATGCCCATCCAACATGCTAGCCAAAGTAGAAGCTGATTCCATACGTACCTGTGAAGAGAAACAGACTAATAAAGTTTGAATGAATATACAGTAGGGCATATTGAGAGAATCCACGTTATATAGAAAGGTGTCAAGAAAAGCTAAATCTTCCCTGATAAATTGTGGGCAAAAAAATGCAGCGAAAAAAGGGGAAACCAATATGATAGTGCAGTCAAGTGGAGTAATAAAATGTTGTTTGCAGAGTCTTGAAATGAATCTGTAACCAATTGAAGACGATATTTGTTCAAAATAGTACCTTAATAATGGGATCAAAGAGCAAAGATGCCATGAGATTTGCTTCATACTTCCTATACAAGACATATGCAAGATGTAAATAATGGCCAAAATAAGTAAATGGTATGATTCCTGAATCAGAAAGTATATTAAAAATAAACCTTGGCTGCAGCACGTCATTTTCAGGTAAAAGCAAGGTCCAAAGAGATGTAAGTGACTTTGGATCAGCATGACAAAGATCCTTACAACAGAGATATATAAGTCAACCAATGAGATTTAACAAGCACTTCATAAAAGCAACTAATCATTTATAAATAGAATCATAGCACCAAACTTGTTGGAACCTAATCATTAAAAGAAAACTAGTGCAGCCTAATCAGCATGATAGCAGCAAGCTCTGTAACCAATATATTCATTGGTATAATTTTCAACTCATAATGAATGTATGATTCTTTTGTGAATGCCTTTTCAATAAAGGAGGGTGATTATACCTCATAGTCGAATAATCTGCAGAATGATTGCCACCTGGCCATCATCATATGCAATATATGACCGATATCAAGCTCCCAGAACCAACAAGCCAACAAAGATGCAAGCGCAAGTGGAAAGGAGAGGACGGGAGAAGATAGCAACCAGTGAGGACAGGACGGTGAGGGCTAGAGAGGACGCACAACTGCTGAGGACGAGACGGGACACACAAGCTGACAAAGACACAAAGTTAGCGCCACAAGGATTGGGAGAAGACGGGCATCATAGGGTTTGAGTTGAAGACTAGAGAAGAAGGGCATCAGCGAAGGCAAATAGCTAAGATTTTGTCTGCGAAAATGCATTTCTATTGAGGTCCTTACGAGCGAGATTCTCGCAGGGACATTGAGGACATGATCATGAAGTCACAAGTGGAATTATTTAGGTGGGAGGGGGGGGGGGGGGGGGGGGGGGGGGGGGGGGGGGGGGGGGGGGGGTGGGAGAGAGAATTCCACTCATTGCAACCAGATGGATTTTAGCAAATTTGAAGGGAATTGATTTTCTATAGAAAATTTTCCCTTCTGTTTTTTTCTCACAAAGAAACAAAGGAAAATATCTAATTCCCCCATTTTTCCCTACCCACATTTTCCTTCCCTGGCATTTTTTTGCCTTAGGAAACATGCACCTAACATTAAAGTTGAGTATGAGGGGAAAAGTACCTGAATACAAACAAGTGCAGCCAATCTAACTTTGGAGCTTCGATATCGATCTACATGCTTAGCCGAACCATCATTGTCACTATGATCCGAGTCTGATGATGTGAAACCAAAATTTGATGATAAATAATCTGAACATTGAGTGTCTACTGGGTTATTACTGAATCCATCCTTCTTGCGCAAGTGTGGAGGTCTATAAGGACCAGCATCACTTTTTCTGGATTTCCCCAACCCATATTCTAGGCCATTAGAAGTGAGTGACCTTCCCTTCAAATCATTTATCAAAAATGGTAAAGGAGTTCCACTAGCGACGCCATATGAAAGAAACAATTGCAGTGCTGCCACTAGACCTGGGACCTTGGAGGTTCATTAAGAAATTAATCAAAATGTATACATCTATGTTTAATAAAACGATTGATCATAGAGAAATCCATCTACTTACATGTCCTGAAAGAGAGCCTTTTGGCTCCAAAAGGACCATGTGGAGAACATTTAGAAGATTGGTTAAAAGCCTGAAACATTGGATAAGATATCAGAATTTCTTTGCTTCATCACTATGGGAAAAAAGAAATCCCAACTAGAAAAGTACCTTGACATGACAGAGTTTTCCAGTAGCAAATTCTTTGATGTCAAGTAGTCCATCACTTTCCTCAATACCTGTCAAAACATGCCGCGATTAGTAATCAGAAATACATGAATGAAAAATTCAAAAAAGAAATACTCACCTCGATAGTTGATTGCCATAAGTCTATTGGGATAGAAGATACAATTCCAGTGAGAGAATCACACATTATGGAAAGTGCAAGACTTTGTGCATCCCACAGGTTGTTACATATAGGATTTCTACCTAGAGAATCATTGGAAGGACCACGGATTCCATGTGGATGACGTAGGTTAAGTAATTCAGAATGTAAGTATGAAACAGTACAAACAAGAAGCCTGGCTGACTCCATAATCTCCAAATGTGAACTATTCCTTCTGTATGTCTTCATGGAAAGCCTTTAAAAAGACAACAAGAACACAGAGATTGGCAAAGAATCATTGGCTGCATAACTTTTCTGCACTAAAAAAGAGTGTGCGTAAAATAGAATCTGATTTTTTTCATAGATGATTATTTATTCAGAGATTAACAAATAATTGAAATGTTTGCTTAATATATACATTTCCCTAAATATAACTACTGGCATCCCATCATATATCTAGCAGAACTTGATATTTTGAGTGTTGCCTTATTGTCAAATTGCATAATAACTTGTACCATAAGCTAAAAAGCCTCTGTCCACATCAAAAGCCTCTGGTGAACTTCCTGGTAAGCTTCTTGTCATGCGGACTTTGATGCAGTAAGATTAGGAATGTCACAAGGTCAACTTTTGGAGAATCAAAAGGAAAGGTGTAACATATAAAGAGAGTTGGTAGTAGTGTGAAATAGTACAACAGATTATTAGTTTACAAATACATAATTCATTGATAGCAAAAATAGTAGAAACAAGGAGTAATATAATATACCTAAGACTGAGGAAAATAACAACATAAGAATAGCAAAGCTAAATGATCTGATACGTCCTTTCACAATCTAGAACTGAGAATTGGAGAAAGATATTTATGGATTGCTAAAATTAGGCAAAGGAAATATAGAGATTTAGGTAATAGTGGATGCCTAAAAATGAAAATGTCCTTGCTATTGATAGAATAACATTTTTAGCAAATAGATGAAAATGCCTTTTACTAGTGATATAATCTGGCATAAGGTTTAGTAAATAGATGAAATATGTATATATATATATATATATATATATACGTATATATATCCAATGTGGCTGATCCTCAACAGTTAGGATTAACATGGTTAGTCATCAGCATTTCTCTCTAATATGCCCAATAAAATTCTTAACTAGCTCAAATAGACAGAAGAGATAGGCAAAGAAATTAAAGAAATAAGCTAATGGACTAAATAACCATAAACAACTTCAAATAGAAACCAGTTGAATTATTGACAGTATTTTTTATAAGGAAATTCAACAATTGAAAAAAAAAATTGTTTTGAATTTCACATTTTTCACCAACTAGGTACCTAAGTAAATTGCAACCCAACAGTCAAGGTTGTTAGACCAAGTCTGACTAGAAATCCAAACAAAAGGACAAATTAAATAAAATAATTAAGCCCTGTCAAGATTTATCAACTGAATTTATTTGCACTACCTCACGCAGCAATTGCTAGATTGTCACCTCAAATAAAAAGGAAAGGTAAACAAACTAGGATGTCAAAGATTTTCATGAAGCTTTCAAACAAAAAGGCATACAATTACAAATGAAGAAAATTTTCAACATTCCTTTTACTTATCTTTTAGATGGTGCATAAGAGGCACGTACATATTTACTAAGAACTGCACAATTATATGAAGATCAGATAATGCATTCCATCGAACAAGTGAGAACAAAAATGGGCAAGTAAACAAGCATTTATCAAGGACTCAATAGCTATCAAAATTACAAGCCCTACCTGAGAATATCTAAAACCTCAGCCATGACTCTCGTTTTATTAGAACTCTCTGAGCTCTTATTATCAGAATCTCCAAAAGAGTGCTCCAGAACCTTTTGAAGAATTCTCAATATAATAGTCCAAGAAGAGCTGCTGATATCAAGGAAAAGTTTGCAACTAACTTCATGAATCTGCATTAGATATAAACAACATTAGGAGAAGAAAACAAACATGGAGGCAAGGTCAAGTAACTTCATAGGCTATTTACAGAAAAATGTCATCAAAGAGATAAGCGATGGCTACAAAACACAACTTAGATGGTAAATACTTTCCTCAAAGTGGGGGGAAAAGACAGGACCAATAAAGCCTAAAACTATTATCCTTTGAGATAGTGGAAAAAAAAAAAGGTGGGATAAAAGAATGCTAAATCTAAATGCCATCACTTCTCACTCAAAATAATTTTTTAGAAGAAAATTGTAGAAATTGTACTGCCGGCAGATTAGATGAACATAAAAAATATCTTTAATCCCGGTAAAGAAAAAAAACAAGATTTTACTTTCAATTGTCAGAAATAAAATTGTATGATCCTCTTTAACTGTACCTTCAAATTGCTTTCCTTGGAGCATTGTTGCCTCCAATTCGGTAATTCAATTCATTCATGTACCTTTCGAGATACAATAGCAAATCTTTTCAAGTGAAAAAATATTTTTAGGTCCATTTCACCTCCGAAATGATATTTCAGGAGGGTTTCTCCTCTGTGCTTGAGGAAAAAAATGTCAATCTTAAAATTCAACAACCTAGCACCACGATCATTCTCAAAGGTACCAACTGTCTCAGGAACGAAGAACTGAAGCAGAAAAGATTACCAAGTGACACGTCCAGACCAAAACATCATCCGAATCTTGGCACGCCGAGGACTCCGACGCCAGCTCGGCAAGAAGGACCAAATCCGAACTCACCTGGGGGCATTCAAACCTACTCCTTCAGCGAAAAAGAAGTAACTCGAGGACCGAAGGAAGCAACAGAGAACGAGATCGCACCTCGTGTGGGGGCAGATCGTGGGCGGCAGCGACCAGGACGTCGAAAGAGTGGGAGAGCATGAGATCTTGGAGGAGAGCGAGTAGGACTTGGGGGGGAGGAGAAGCCAGGGTCTCGTCACGGAGGGTGAGGAAGGCCGTCCGCCATGAGCGGAGGGCGGAGGAGGACGCCATGACCCGACAGCCGGCGGCCGACTCCGAAACCTTAATGGGTGTTTAAAAGGACACTTTGGAATGACCCGTTGAAGGATCTATCGGGCCATGATTTCAATTTCCGGCCCATTTGAACGCATTTCTTTCCGGCTTGAACCGCATAAAACTAGCTATTTTCAATTTATTCCTCGTTGAACCAATTAAGAAGTTGTTTCATGTGTGTGGAATTTGAGTTCGTCCTTGTTCGGTCCGTAAGTAATTTTAATTTAAAATTTTTATTTTCCAAATAAAAAAGAGTTAATACTTTTTATCAATTATTTAGACGACTGAGCAGTAATCCCAAAAATTATTTCCTAAAGCATAACAGAAGAAAGATTAAAAATGTTGAGGAATGATGATAAATACCAAATGTTAGATTTTCACAAACAAATATAAAATTCGATCTGCACCTGTACCTAATTTTATATTAAAAAAATCCTTACTTACAATTTCAAAAAAGAAAAAGGAGCAAAATTTATAATTTTTAATTAATTGTTTAAAGATGCAAATGCATCAGTTTCTTGCACTTCACTTTAGATAGTATTTAATTGAAGAGGAAGGCGAGTGAAGAGAAGTAGCGATGGAAGTCAAACACAGCAAATGGAAATATTTTACTTGAAGAGAAGGAAAACGAGTGAGATACATTGAAATCCCGTGTCAAAAATAGATCTGATCAGTCAACTCAATTTAATAGGATTCGAATTTAAGTCGGGTTTAAGTTAAATTAAGATTTTTAAATTTAAGTTGGATTTCGAAATGAGAGTTTCAAATTGGATTAAATTTGGATCGGCCTCAAATTGATCCAAATTTAAATTTTAAAAGTTTGTTTAAGTTAAATCTAATTTTATTTTGACAATAAAATAATTTATGTAATTAATGATAAAATATTAAAATAAAAATAAAAATTTATAAAAAATAATAAACAAATTTAGATTATTTGAGTCGATTGAGTTATAGGGGTTTGGGTTTAGAGTTTCAGATTGAATTCGAGTTCAGGACAAATTCAAATTAAAATTTTTTAATAATATTTTTTTATCTGATTTTATTCATCTAAATTGACATCCCACGATCATAGAAGATAAATTGAAAAGCTGCAGTTAACTACGACTAAAAGAGTAAACATTATTTTGACTTTATTGAGATTCGATCTTTGTTCACTTCAACAATTCTGTTCGATTGTAATCAACTTAACTATACCCCTACCAACTAATCAAAACTATAATCAGGACCAACACCCCTATCCCAAAACATATTGTTGAAGTGTCTAATGATTGGCATTTCACCTCTTAACCACCCCAATTAAGAGTCAAATAGAAAAAACTTTCGTGGGATCATTTTCAAAATTAATCGAAGAATTAGAATTATGAATATATATATAAAAAAAAAACTCTCCGTGTTACTCGAACACATTTCACACTTTCAATTAAGCATACCTAACACATACATATATCCCGACAGTTCGATGCAACAAGGAAACCATCGACCCTTACGAAAGAAAAACACAACAATCCAGAACAAACAGCTATCATCTTCCCGAGAACACATCATAATGTATAATCAAAAAAGCAAACCATCTAAAAACACTTCCGATGGACAATCGCAGGACCTGATTCTTCGTATTCCGCTTTCGATATCCACATCTGCAATCAAGCAAAAACACTCATAAAATTTCGGTGAAGATGGCAGGAAAAGAAAACTATGGTAATTTCACGCTTGCTCACCTGTTGGAATGTGCTCAAGAGAAGCCAAGATAGACCCTCCGATCCAAACACTATACTTCCTTTCAGGTGGAGCCACAACCTTGATCTTCATGCTGTTGGGGGCCAATGCAGTGATCTCCTTGTTCATCCTATCCGCTATGCCAGGGAACATCGTCGACCCGCCACTTAGAACAACGTTCCCGTACAAATCTCGCCGTATATCTACATCACACTTCATGATGGACTGATATGTAGTTTCATGAATACCCGCGGATTCCATACCGATGAGCGAAGGCTGGAAGAGCACCTCCGGGCACCGGAAGCGCTCTGCCCCGATGGTGATGACCTGCCCATCAGGCAGTTCATAGGTCTTCTCAACTGCTGAACTTGTCTTAGCATTCTCAAGTTCTTGCTCATAGTCGAGCGCCACGTACGCAAGCTTCTCCTTGATGTCGCGGACAATTTCACGCTCAGCACTGGTTGTGAAGGAGTATCCCCTCTCTGTGAGAATCTTCATGAGGCAATCTGTCAGATCTCTTCCAGCAAGGTCCAGACGTAGGATAGCATGTGGAAGGGCATATCCCTCGTAGATTGGTACTGTATGACTAACACCATCTCCGGAATCCAACACAATACCTGTGGAGAAAAAAATATCACATTTAATTCCCCTAACAACTTGCCCATATTCAAGAAAAACTTCAATATAGATAGAATGCTATTGGAAAAGAACAATGAAAGCTTATGCAAAATATTTCCTATGGAATCGAAAAGCACGATTTGAGTGGATAATCAGTTTAGCCAGACTTCTAGTTTAACGACCTCAGTGGCTGCAGAGAATCTAATATCACGTTCTTGTGAACATAAAACAATGAGGAAAATGGGGCAACGGCACAGTGATACCAATTTGTAGAAAGATAATTGGATGATTACAAACTATATGTGGACTTGTGGAGAAAAATTTGAGAAATTACAATTGACTAAAGAAAATGGACATTTTGTTTCAAGAAAATAGTTGGAAAAGCCACTGATTTGAATTGGATTAAATTATCTCATGCACATAACAAAGAGAATATACATAAAACAATGAGGAATAAATTGGATTTTATCTCATCACAAGAGTGTATAATAAAAATCTCTAATATCCTTTTCCATTCTTTGAGCACGGGTTCCTTGCTGTAAATCTCCTTATGCATTGCATCCTAGTGCTTATGAATAGATTCATGCATAATGTAAGAAGGCACACAAGTATAATATGAAGAAGTTATGCTAAATTGTATATAAGTCATAAAAGAGACATATCTTTATGTCCAAAATGTTGCACCAAGCTCAAGGGCAAAATTACCTGTGGTACGCCCACTAGCATAAAGGGAGAGGACGGCTTGAATAGCAACATACATGGCAGGGACATCGAAAGTTTCAAACATGATTTGTGTCATTTTCTCTCTATTCGCTTTGGGATTAAGAGGGGCCTCAGTAAGAAGAATTGGATGTTCTTCTGGAGCAACACGAAGCTCATTGTAGAAGGTATGATGCCAGATCTTCTCCATGTCATCCCAATTGCTAACAATTCCATGCTCAATTGGGTACTTCAATGTCAAAATACCTCTTTTTGATTGAGCCTCATCTCCTACGTATGCATCTTTCTGCCCCATCCCAACCATTACACCAGTATGACGAGGACGGCCAACGATACTAGGAAAAACAGCCCTAGGAGCATCATCTCCAGCAAAGCCAGCCTATTGAAATGAAAATGACCAAAATCTCTTTTTAGATGATTTTCCATGTGAATGACAGCTATGTATTAGGATGAAAACCATCCTCACCTTCACCATTCCTGTTCCATTATCGCAGACAAGCGGTTGAATGTCCTCAACATCAGCCATTGTTTAGATCAAATCTAGTTATGTGCCCAAGAGAAAATAAAAATTATTAGGCTGAGCATATGATCAAAAATGAATAGGTACTAATGGAAAGAATCAGTTATAGCCATTTAAAATGTGAAGTAATATAAAGATAGTCCTGCAATCTTTCATGAGATAAAACACCCACCTAAATCAAAGTTATAAAAGGCAAAATAATTTGGTCATAGATTTTAACTACATTAGTGTTATCATTAATAATGAAAATGGAAAACTGGGGAAAATATGCAGTGTTATGTATTTAGATGCTTGAGGGAGTGACTACAGGAAACTAGAGCATCTAAATATTCAAGAATCATGAAAGCAAACAACTTTAGGTGAAATATTGGGAGAGAATAAACAAAAATAAGTGGTCAATTCTAGATACCTTTAACAACAAGCATAGCAAAAAACAAAACTCAATGAGTTTAAACACAATGCGAAAAATGCCATATTATTTGTCTTCCTATGTCATCCTACAAATAGAAGCTCGTTTCTCTATTGGACTCTCAAGGATGATCCTTTCCTTAAAATTTTGTTGGCGACGACGAGAGTTTGCTAGTTAATCGCTGAGAAACAACATGCATTCTAAATTAACATTCTCTCCTAGTTACCCCACATGTGACACCGCACTAATGGAAAAGAATATTCTTGGGCCATTGTTCAAGCACTACCATTCATTTCTACAACGCTAAAATGATAATTAATGACTGCCTAGATCAAACAAATACAATATAACATGGACTATAAACAAAAAGATGAAGATAGTAAACAAAAGATCCGCAGAAATGAAAACATTTATCGGCTAAGTATACGTCCTGTTTCTACTGTTAACTGAACTAGATTATTTTCGTGATCACAATTTCAGTGTGTAGCTTAAAAGCCTTAGATCCTTGGTACCAATCCGCAATTTATATTATGCCCATAAGAATTAATCGCCTCTTTCATCACTTACTGAAAACAACAAATAATCACCGGAACAAATAAACAAGCTAAAGCAAAAGATATCCGATAACTGGATAAAAAGAAACAATCGAGGAAGAATGAGGCAAAAGCTCCTCTACCTTGGCGAACGAGGATCTCTATGAGTTACCGGTTAGCAGAGCAAGAGAGGAGCGAGGAGGAGGTGGATGAATGGGGTAGAGAAAAATAGAAATGCAAGGTTTTGCTTAAATAATACTGCAAAGAAAAAACGATTTGTTTTTAGAAAAAAGGAGAAAGAAAAGAACAAATCGAATAGCCCGAGTCGGTGGAAATCGAGATTAGATCCATTGTATCATCGAGACACCAAATAGGAATATAGTGAGAAAAAAAATGTAGGATTACAAAATGTAAAGAACTTAAAACAAACTATTTGGTGTTCGGTATTCGTACCGAACCATAACATCCGAAAGACTAAAAGGAAACAAATCAAAAACATGGGCGTCTTAATTACAATTGTTCTTCCAAATAACACCAATCGCTGTCGTCCACCTCAGTGAACGGTGGGTCCGACTGATAGAAAACCAATAAGAGCTGTCCAAATAGGACGTGGAACGCACATTCCCATCTGGAGAACGGCAACTTTTTGGTTGTCGTTTTAATTACTTTATGCGGGAGGGCGGTGCGACGGCGAAGAAAAGAGGGTGCGGTGCGTTTTTTTCCATACTGCAGCCAAATTCTACATCGGAATATTCAGCGATCACTTTTGTGATTTGGGCTGCAAGTAGCATGTTCTAATTTCTCTACTCCACGTCGACGGAACCGGTAGCCAGTAATTGGAATGCTTTGATGAGCCACGTGGTGATGGTCGATTTGCTACTCGAGTAGACGTTTGAAAGCTTCACAATTTTGCATAACGATTCCGAATTGCAATTTGAAAGCACGCGGTTCTCTCTAGAATGCTCTAGAAACTGACCTCGTTGCTACGGTCCTCATTTTTAAGCAACGGTTGGAATCCGATTCGAATGAGAAGGGAGGAAAGAGAGACGGACGATTCAAGGTCCGCTAGAAGGCGATAGGTCGATGCCGCCGCCTGGCTGATCTCGACGGCAAGCTCTCCTACAACGAAAGGATCGCTCTCCCATCGTCAGAGTAACTCATCCTCACCTGATCTTTGATCCTCCGCTCTTTCTTTTTTTTGATTTCTACTGCGATCTAAATGGATCTCAGACACATTGGATCTCCATTGCTGATACATCAAGCTCTCCTGCTAGCCGAGATCGTTTTTCCAATTCACTCTTCTTTGCCTGGTCAGCAATGTACTATGCATTTTTTTTACTGATTTCTTCTGTGATCCAAAACTGAACTAGATCTTACTAACTATGAATCGCGATCGCTGCATCGACGAGAAGGAATGCCTCAATGAAGTTAGGAAGATCGAGGAATGCCTCGACCTCACGCTCGATTCCAGATTCATCAAACAATCGCAGGTAAAACTTCATTGAAATTTCCTTGCGGTTTCACGATGCATGTCATCTGATGATTGAGCTTCTCATTTCATTTGGTAAGCTAGTTTATGCAATTAACCTCTAATATACCTAGAACATTAATTCGGCAGCATAAATTTCTCATTCGAACCTTCACCACAGCAAGTTTATTATCGATTTTCCGCATGTTGTGCCACATCCGTGATAACAGGGTAATTTGGATGTGCATGGCCTATTTGTGTTTTCGCGCATCAAAAAATCCGGATATCTCGTATTGATGCATAGTTGCATCTTCAGAAAACTCTCTATTTGGTGGAGATGGATCACAATTCTGAACTGTTTTGTAGATCTTCATCCCCAAGTGGATTTCCATTAGTTTGTTCTTTGAAGCTACTGGAGACTAGTAGCCAACTAATAGTACGGTTGATTCATAGGTTGAAACGGGTAAAGGAATAGTAATGGAATGAAATAGATAAGGAAGAATATAAATATTGATTCCTTAATTTAATAAATGAATTGAGTATATGCTCATCTGAAGATTAGGAATAATTTTCATAACGATAAAATATGTTTAGAGAAAATATTTTATCTAACTTTGTTGGGAGTGCGGGCGAGAAAATTTTGTGGTCATGAACAAAAAAATTTACTTTGTATAGCTTGCCCAATTGACACCTGCAAGGCTGAGTCTAATCAATTTACTAGCCTGATTCAACGTCCTCCTAGATTGACGTAGCTAACTTGATTGACTTGACCATCCCAACTAATTTGATAATTGCTCACTCAGTTCAATTGACTTGATTGTTCCAATTGATCTGATTTGTTTGATTGGTTAATTTGATAGGATCAATCAACCTATTCAACTTGATTAGTCCCATTGAGCTAATAGGTTTGCCTCACCAAACTAACTTGCTTGATCAGTTCGATCAACACATCGAACTCACTCAGTTTTGTGTGGTTTCATTGAGCTACGTGGCTTCTATTGTCCAACTGGCCCACTTGTCTTATTTGATCTTGTTGTCTTAATCAATCCATGTGGCTCATTTAGTCTTCTAACCGTAGTCGATTTAGTTGGCCCAGTTCATCTGACTCATTTGATCCTGAGCTTGATTGGTTGGTCGGTCAGGTCTGATCAATATGTTTTGTTTACTTTATTTGATCATATTATATTCTTTAGAAAGCTGAATAGAGTAATATTATTGAATTCATAGAAAATAAAGTAGGGAGTAGCTATCTCTTTGAATCACACTATAAGAATTTAATGTGCTGCGTGAGGTTTTATCAGATTTTTTTTTCTATCCAAAAAAGAAAATAACACCTTCATGAGCATATGCACCATTACCGTCTCATGTACCTCAAGATATCACGGAATAAAAAAGGACACGATCAAAAGGTAGTGCGTCGATTGTGCCTTAAACTTGTGCGCCTACTTCAAAGCTCCAATTAGATCAGGGAGATCAATCATTTAAAAAAGACATGTTAAAATCTGTCAACGCCTATTTTGCATTTGTCTCATCTTTAAAGTGATAGTCGTGCATCAATTTGGTAGGCATCAAACGCCATGGTTAATTGGATATCTACACTTGATTCACTGTGTTATCCAACATAATGAATCAAACAACATGATACCAATCACCCTTTTTGGTAGAATCTAACTAAAAATATAGAATTATTGTGTGTGGTTTCTGAACAACCTACCTTGCTCTTATTTTGTTCTCCAAATTACTAAATATTTGAAAATAATTGCTTAGAAAAAGGGTCATTACATAATCTAACCTCATCCTTTTAGTTCTTCAAAGTGCTTGTAATTTTAAAGATCTATCCTTTGTTATATATGAAACAATTAAATCATTACACGGAATAGTTTTATAGATAATAAAAAAATACCAAAGATCGCGTGCTGCCTAAATTTTGATTCAACATTGGGGTAAGACAACCTGAGGGTGATCAACTGACCGTGACTCTATACCCGTTGAATCACAGTTGATGGCTTAGCATTTGTGGATCTCACTTTTGTTTAGCATGGTAGATTGTTCTTGCATCTCGGTTGTCTCATACTTCCATGTAGTTGAGTGGAAACCAGAAATAGAGAGGGTGTACTTACAATATGTAATGCTGTCTTGGGTTTATATGACCATTATTATTAATTGTGAATTTTAACAGAATAAATATCTTTATTAGGTAATTGAATTTGAAATCTTAGTGATTTCCTGATCATAAAATAGTTTGTTTCCTTCAATAGATAGTGTTACACTATTCAACATAATAATTAATAAACAATACGTACTATAAACTAGCAAAGAGGCTGATTGGCCCGTCCGTGGATTATGTTCTCCATCAGATTCCTTGTAGATGGCTCTTCCATGGATTAGCTATTTGCTGGTATAGTCTCATTGAGCAATGAGATTTTTTTTAAGTGGGTATGTCTAGTTTGCCTTAGCTTCTGGTATTCTAGATTAGAGTTATTAAGCCTAGCTGTCATTTTGTTTGTTTACGAGAATGCAGAATTGTGTTTAAAAAAATAAGATTTCCATGGGATACACAATATATTTTTGTTTTTAAAATTTGTGTAGTCTTCTATATTATTTGATGATATTATGCTGCCGTCTGCACGCAGACAAGTATAGCTGCATTATCGTGTTTGACTCTGTCTTTTCCTTTTTTGGAGGATATGATGGAATGGGACTGAATGTTCAGGTCGGAGCTCTTTGGGCACGGCGCAAAATGTCATCGAAGTCATTTAATTTATTATTATTTTAAAGAAAATTATTTTACGTAAAAGAAGAACGCCTTGCCGATGATGGCTCATGAGCCAAAACGACGGCAGCGAACACAGGGGTAATGTGGGGAAAATGTACGAATAGGCATGTGGGGTGATGGCCGCGAAGTAGGTGAAGGAAGAGAGACGCGGATCGAGGAGGGGAGAACATCTAAATGAGAGGAAGAACGTCGCTGGCCGACCTAGTCCGATTCAACGCAGTCTGTCTGGGTTGGCTAGATATGACCCTTTAAAATGCAGGCTGTGCTTGGACAATGGATGGGATCCGGCAGAGATTTTAATCTGCCTGGAGGCCTGATTCAGCCCCGGTTGGGTCACGCTGTCCCATATAAGAAATGATATGTACAGCAGTGCTTCAGTCAGTTGGCCAGACCGGTCCAGTCCCAATCCATGGCCCAATCGTAGCAGTGCCGTTGAGTCTGGCACGGAATCAGACCGAGCATGGCCCGCATATTAGGCCCAATTTGAATTTAAAATATAAAAACAAAAATCTGATTTTAAAAATAAAAAACGTCTTAAAAGCTACATAAAAATCAATGTGTTTTTAATCAAATATTATATAATTTTTATATTTTTAAATCCTGGCGCTGTGGTGTCGGCATGCTTGACACCACCAGAAATAGTTTGCTAAAGCTATTTTGATTTCAAAATTTAAAGTTCTAAATAAATAAATCCATAATTTATGAAATGTTAATTTGATTCTAAATTAATTTTCGCTGTGTTTTGACAATTTTGGACGCACACACGATCCTAAATACGCATATGATTTAGTTATTTAGAGAATATTTAACGATTATAAAAATAAAATATTAATTTATGATATTATTTTCATTTTTAAAAATTTACTAAATTAATTTCTAAAATGACTATTATTTTATCAATTTGTTAGGGCAACATTAAAAATTTTATAAAGTTCCGTCAATTTTCTGGGAAAAAAACAGCTATAGATTTAGCCTAAATTTATTAAATTAATTTCTAAAAAATTAAAAACAGCTGTTTTCTTAATTCTTTTTTAGAAAAAACAATCATCTGACCGATTTTGATATTTTCAACCGTCCATTTTTTTAAATTATGTTGAAAAACTTTAGCCTAAAAACTATAAATTTATACAGAAATTGTAAAATCCTAAAAAAAAACCAGGAAAACCATCAATTTTAGCCTAATAAAATTAAAAACTTAAATATAAAACAATAAATATTCAATTTTTATACCGTTTAAAGTTAAATATTTTGTTGTTTAGCCCGGCGGCCTGTGAACGTTCTAGACGAAAGGCTGTGCTGCAAAGAGGATAAAAAATTAAAAATAATTCAGATTGGCTGCTAAATTGTTATAATAAACTATTTTTGTCAGTTCTATCAAATTAGCTAAAAATGATTCAAGATATTGAAATTAAATAAATATATTTCACCTACAACTTTAACGAAATATGTTTCGAGTCGGTAGTAAATACGGATCCCAAAAAATGTCGTAAATGGATACCAAATAAAAAGGATTAAAGGCTGCAAGAAATCCTTTTCGCCCAGACAATTGAAGATGCTGTTATGTTTTTTATCGTACGACAACCAACTAAACTAACAGAAACATACAATTGTGAAAACCAGGAAAATTAATGAATTTAAGCGAAATTAATGAATTTAAGCGATACTCAGATGAAAGAATTGAAATGGAGCATTCAGTACAATGAAACCTACTTTCGTTTATATTGGGGAAGACGCAGTAGAACACGTGACCTGGCCTTGCCCGCCTGCAAAAATAATTTACATACAACTTTGAATTGTACGATTGCCCTTCAGTTCATTTGCTGCAAAGATCGAAATAAAATCACCAGTATCGGAACTAGAAAAATTGTCATGTTTGGTTCATAATAAAGTGCTGTGACATACCTGGCTCTGACAATTAAATCTTGTAGAACTAATTCAGGATAAATAAGAACTACATAAAACGCCTGTCTAATATACTTTGTATCCAGATTTATCACCCGAGCATTTTAAAAGCACACGCAATCCAGAAGATTAGCACGACAGTCCGTAACCCCTGGGAAAATCTGAACAAGTTTGCATACGTGGACAATTAGATCTGTACCAGATGAGTAATAAGCTAGATAAATTTTAGCAGCTAGAAAACCATCTGAGTTAATTTACAAAATAAAAGGTGTCGCAAGAAAATAGTTTTCCAAGAACCCAATCAACATTACCTGTCACACGTAAGAAAAATGCATCATTCAATAATGACATGATGCATCGTGATGGCTAGCGGAAGGGCACAATAAACTCATATAATGAGGATTTGATTCTCACAAGGACATTATCATGTCCGCAATATTTGAACCACTCATGTGCTGCTCTTCGGGATCCATCATCACTTCTAGGATTAATGAGATGGGCTGGTCCGTGGGGCCAAACCATCCACCCCAGAAATAGCTAGGCGTAAGTTTGGATACTTGGCGAAAAAAAAATGATGCATTCTCCACTTGAAATAGGATTTGAAATGAAAAGAAAACGCGTGATGTATCTGTTATTGAGATTCTATAATGTGTTTAGAATGACTCCTCAAATTTGAAGTATTACATTTTGTATGAATATAGGCCCAGGCATTGGCATTTAACGGAAGCCGAAGGAAGACTAATTGATAAATCCAAGAACAGGACAATGCCAATTTTCATAAGTTGAATCAACATAAATTTTATGTTTTAATTCTAAAGAAGGATAGAGGATAGAAAAAGACTTGAGCATCAAACAGCCAAAATGGGTGATGGAATTAAAGTTAGACAAATTTAAGAAGAAATCAGTCAAATAAAAAAACTCAAGGTCTACCTAAATTTTGCCTCAATGTTATGAACTCAAATTGTTGGGACAAAACTCCATCCCCTTGTTATAATGATTCCGGCATTGATACAATATTTATTTTAAGTTTTTTTTTCTGGCTCATGAGATCACCAATTGAGATGAGCAAATTAGTAGGATAGTTAATTTGTGCACATCGTTCGGTTCTGATGTAACTAGGATTTCTGAATCATCAAATAATACAGAATGAACAAGTACAAGAAAAGGACAATGCTATATTTGGAAAAGGGATGCAAACCCCAGAACAAAACGAGTGAGTGGGCGATCAGTCGGAGAAGCCCAGGCTGGCAATACGACAGCCAGGGCAAGTAGTCCAGGCAGGTCCTACCTACTGACCATCAAGAGCCTTTCTAAGACCCTAGCATCAGAAAGTAGTCCAGGCAGTCAGCAGACCCCTACCCATCAACTGGAACCTAGCATTAGAAAGTAGTCCAGGCAGTCAGCAGGTCCCTACCCAATACCCATCAACTGGAACCTAGCATTAGAAAGTAGTCCAGGCAGTGAGCAGGTCCTTACCCAATAATACCCATCAACTGGAACCTAGCATTAGAAAGTAGTCCAGGCAGTCAGCAGGTCCCTGCCCACCAACAGGAACCTTTCTTAGACGCCAGGCTGGAAGTCACAGCCAAGCAGCCCAAGCAGTTAGGCAGGCCGTACCTGCACACATCCTCAAGAACCTTTCTGAGACCCAGGCTGGCAGTTTGGCAGCATAGGCAAGTATTCCTACGTACGTACACAGATCATGTATGTGACCCTATCATAAAAAATAAGCGACCAGACTTTAAGATGGACAAAGGCATGTAGATCCACACACTGTGTGGTTCCCGATGTGCCTACCTATCAATAATGAAGAGGAGGGGACGTAGACGAGGATCCAAAGTTGGTCCTTCACTAGGCCTACCAATTAGGAAGAAGAACAGACACATTCTAATTGGTGGTAAGATAATGTTCATTACGGATCTAGGACCAATGCCCATCTGTGAAACCCACAAAAACCTCAAACAACAGCGAACTACACCAGTAGCTCAAGATAGGGAAGAAAGTCGCCGGTGGTAGCGATTGACGAAGGTTGACATTCATGAGACCAATTCCAAATAAAAAGAGACCTCAAATTTTTAGACGTTAAGCCTAGTTTAATTTGCATTATTAGAATCCTACGGCATTCATCTGCAATAGGCCAAATATATATGATAAAAAGATGGTGTAGCAAGAGATATACCAGATGCCATTATATGCCAATGGAATAAGAAAGAACAATAAGAAAATAAGCAAAATTAGATCACAGCAGTTAACTGATAAATCTATGATCCAACCTCAATTTCGCTGATGAAAGGACAGCCATATTTAGTATATGAACTGTGAACTTCCAGATGCTTCAGCTTGTGAGTTTTCATGTCAGATTGTAACTGCGCACGTCTTACACAAAGGCATATAGTCTTTTTTTATTGACAAGGATATATTAGATTTTTTTTTGTTCAATGATAAAACCAAGGTAAATCAAACTGAATATCCCGTAGTAGGGATGCGGGAGAATTGGTGCCCCAAACATCGTCCCAACAATTCTTTCTATACTGGATGCCATCTTTGTATCGAATCAGACAGAGAAAACAAACATAAAAAATCTAATCAGCATCTGTTAAGCAAAGTATCGTCCTCTCCAAGCATATCAAGCACACAAACCAACACCAAATCAACGTCAACATATCAAACTCCAAAATTCATTTCAATACTATAGCGAAAAAGAAAGGGAGATGAATAAATGGCTAGAACATCATCACTGACATCGCAACATCAGAAAACCACTTAAATATAAGTAGGGGAATGAGCAGGAAGGCAGAGTACCAATTTTCAAGTAGGAGCTAGGAGAACCATATTCCAGTTGGCGAAAATCTTCATAACAGATCCTAGCAACCGGATCAAGATCGTGATCACCAGCCATCAACCAAAAAACCACACCACCATTACAAATCAATGAACTCACAAAATCCAGAAATAAATAACTCATGAATCCCTAAGAGATACATCGATCAGTGCTTCAAGGCTTCAAAAACCCGAAGAAATAAAATCAAACTCAGATCGAGCATACAAGTACTATGGCAAAAATGGATCAGATCGGAAAGGCACGAAGACAATCAAGACTGAAAACTCAAATGCTGATACCTAGCGGCGAAGATGTGATGCAGGAGAAATCCAAGTAGATGCAATCGGAGGGGAGTGGCGCCGAATGGGCAGTGCCGTGGTCTGTACCATCGCCAGTTCGCCACCGACAACAACGGAATGCTGCTTTCTCCCCCCTCTCTCATTCTTCTCTGCTTCCCAACCCCACACGTCTCCTTTTATACCAAGCTTTGAGAATGCTTTAGGAGACAAATGCGATGAAATGGCGAGTGAGCGAAGAAGCAACGGAGATACTAAATAGGGAAATAATGCAATGCTGCAAATGTTTTCTCCATTTGGAGAAATGCTATTTGGTGTTTGAGCTTTCGAAGTTACTTCCTCGTCCAGGAGAAAATTCAAAAAGTTCGCGGGGCCAAACTCGCCACGTCACGCAAGAAAATTTTGTCCGTTAAAATTTGAAAGTGCGATGCAGAGGCCGTGGAACCTGGAAAGGTCAGAGAAGTGGAGGGAACAGCCTACCGTTACAAAGGCATCTTCCAGAAAGATCGATTAAAAGACATAGAAGCTTCAATTTAATTGAATTCCATGACATGACATAATCAGTTTAATATTAATATAATATGTTTTTAATCAGAATAAAAATTGAATATTTTATTATATTCTTGTTTCGAAAAGAAAGTGAATATTTGAAGGATCAGAATAAAATTTCCTTTTTAATTAAACTAGTTTTATGATTATATACTGAAATCATAAAATTTAGCAACGACAAAGCAGTTGATGGGCGTTAAAAGTGACAAAGCGTTGCGAATTATCACACCAGAAAAAAAAGGGAAAACAAGAAAGAAAAAGGTGCAAATTATTACACCAGAAAAAAAAGTAGCATATTAAAGAGATACGTGTCTATATCGTCTACGCGTGGCAGCAGCCCTCCTCGGCCAACTCCACGCCGGTGACGCTCTCATCCTCCACCGAATAGCGCTGCTCCTTGTAAATGTACCCCTTGGCGGCGAGGAGGTACACCGCCAAATTGACGCCGGAGAGCACTGCCAGCAGCCAATAGAAGTTGTAGAGCTTCCCCTGATTGAGGTCGTTGGCGAGCCACGCGCCGTGGCCGCCGGACCCGGTCCCCGTCACCTTGTGCACCACTGCCACCAGCGCCGAGCTGACGAAGAACCCCAGCGAGAGCGTACTCAGGAACAGCCCCGTGCTCATGGTCTTCATCCCCTTGGGGCACTCCCTGAGGAAGAAATCCAACTGGCCGATGTAGGCGAAGGCCTCGCCGGAACCGACGAGGAAGAACTGCGGCACGAGCCAGAAGACGCTGAGAGTCGTGGGGTTGCTTCTGTTGGCGGCGTGGAGGCGCTTAATCTCTGAGAGGGCAGCGGCGACCATGGCGAGGATGGAAAAGAGGAGGCCGATGGCAATGCGCTGGAGAGGGGATAGGCCATGGGGGTGGCCAGTGAGGCGGCGGGCGAGTGGGACGATGATGCGGTCGTAGACGGGGACGGTGGCGAGGATGGAGGCGACAAAGAAGACGGTGAGGGAGGCTGGGGGGATTTGGAAGTGGGACCCGATGCGGCGGTCCATTTTGGTCGCTTGGGCCACCGAGAAGGTGGTCATCTGGGCATACACCGTCCAGAACATGATGGTGGTGGCCCAGATGGGCAGCATCCGGACCACGATCTTGACTTCCTCAACGTTGGTCAACGGCGAGAGCCGCCACTTGCTAGGCAGCGCCGACGGTTGGCCACCGGCAGCGGGGGCGTCGGGAATGGCGGCCCGGTCCAGGAACCTAAAAAAAACAAAACTTATTAAACTAAATATTAAAATAATTAAAGTTAAAGGGTTTTTTTTTTTTGTAACAACGCTTTGTCTCTATCTTGGGGAGGTGTATGTATGCATTTAGTTATATTCCAGTAATAATTGCGGAGCTTCACTCGATAAGATCACTCACTGCCACTGTGTCGTACTTTCACTCATCAATAAATGGATGATATCCATCTTTCAAAATCTACCTAAACTTGAATGGAAATTTAAAATAATACTTATCATTTATCCTAAAAAATAAAGGGGCTTAAATAAATGATAGTGGATAAAATATTGAATATGGCTGATCGAAGCTCCAAGGGTCAGAATAAAAATGGACTTCTTAGCCGACATCTCCGACATGTCAAATCTGTGAAGATCTACGTCGCAGACCTCCATAAAAAATAACACGAGTCAGCAAGTGCAACAGTCGCAATAATATTTTCCTTGTCTTATACCGTCCGTGACTGCCCAACTAAAATGCTTAAAATATTTTTTAAAAAAGAAATTTAGATATTTAATTTTTTGAACTGATGAAAATTTTCATCACTGAATTGAAAACCGAATCATAGATATTTGAAAGATTACGTCGACACCCTACCTGCATCATTATAATAGTCCATAATCTAATTAAGAACAGGTAATGAGTTTTGTAACATGCAGACTAAGCCCACTTGAACTCAAATGTTTAAACATTCGACAAAGAATGTTTTCGTATTTAAATATATTTTTAATATTTTAGAACGATGTTTCTATTCTCTAGTTATAAGTAAAAAATAAGAAGAAACAAAATCCAAAATGAAAAAAAATCTTTATTTTCCTATTTCCTTGATCATCACTCGTGAGCTCGCCAATGAAACCATGTTTAATGCTCACCCTCCAATCGCCTCGGGAGAACTTTTGTTGCCTGAGCTCCAAAGCCATTTATAGCTTGGCCTCTACGATCAAGGGGAAGACATGTGTTATTCTATTCCGACTTAATTTAGTCCCGGAGTTCATTTTAGAATTTAGAAAAGAAGTCCATAAGAGTTTCTTTTTCCTATTTTAGTTCATTATTAATCCCTAAATTAAATTTCATAAATATATATATATATATATATATATATATATATATATATATAATATATATAACTCCACCACTATCTACTATGCTTCTCGTTCTTAAGGTCCACGATGCTGCTTGCTCCTTACTCCTTAGTAACTCTCTGCTGTATTATTTAAGACGACAACGATCCAATAATAGAGGAGAGATAATAAGGTATTTAATGTTATACCTAAACATTGTTGATGAGCTGTGTGTTTGTCATGTGGAAAGCTGCAGCTCAAATGATGGTCGCACCCACTCACTATTATTCAATGTCTTTTATTTTTGACTAGCTGACTGAACCAAAGATATGGACTCAACTTGCGATCTACGTTTTGTTTCCTGACGTTACGTCACACGAATAAAACGAACAACTTTACGTGAGTCATTTAAACAAACTAAACGACGGCAAGAAAAAAACAAAAAGTGAGGCTTGATTATGAGGGAAGACGAGTCACTCTTGATTTGATAAAGGTCCCTTAAAAAAAAAGGATAAAGGTCCCTTTACAACTTGACATCTATTCCATATGAAGGTGTAAATAAAAATATTATAAAGTATGTCAAACAATTAAAGTTTTATCCATTTAAATTTTATTTTATCTAATTTGTAGATGTAATATTCTCCATGTTAGTGTTGATGGAAGTTAAGGTATCTGAAAGCATAATCAAAAGCGAACCTGCTAAGCATATGATAGATCTTGAAAAAAAAACATAAATAAATGGCTGAGCATCAATTAATTCATATAATTGAAAATAATAATAATAAATGGAAAACTGCATGTAATAATTTTCCACTAACCTTAACTGCTCGGTGTGCTGCAGCCTCTGCCTCCCGTTCATCTGCGGCGCCCCCTTCTCCTCCGCTGCTTCGCCGGTGTACAGCAACGTCGGGTCCGACGGCAAATCTCTCCCCCGCTTCCGCCATGCCGCCACCACCACCGCCGCGATCTGCGTTAGCGGGCTCCCCACCAACCGCTTGAATCTATACTGCCGCGTGCCGGCGAGGAAGATCATCAGCCCCAGCGCGATCGACGCGGCACAGATCCCGTACCCCCACGGCCGCCCGATGTGATCCTGGATGTAGACCAAGACGGTGACGGCGAGCAGCGATCCGATGCTGATGAAGAAGAAAAACCAGTTGAAGAACTTCTGCATCTGCACCTTCTCCTCCTTGTTGGTCTCGTCGAACTGGTCGGAGCCGAAGCCAGAGACGCTCGACTTGAGGCCTCCGGTGCCGAGCGCGGTCGTGTAGAGTGCCAGGTAGAGCATGCCCAGCTGTGCCCCAGTGGCCTTCTCGCACTGGCCGCCCGCCGTGCACGGCGGCGGCCGCAGCCCCGCCACCGCCGTCGAGATCGTCAGGATCGTCACCCCCTGTTCATGTAAAATCTCATTAAAAAAAAAGGGAATATTTCTTTTTGCTTTTCAAATATTACATTTACCCCTTATAATTTGGAAAATAAACGTAATACCTTGACCCATTGATTCTTTTCGTCAAACTCCATGACTAAAGGTAATTTAAAAACATCTTTCAAAGATCAATATGTTTTTAAAATTGTCATTAATAAATTATTTTATTCTTGAAATGATTATTACTCATTTAATTGGTAGTAACTTAAAAAAAGGACAAAATAGATATTTTAAATTAGAGACGTTAATAATTCTTTGAGGTCTAAATTTAAAACTGTGGCAAACGCGTGCACTATACTCTTAGTACTAGTAGCAGTGAGGGAAGGACAATTTTTCTTTTTTATTTCGTAAACTAATTAAAGCATTGAAAATTATAAGGTGCAAAATATTTTAAAAAAAAGTAAAATTTTTCAGGGAAAAAAGGGGGAAGGGTTGCATACGGAGGCTTGAACGGCGGCGAAGATGGCGATGGTGAGGTACCGGCCGAGGAAGGTGTCTCCGACGAAGCCACCTAGGAGACAGAGCATGAAAGAGGTGCCCATGAAGTTGGTGACGGAGTTGGCGGCGGCGGCATTACCCAGGTGCATCGTCGCAGTCAAATAGGTCACCAGATTGACGGCGATCCCCAGCGTCGTCAGCCGCTCGTTGAGCTCCACCACTTCAATCGTCAACATGGATTAGCCATTAATGCTATTTATAATTTTCCAGAGCTGAAATTAGAAGTGAGAATCGAGTACAAGATCTACTACGTGCCTAGGATCATGGCGGCGCTGGTCCAGCCGCCCGTGCGGGATCGGACGGCGGGGCGGCCGCTGTAGTCCCAGGCGTCGGCGACGATCTCGCCAGAGGCTTTGTGTTCCGGCAAGCCACCCATGGTAGAACTAGAGGAAGAGATGAGGCTTTGTGAATAAGTTGAGTATGCAGAAAACAGAGGAAGAGGGGAAGCCTTTATATAAAGAGAGAAAAGAAAGGTTGGAATCTTAATTAGGCAGCCAGGTGTGCCAATCACAGATTGTAAACAATATTATCATTGTAAGGCTTCAACTTCAATCATGTTAACAATTTGAGCAATTTGATCGGTCTTAATCAAGACCAGCATCGACACCTCTTGATTGAGCTGCCCCCGCCTGATAAAAACAATGTGGAGAAATTTGATACAAAATTTTAAACATTGACTTGTCAAAACGACAGAGTAGAGTTGACGACGTCAATTACGAATTCCTGTCGCACATATATAATTAAAATTTTTATTTACAATAAATTGATAGAAAAACTAACATCTCGCTCGGCTCATTCTGTCGGTGTAAAAACAATACAAAATTATATCGTCTGTAAATAAAAAATTGGAGAAATTTTTAATTATTTGTTTATCGATAACGCGAGGGAAATGTAAGATGTGCATATTTATTTGTTTATTTATTATTATTGTTACTATATATTATCATGTCAGGCGTGAGACTCCGCCTGATTAGTGATTATAGCTATGAGGCCATGCTTAGCACGATCAATTATATTTTAGCAGTATGATTTGATTAAGAAAATATGTATATCAACGTTTGATGCTTTTAAAACTAAAAGATCACTCCCTTTAATTCTTGGTCGAGAGAAATGATCCTAAAACTAATTAAGTTTAGGGGGGGGGGGGGGGGGGGGAAACTAAGATTCATTCAAAAACAAAGTTGCAGGGAGGTTCCACATTAAGTCGCTATTACCACAATCTATACGGCATATCTGCTTTTAATTTTGACGATCAATGTCCATTATCCCCAGCAATAAATATGTCAATTAACATATCTATGCGTTGGCTCACTCTTTTTTAAAGAAAATATAAGAGTTGAGTTACAAATTTAATGTGTCGATAAGTAATTGTGGAGGAAATGCATGCATGTCGCCTGATGTTGATGTTCGTCTTTAGGCAGTGTTGCCAGGGACGAAATGGCAGTTGATGGAGGAAATGCATGCGTCTGTTAAATGATTTTTTTTCAAATGCTACTAATTAACTCTATCGTGGAAGGAAATAAAATAGTTTGAGATTCTCATAGTGAATGGAGTAATCTGCTCGATTTTGAACGAAATTCTAAATCAAATTCTGTATTAATTTTTTGCTTAAAAGATAAATTATAAATCAAATTTTCACTAGTATTTTAATTTTTTATTTCTAAAATCTTACAAGGAATAAATTTTTTCCCCACCATTTCAACTACAATTCCCCTTCCACTTAGGATTTGTCCTAAATTTCAAACCATAAAACTACCACAACTGAGCTTTTCAGAGATTATCTATCACCTAATCTTGTTATAATTATGTGCCGTTGCTTCAAGGGAAAGTTGAAGATTTAGAGCTCTTAATTACATTGATTATACTTGTCGCTTTCTTGAGGGCGCAATTTGGAACGTATTAATTGTGACATAAATGAGGATTGTATTATTTGTACCAATGAAAAGCTATGTAAAGTAATGTAAGATTCATTTACATTTAGAAAAAAATAATTTAATATACTTTAATATTAGTTAAACTTTTTAATATTTAAATTATTGTCACACATTCATATAAATATTGTTAGGACTCAAACAAATGGCAGATAAGATAGATACTTTATTTAACGATATTAAAATGTTGAAAATTCAAATTGCATATATTGCAAGTGGAAGTACCAAATGATCGAATTTTAATTTTAATAATGACATTAGGTTTAAGTTAAATATGTTATTGGACTGATGTGTTTGATCTAGTGTGCAGAGAGCACATGTAAAGTCTTAGTTGAGATTAGACAAAAAACAGAGTCCTAGTTGAAAGCTAAGCAAGGAGAAAGTTCTGATCTGGAGGATCAGGTGGAAGTCTTGGCAGGTCAAATGCACCAAGTGCAAGCCCATGCAGTGTTAGAGGACCAAGAAGCATGACCAAAGTTCAATTGGGTACAATCAGGAGGACTAGAGGAATGATGAAGACTGAGCAGTCTAGAGGACCGAGTCGCAGCAGCAAATCCTGGGGTCAAGAACAAAATCGAGTAGGAAAGTGCAACAAGTCTGGAGGACTTGGTTGGCAGCCAGGTAAACTCTTCCGAGAGGAGTGGATCAGGACGTGTTCCCGAAGAGGAACATTAGGCGTCGATCTAATCCAATGTTTCACCAGAAACTTAAAGTTAAGACCAAGAAATAGTTCTGAGAACTAATTCTCCACCTATTCTTTATTTGTTTTTGCAGCTAACTTGTAATGCAGGTTGGAGAGGTAAAGTAGTTGACTCCGGGCAAAGTTATCCAAAGTTCGGATGCTCAAGTCGATCGAAATGAACATACAAGTCGACCTGAACGTGGATAAGTGCAGCGGAAGTCAAAGTATATCAAAACCCTCCACATCGGATTGGAGTCAACTGGAGTGATGATTCAATTTAACCTGAGATAAGATAAGCGTAGCGGAAGTTGAAGATTATCGACATCCTCCACGTCAATTTTGAGTCGACCTGAGTAGGGATTCTAGTTGATCGAAAGGCGAAGTCAGCCGCAAAGAAAGAGGATCGCTTTCTAGTTGGGGTCGATCCGAGATGGATTCCAGTCGACCTGAGTGGATTATATAAGCAACGTGGACCAAAGGCTTCGTACAACAGTTCTTACACTTCCACGATCAAGTTTTGTCGAGCCGACGACGTACTGAGCGAGTAGAAGCAATCAACCAAGTCGTCGTAACGCTGGATTCGCGCTCAATCGAAGATTCAAGAACCGCCGACAAATTAGGTAACGAGTTATGTTATTTGCATTATAAAGTACGATAAAGATTTATTTTATCATAATATTTGTATTCGTTCCAACTTATTTCTGTAAGTGAATTGCTCGTCGGAAACGATCACAGATCGTGAGCCTTGGGTAACAGCCATCGACTGTGAACCAAGTAAAAAAATTGTTATCTCTTTTCTCTTGCTTTATTTTACTTAAGTCTTATGCTAAGAAATACTTTGTTTTACGTAATTGAACGCACAAAATTTCAAAAATAAAAAAAAACGCTTAAGTGCTATTCACCCCCCTCTAGCGCTTAACTCGATCCTACAGTAAATACTTCTTCAACAGCTATAGGGAGATTTTCAGGGCAACCAAAGACAAACTCAGTGGAACATTGCAATGCCATTATATTGAGAAGCGGTATGACTTTGGATGATCCGAGGGAAAGCAATAAGAATGAAGATGATATCATTGATGAAGAGGATGGAGAAGTCCGCACATCACCTATCGGAGAGGAACACAAAAAAAGATCCAACAAGACAACTGAAGGACCTAAAATCATGGCACCAATGAGGACACATATTGCTAATTTCATTCCCTTAAGGATTGGCCAAGATGCAACTAGATGAGCAATTCGGCAAGCTCCTAGTCCTAGAGACGATCAAAAAGCTTTGTGATGCAGGGGATGCCAGGGGATCAAGGAACAAGATCAACTCATGTTACCTGACATGGTGATATCCCATTACATGCATTAACAAAAAGCAATTAAGACTTCCAACAAGAAACACGTCCAACCGGTGTTCCATGTAATGCTTTGATGAGAAGCAACTGAGACTTCTAGTAAGGAATACGACCAATCTATGTTACCTAACATGGTCATGTTCCACGCTGTGTCTTGACGCGGAGTAGTCCAACAAGACACACAACCAATTCATGTTACTTGACATGATCGCGTTCTATCTTGTACGTGGATGCAATATAAGCAATCTTAAAATTTTGAGAGATTATAATTTTTTATTCAAATTGAACTAGGAGAGATACAACAAATCAAATTGAAATTAATTCAAAGATTTATAATTGATTATTAGAAGAAATCTATAATAATCCAATTTTAGACTCAAAAAATATTATTTAGAGTTTTTTTTTGAAAACTTCAAATAATTTTTGTTATTATATTAAGGTTATTTTTGTCTTTTAATTGTTAGAGTCTTGAGTATTTAAACCTTCGTTTTTGTTAATGTTAAGGAATTATCTTTTATTTTGAATAGAATGAGTTTTCAAAATAATTACTATGTGACGTCATATAAACATATTTTTTGATGATTTATAATAAATATCAATCTATTCAAAATTCACCCAGGCTTTGCGATTTGATCCCAGCTACGATATATTTTCAGAATTTTTTTTTTAAATGGGGAGCGCAATCAAATGGATATTGGGCGTCTGGGTTGGCCGCTGCGTGCACTTCCCGATTTACTCTGATAGCCAATGGAAAACTTTTGTTTTTCTCATTATATTATCATTGCCTGATATATATATATATATATATATAGAACCCTTTCCGGCAATGGCCCGGTCACGAGCCCATTTGGCGGGATTCCTCTAAATAGAACCCTATATTTTGGTAGAACCCTTTCCGGCAATGGCCCGGTCACGAGCCCATTTGGCGGCCTCAGAGCTCGGGTGCTGGGCTTAAAGGATCCGGGATCAGGGGCGTCACTGGACTCAGCTCCAAGGGAAAGTCCAGCATGCTGGGCGACAGAATCTCCTGCTGCTTTGGAGGAGAGAATCCCGGAACGCTGCCGCCGTTGATTTGGGAGTTGGGATTCGAGATCATACGCATTTGCCATCCTCTCTTTAGGTTTTGGTTTTCATAGCTACTTTGCCATCCTCTCCGTAGGTTTTGGTTTAATCAATTATTATTTTATTACTTATGGATTGTTAAAAAGTATTAGTTGATGATAGAAAAATTAATTAATTTAATTTTTGATTAAATTAATTGATATTTTATCAATTTGATTTATTTAATTTTTATTAAAACATTTGATAAGTGTGTGATAAATGATTTAATTATTTTTAAATTATTAAATTTGGACAATTCAATTTTAAACTGATTGCTTATCCTTACCAACGAGCTCAGCGCAACATCGGACAATCCTTACCAACCAGCGAGCGCAACCTCGTCGGGACGACAAGTTTAAGATTGAATTTACGGTTTGGGTAAAGCAAAAAACATTTGGTTTAACTTTATCAGGCCGACAATTTCAATTTGAGGAAATGATTGGACCGGGCCCACTTAACTCAGAGGTTTAGGTTACATTTAACTTAACAACTATTTATTATGTACATAAAGTTTGCCGTCTCTCTTTAGGTTTTAGTTTCCTTGGCAGACCAAAATTCCCTTGGGAATCTTGGGAGAATCTATTTCAACCACCGTGAAATTCCCTTTGAAATCGATTCAGGATGATAGGCAGCGGCAATCTCTATCATGCAATAGAGGTCGAGGACGAGGAATTAGACTTGTCTTCCCTGTTCATATCCTCCTTAGAGCTAGCCGCGGAAAATACATGGCCTCCCTCAGCTGAGGTTTGATATTCAATAGATTCATGCTATTTTGGGGACAGGAAAAAATATAGAAATTTTTCTTTAAGTTCCACTATTCCTACATAAATCGATGGAAGATCATGCGTGAGCAGAATTAATTAGTATCCGATTAAAATTAAATTAAATTGAACTGAATTTTTTTAATTAATCGAATTGATCAAATTTTTAAATAAAAATCAATAAAATATCGATTAATTTCATTTTCGATCAAATTAATCAAAATAATTAAAATTTTTAAATATTATTAAAATTTTATCAATTAATTAGAGATTTATAAGTTACTTTTATAAAAAAAATTTATTTTGATTAATTCGATTTAATTAAATAAAAAATTTTAAAATCAAAATTAAACTGATTTAATTGAATTAACTGATTTGTGAAAAAATAATCAAAATTTCAAAATAACCAAATTAAAATTTTAAATTCAATCGGTTCAATCGATGAATTTTTTATTCACTCCTAAACAGAATCTTTCTATAATTATCTGTTATTTTTAGACAGATTTTTTTTACTATTTGTTTTTTATTATGAGGTTTTCTTTTCCCGTCCAAGGAGTTTAGTTTCTTCTATTACATGATTGGCTTCGACACTGCGACTTAATCTGTTGTTGGTGTTTTCCACCTTTTTGTTCTCAGTGGTTAATTATATTTTATTCAATTTCAGGTTTCGATTGCATTGTGATTTGTAGCTTGAAGTCTTAACTTTTTTATAATATATATATTTGTTCATTCTGTTCATTTTTTTTCTCTCAAAAACTTATTTTTTTCTAGAAATGATTTTTAATAAATATCCAATTGTATCTGATATCTCAGCTTGCTTTCATGCTTCAAGAGAATTAGTTGGAAACGCATTGCACTGAATTCACCAAAACCACTAGTCAAATACTACGAGGGATTGTTTTTTTAATTTTTATATCCATAATTTTCAGCATAATGCCTTCTTTAATCAGTTTGCTGGAAGTTCTGTATATTAATTCATGAAATCTTTAATCAGGTATATGATAAAAATAGAGGGACAGTGACAATAATATCCCTTCGTCTAAGATCGATAAAATTTTCACTTCAGAAGTGCTTCAATCTTCTGTTCACAGAACGGACGTCACTGATCAAGATGTTGCAAAAAAGAAATCGGATAAATATTTCTATTATGATTCACCGCTTTACCAAGAAACTGGCTTTTGGATACCTGTGTGGCTGTGGCTGTTCCTCCCATGCTTGAAAGTGACCATGATGAATGGAGCAAAGGATTTGGTCACAATGGTGGGTACTTCCCCGAAGAAGACTTCAGTTGGAGCCAATTATCAGGAGATGACCATGTGGGATATGGTTTCTGAAATGTTTCCTACAGCATGTGGCAAAGTGGGCATGGACGACCTAACGAGTCGTAAAATGCCTTGTATGTCAACAAAACTCTTAGAACAAACATGGAAATTAAGAGATGGCTAATACTCTTGCGGAGGCTAGCTTTGGGCACAACATAGAGATTTTGGAAACGGAGCCACCGAAGTGGTTGCCTGACAGTGCTGCTGCGGCTTGCATGCAGTTTAATGGACACTTTCACCCTATTATGTCCTCAAGGCATCATTGCCGATTTTGTGGCGACATATTTTGCAATGATTTTAAAATTTCAAATCCGATTAGACCAATTAAATTAAATAACTCAGTTAATTGATATAATAATAATAATTAATTATAACATAATAGTATCAATTAATTATTAAATTTAAAAATTAAGTAAAATATTTTATAATTGATCGTTGGACTAATGTTCATCATTAGTTGATTGAATTGTTGAAAAATAACAATCGACTACTAATCCATCATTAATCGATATTAAAAAATATCAATTAATTAATGATAAAAATTAATTTTTTTAATTAAATTAATTAATATTTTATCAGTTGAGTTTTTTTTATTTTTATTAGAAAGTTTTTTCAATTTGGTTAATAAAAAAATAATTTAATTATTTTTTATTTATTTAATTGAAACAATTCAATTTTAAACTGATTGCTCATCTTTATCCGCGAGTGAGCGCAAGATCGTCGGGACAGCAAGTGTAAGATTGAGGTTACTGTTTAGATACAATGATCAAGATTTTGGTATAATTTTTTTGGCCCAACAATTTCAATTTGGCCAAATAAACTTTGGGCACGAGCCAACTCAACTCGATGCAGGTTGTTACGGTTACCCTAAAGACTATTTATTATCTAGTTTATTTTTGTATATATAATTTGTCAAATTCATCCTTTAGGTTTTGATTTTTTATTTTTAAAAAATATCGATAAATTAATTAAATTATTGAATCTCGATTTTGAAAATCTGAATTCAACCAGACCGATTAAATCAAACAACCCAATTGATTGATATATCACTAATAGTCTTAATATAGCAATTGAATGCTAACTATATAACAATCTACTGTTAAGTATAAAAATTAAATAAAATATTTTATAATCGACCATTGGGCTAATGTTCATCATTAATCAATTATTGAAAAATAACAATCGACTGTTAGTCCATTAATCGATTATTAATAAGTATCAATCGATTAATGATAAAAAAATTAATTAAAAAATTAATTTATTAATTTTTATTGAAAATATTGAATTAAATTTTTTTTTTAATCAATTTCGATTGATAGATTCAATTTATTTTTAATTTTTACTCTTACCAACGAACGAAATTTGATTCTGGCAAAATAACCATCATCGGAATAACCTTTACCAATGAGCGAGCATAACATCATAGGGAAATCAAGTGTAAGATTGAGGTTATGGTTTGGGTAAAATAATAAAGATTTGATTTAGTTTTTTCGGCTCGACCATTTCAATTTCGGCAAATGATTGGGCCTGGGCCCACTCAACTCATTAATTTAGGTTACGATTAACATAACAACTATATATTATCTAACATATTTATGTATATATATTTTGCCGTCCTTTATTTATGTTTTGGTTTCTTTCGTAGCTACGATCAAAATTCCCTTTGGAATCTTGAATCTCTCAACAATCTATTTCAATACACCTTGAATTTCCCTTTGGAAGCTTTATTTCAATTCCGATTAAATCAATTAAATTGAACAACTCAGTTGATTAATATATTATTAGTAGTGGATTAATGTAACACTGTTAAACTTAAAAATTAAATAAAATATTTTATAATGGATCGTTGGGCTCATGTTTATCATTAGTTGATTGTTGAAAAATAAGAATCAACTACTAGTTCATCATCTGTTGATGCTAAAAAACATCAATCAATTAATAATAAAAAATTGATTATTTCAATTTTTGATCAAATTAATTGAGATTTTATCGATTGATTTGTTTAATTTTTATTGAAAAATTCGATCAGTTGGGTTAGTTGGAAAAAAATGATTTAATCACTTTTGATTTATTCAACGGTTTGATTTTAAACCAATTACTCACCCTCACTAACCAGCCAGCCCAATATCATTGGGACAACAAGTGTAAGATTGAGGGTACAGTTTGGATAAAATAATAAAGATTTTGGTTTAAGTTTTTCGGCTAGACAATTTCAATTTGGGCAAATGAGCGTTGTAATCAATTGGTCCCGGTCGTGGGACCGACTCAACTCATAGGTGTAGGTTTTTGGTAAAATAATAAAGATTTTAGTTTATTATAAGAAAAGGTTAATATATTACAGTTTGGATATATATACTTTGTCAAATTCGTCTTCTCTTTAGGTTTTGATTTTTTATTTTAAAAAATATTGATAAAATTGGTTATTGATTCAGTGTGTCGATTTTAAAAATTAAAATTTAGTGATTAAATTGAATAACTAAATTTATTGATATATTATTAATAATCGATTGCTATCGACTATTAACTATATGATGACTAAATTTAAAAACTAAAATAAAATATTTTATAATTAACTACATTATCGATTGTTAAAAATAATAATCAATTACTATTATATTCTTGTCGATTGCTAAAAAGTATCAATTGATGATTAAAAAAATTAATTATTTTAATTATCGATCGAATTAATTAATATTTTATTAATATAATTATTAAATTTTTATTAAAAAATTTGATGAATTCAATTAATTTGAAAAAAATAATTTAATTAAATTTTGCGATTTATTAGCGATCGCAATATCCAGACGCCAAGAGTAACGGTTTGGATAAATTAATAAAGATTTGGTTTAGTCTTTTCGGCCGGACAATTTAATTTGAGCAAATGATTGGGCCGGGCCCACTTAACTCAGTGGGTTAGGTTACATTTAACCTAGCAACTAATTATTATCAATATATTTACGTGTCTCTCTTTAGGTTTTGGTTTCCTGGCAGCTACGATCAAAATTCCCTTGGAATCTTGAGAGAATCTATTTCATCCACTGAGAAATTTCCTTTGGGATCGATTCAAGATGATAGGTAGCGGCAATCTCCATCATGCAATAGAGGCCGAGGATGAGGAATTAGACTTGTTTTCCCTGTTCGAATCCTCCTCAGAACTAGCCCCGGAAGATACAAGGCCTTCGTCAGCTGAGGTTTGATATTCAATAGATTCATGCTATTTTGTGGACGGAAAAAATATAGAAAATTTTCTTTAGGTTCTATTTCTTGGTCTCAGATTCCCGCATAAATTGAGGAAAGATCACGTGTGAGCAGAATCTTTCTAAAATTATCTGTTATTTTCAGATAGATCAATTTTTTCCTATTTGATTTTTCTTATGAGGTTTTCTTTTCCACCTGTTTGTTCTTTCAGGTTTCGGTTACATTGTAGCGTGAAGTCTTAACTTTTTAATAATATATATATTTTTTATTCTGTTCATTTTTTGTCTCTCAGAAACTTTTTTTTTTTCTAGAAATGATGTTTAAACAAATATTCAATTGTATCTGCATTGCATTGAATTCACAAAAACTACTAATCAAATACTCTGAGGGATTGTTTTCTTGATTTTTATATCCATAATTTTCAGCATAATGCCCTCTTTAATCAGTTTGCTATAAGTTCTGTATATTGATTCCTGAAATCTTTAATCAGGTATCTGATAAAATAGAGGACAGCGACGATGATATCCCAGAAGATCAGGAGATGACCATGTGGGATGTGGTTTCTGAAATGCTTCCTACAGCACGTGGCAAAGTGGGCATGGACGACCTAACGAGTCGTAAAATGCCTTGTATGTCAACAGAACTCTTAGAACAAACATGGAAAGAGATGGCTAATACTCTGGCAGAGGCTAACTTTGAGCACAACACAGAGATTTTGAAAGTGAAACCACCGAAGTGGTTGCCTGACAGTGCTGCTGCGGCTTGCATGCTGTGCAATGGACGCTTTCACCCTATTTTGTCCTCAAGGCATCATTGTCGGTTTTGTGGCGGCATATTTTGCAATGACTGCTCTAAAGGAAGAAGCTTGCTCCCTCCAAAATTCAGAGTTGCAGACCCACAGCGTGTCTGCGATGTTTGTGGCGTTCGATTGGAGTCGGTTCAGGCTTACTTGATGAATCAAATCAGTCATGCTTCACATCTTCCAACACATGATCTGACTGATTTCAGCACTGTGCGATCATGGTTGAACTTTCCATGGGGTCGAACTATGGAGTATGAGATTTACAAAGCAGCAAATATACTTCGTGCATACACTAAGGTAGGTCATCTTTCCCAATGGTACTGGCATGATGATCGCAACAAGGTAAATTTTAGTTATTTAATAGTCGGAACAAGTGAGATTCCAATTGCATTTCTAGATATCAATATCTTCATTTATTTATAGTACACTTTACTTTTTGGCGAAGAGAATTCTGCTTATTATGGGTAATTTCTAAGGGTGAACAAAAATTTAATTTAATTAAATAAATCAAATGAATCGATCGAAAAATTCAATTTGGTTATTTTAGAATTTTGATTATTTTTTTTAAAATTCGGTTAATTTGATTATTCGGTTCTATTTTGGTTTTAAAATGTCTTATTCCATTAAACTAAATTAATCAAAATAAAAAAATTTATAAATGTCTAAGTAAATTTATAAATTTCTAATTAATTAATAAAAATTTTATAATATTAAAAAAATTTAGTTATTTCGGTCGAAAATCGAATTAACTGATATTTTATCGGTTGTGTTTGTTTGATTTTTATTTAAAAATTCGGTCGGTTCGGTTTGTTCAAAAAAATTCAATTCGGTTCGGTTTTGATTAATTCAGTTGAGTTCGATTTGATTTTAATCGAATTATTTTTAATTAAATAGAATCTCAGACTCTGCTGTATATGATTGCTAGGTTGGATCTTTGAAATCTGAAAAGTCCATCCCTGATGTTATTCTGAAACAAGCAAAAGGCCTCGCAATCCTAACTGTTGTTAATGTTGGTATAGTTGTTACTTATAAAATTGGGACTGGTCTGGTTGTTTCTCGGCGAGAAGATGGCTCTTGGTCTCCACCCTCTGCCATTTCTTCGGTTGGTTTTGGATGGGGAGCTCAGGTTTGTTTAATTTTCTCTTTATAAGATACTTTTTTTTGTATATAGTACTGCCATTTTGATGAAATCATAAGATACAACTATATATGATCTCTTTTGAATAGGCTGGAGGCGAGCTAACTGACTATATAATTGTATTGAGGAACACAATCGCCATCAAAACTTTTAGTAGCTATGGACATTTATCAGTTGGTGTAGGAGTGAGGGCAGCTGCTGGCATTGTTGGACGAACAGCGGAGGCTGACATACGTGCAGGTGATGGTGGTTGCGCTGCTTGTTATACATACAGCTGCAGTAAAGGTACGTCTCCTCCAAATAAATACTGCTCAAGTATTGAACCATGAATTACATTGTTGAAATTATGTTTACTTCTAAACAACAAACCTTGATTCTTATTGTTCGGTGAAGGTTGTAATCAATTAATTTGGTGAAGGTTGTAATCAATTAATTTGGATACCTCTGTATAAATTAGTTCTGAAAATGGTTTTTCTTACATAAAGCAAACATCCAGTCTGAAACAGTGAAGCTTGAAACTTGTATCATCTAACACACTCAGTTTTTGTTTTTCATGGAATCCGCATTCATATTGAGCTTGAAACTCACCTAATTAAGCTGTTCTTACCAATGCAGGTGCATTCGTTGGTTGCGCTCTCAACGGGAACATGGTGAACACTCGTGTCTCCGAAAACACCCGTTTCTACGGTGGTCCTATCAAGGCATCCGATATACTTTTGGGTTCGATGCCAAGACCACCGGCTGCTGCCATCCTCTACCATGCTCTAGATCATCTAATTCCCAATTAAAATTTGAATTCATGGTTCCAGTTGGATTACCAATTGGGAGACCAGACGCCCCTCCACGTATGCTGGCTCCTCTTCCAGCCCTTATTCTTTGGTTTTTAGTCATGTACATAATAAAGTAGCAATTCAAAATGTACAGATTGAGATCATTAGAGTCACAGCTATTCAATTGTATTGCACTCTTATTTTATGTATTGTTAGATCTTGGTATCGATTCTATGCAGTCCTAAATTTCTATATTTTATTTCCTCTAACTAGTCAAAGTGTCCTTTATTTCTTTTTATATGATTTACTTATTTGAGATGCAGTTCGCTTTATTTTAACCGTGGTTAGGGATCAAAAATTTTTAATTAAATAAAATAAATCAATCGATTCAATTTAAAATTTTGATTTGATTATTTCAAAAAAAATTAATTAATTTAATTAATTTGATTCGATTTTAATTTTAAAAATTTTTATTTGGTTAAATTAAATAAATTAAATAAATTAAAATAAAAAATAATTTATAAATTTTTAAGTACTAATTGATACATTTTTTATAATATTTAAAATTTTTAATTATTTTGATTAATTCTATTGAAAATTAAATTAATCGATATTTTATTGATTCGATTTTTATTTGAAAATTTGGTCGATTTAATTAGTTTTAAAATTTTTGATTTGATTCATTTTTAATTAATTTGGTTAATTTAATTTTAATCAAATAGTCAATTCTAACCGTGATTCTATTGTCTTGTATGATTTATGTTTTAATAAGAATGATGATAGACTCATAGCAATCGTCGATTTATATATGTAATTACAATGACCGAATTGTTATTTAACCAGGCTCATTTAACAGCCCGTTGTGTTCGTCGGAGCGGTGAGGCCCATTTAACAGCCCAATATGTACCCGTCAAAGCGGGCTTCCTTTCCCCTTTCCTTTTCTTCTTCCCTTTCAATTTCTGCGGAGAGCACAGCTGATCACACTCACTCCGAGAACGATACGAGCACGGCTTCGTAGCTTCCGCTTTCCGCTCGATTCTCTCGCCCTCATCTACTGAGCTGCGATGGATCGATTCATCCTCTTCCTCTTGATCGTCTTTCTCACCGCCAGCTCCATCCCCGCCTACTGCGCCGCTGCCTTTCTCGATTCCAAAACGCAAGGTAGGAAGCCCCGTTGGTTGTTGTCGAAGCTATACTTCCTTCTATTTTTCGCTCTTTCACTCCGAAGATCGCACGGATCACTCGTTTATTATGATCCTTGCAGGTGCCATTGTGAAGCATTTGTCCCATGTTCTCAAATGGACCAAGTCCGCGCCCAAAACAACCCAGCACGGTTAGTAGAGGCATTTCCCTCTTAGATTTTCTTAAAAGTTTGTTGCTTTGCGTCTAAAGCCGTGTGTTCAGATGGGGACGTTGTCGACTTCGAGAGTGGGTACTTCGTGGAGACGCTTGTGGTGGGGGACAAGCTAGGGGTACTCCCGCACACCATCCGGGTCTCCCTCGAGGGGGAGCTCTTCGCTGTCGACGCCACAAATAACAATATAGTTCGGATCACTCCGCCTCTCTCCCAGTGTAATTCCCCTGTTCCCTTCACTTCCTAATTTTTCTATTGCGATCTACCATTAGAGATTGGAGGTTGTATCAGGTATATGCTATCATTTTTTCCTTATGTTCCAAAGTGTTTTTGTTTCTATTTGGAGATCTTCACTTTATACTCACACACAAACACATTTTCCTCTTTTTTTTTTTTTTTTTTTTTTGCGTCTTAAAGTTTTGTGAGCTGATTTTGACAAAAATCGCGTTGCAGATAGCAGAGCAAGATTGGTTGCCGGGTCATTTCAGGGATACTCTGGGCATGTAGATGGTAAACCTGCTGATGCTCGTTTCTATCGTCCAAAAGGTGCCACTATGGATGGCAAAGGGAATGTGTATGTTGCTGATACTTCCAATCTGGCTATTCGAAAGATAACTGAATCAGGTACAACACTTGGGAAAATTCCTGTATTTAGTTTCAAAGAAATGAAAAATTAAGACCACAATTCTGCAAGTTTTTACTTGTGATGGTTTCCTCAGGTGTGACTACTATTGCTGGAGGAAAATCAAATATAGCAGGTTACAGAGATGGTCCAAGTGAGGATGCTAAGTTTTCTAATGACTTTGATGTGATATATGTTGGAAGAAGTTGTTCTCTTATAGTCGTGGACAGGGGTAATGCTGCTCTTCGCCAAATTTCTCTTCTGCAAGAGGACTGCGAATACCAGTATACTTCAGTATCAACATCAGGTTACCTGAAGCTTTCCAGTGATGTTCTTCGTAATTCTTTTTGTACACAACAAACATGGAACTATAACATATTACAACCTTACAATATGGCACCATTGGTCTAGTATTTTGCCATCTTACCGAATTACTGTTAAACACTTGTAACTTCATTGATAAAATGTATCAGTATTATAAAGAAAGATTATAAATTTAGTGTTTCTTGTAAATTGGCAAAAGAAATTGAAAATAAGGTGAAGGTATTCATCTAAAATCCACTGTTAAGAATGCAAGGTTATTTTTGTTATGGTTTATTGATTAATGATATTTGAGAGAAAAATGAAATTATATTAAACTAGAAACCATAAATGGGCATGATGATGCATATTTGATGGTTATGTTTGCTATTTCCTGAGATTGATGGAAGAAAAGTTTCTAGTACACTTTTATCTTTTGATTCTAGAGGATTTCCTACTGTGTCCTATTTGTGTTTGTCCAAGATTTCCTTAGTGCCTTTTTTCATTTATGCAATATTCGTGAGCACACACATTCTTGAGGTCTTTAGCCTGCTCTCAAACTAGACTTTTCTTTCACACATAATTGATGAATTTCTTCTGCTGCTATGACTACTCCATAGTAAGTTTAAGATGATAATTTTCAATATCTTTTTTTATTTGATAAATGACATAAATCACTAGGTCTTTTAAGAAATTTAGGAGTCTGTTATTAAAGAAACAGCTAACTCCTTCTATGCCATTAAAATAGCAGTATCATGTTCTTCTCATTTCCTCCTTGTGGTAACTTTACTCCTTGCCACTAATTGGATGTCAGCAAGAATTGACACATAGCTGGTGTTTTCCATGTTCTTATAGGCTGGTGTTTTTCATGTTCTTATAGCTTGAGTCTTTCTTGTCACTTCTAATTTGATATTTTTTGTTAAATTTCCTGTTGAACTGACTGTTCTGACAATTCATAGACAAAATAGTAAATTTTATTTATGCAACACAAGTTGACTAGGTCACCTATAGTTTACTTCTCTCATAACAGCAACTGCAATATTTTTCTTTCATATAATGCCACATTGTTGAATGTTTGTTAACAATCTTTTATTTTACCAAATGGTTTTTGTGTTTCATTTCCTTGATTAGCAATTTGCTACACGGGCCAAAAATTTCATTTTTGACAACTTTAATGTGGTTATTTTTCTGAAATTGTGAATGACTCAATTCAACTGAGGTTCTTTTTCCATACATTTGATCCAAATTGTATTGATTTAACATCTCATTATATCTGTTTCTTTTGTGCCAGATGTTATTATGGTTGTCGGTGCAATATTTGCAGGATACATCTCATGCTTGTTGCAGCATGGATGGGGACCGTCTATTTCCCAAAAGGTAATAAAACATATAATTTTGGTTACATTGAATGTAAAATTTTCTAATAGTACTTAATTTTCTAATAGTATAATTTTGCCAACCCCACCTAGTGGGATAAAATTTGGTTGTCGTTGTTGTATAAGAAACATGACAATCACATCAGGTTTCAACTCCATTGTTGTCATTCACTCTTTTGTCTTTTTAATATATGCAATCTTAGCTGTTCTCTCTTATCTTTTCTCATTATCATCTTAGAATAGGATAAAGGATGTTTATCCCAAACACTAAGTTTTCTAACATTTGTAAAGAAATTATTATACATCCTTTATCACATTGGATTTTAATCTCTGGTTTATGATTCTCCAGAACCAAGGCTTTGAAAGTGTACAACACATGCACAAGTCTCATGAGAGGCCATCTCTAGTTGTAGAACCCATAAAGGAAGAGCCTGGAGCTGGATGGCCATCTCTAGGAAGGCTTCTCATTGATCTATCTAAATTTGCATTTGAAGGGATCGGCAATATGCTTCTCAACTTCATTCCATTTAATCTTGGACGGAAAACTGGACTGACTCCTTTGAAAGATCATCTTATAATACCACAAGATAAACCTGAACCCCAGCTTGTGCAGAAACAAAAGGGCACCCCACCGATACTGGAGTCTGTTCATGAACCAAATATTGCCAGTGATAATACTACATCAAAGCTCCAGAAATCTAACAAAATCCCCAAGTTCAAGGATCCATCACAGCCCAGTAAGCACAGATCCTCAAAGAGACCAGATTATACTGACTTCTATGGCTCCGCTGAGGTTCAGATGAGTTCAAAGCCTGCAAAAGATCGAGCACGCCACCGCCATCGCGACAAGAATTCGGAGGTTCTTTATGGTTCTCTTCGCACTGAGGCTAAGTCGGTTGAGATGAAGTCCACAGACTATAGTGATCCAAAATATGATCATTACAATATCAGAAGCAAGTATGGCCTGGATAACACTTTCCGCTACTAAATGTACTTATTGGTATGGCCTTAAATTGGCGATAATGCTTAATATCTGAATTGTCTACCATGCTGAGAATTTTGTAGAAAAGAGCACTAGGGGCCTTTATCTCGTTGTTAGCTGAATTGGAAACTTGGTTTGCAAGATTGATTAGTGTAGCACTCCTTTATCGCCATATGGTGATTGCTTTTGTGTAACATAATGCATGCAGAATGATGGTGATGGTTACATAAAGGTAAGCATGCGATTTATTGAATTGCACTTTCACTATGAGCTCCTAACACACCTCGCAAACTCCTTCATATTGAGGTACCATTTTCAAGCAAGCAAGGTTTGATCAAGTAGACCAAATGAGGATCAAGGTGGAGCTTGATCCTATGGAGATGGATTCTAATGCTCTGTTTGTTTACCTTCAAGTTTCTTTTCTCGCTCAATTTGTGGGAGTGAGAAAAGAAAAGCTAGCAACTCATTCCTCTCATCTTTAGGTCCTTCATGATGTGAAAAAGCCTCAAGTGCGTTGTGTGTCAATCCATGCAAAGCAAAGCCCCTGATCATGGCATTGTAAGCGACCAAGCTTGTCTTCTATCATTAAGTGAACACCTTTCTCGAGTCATTCAGACTTCCACACTCGGCGTAGATGTCCACTAGATCACTTCCTTCAAATGACTGGTCATTGATGCATGGAGCTCTTTCCCTTGCCACAGCCTGGAAACACCTGAACAAGCTGAAAGAACACTGATTAATAATGAGGTTCGGGTTTGCCTGCGCTCTAATCATATGCTGAAATGTATGCAAAGCTTCCACAAAGTAGTGGGTTTGAGCATAACCCATGACCAAGGAACTCCAGGACATCACTCATTCAGCACATGGTACTAACTGATACCATAGCATCTCGGATTCAGCAGTCTGACTCCAATCAGTGTCTGTAAGACTATCCATATTCATTTGCGTTCTCAAAAATCCCATAGTAAATATAGTAATAATTCATTTGTGTTCTCAAAAATTAAGAGGGCGTCTGTCTTCATGACAGATTCAGTGCATGGAGCAAATCCAGCACATGAACACTTTACAGTTAATTAGTGTTTTGATCTTCAGATTCTTCCAGCAACTATAAGGATGAGGATGCCTTTGGATTTAAGTGCGGATTTACAAATTTTCATGTATTTTTTGCTTCCGCATTTATCTTGCATAGTTGTTGTAAATCTCCAACAAGATCTTGTGTTGGATCGTTTGAATCTGTTTTGTTGATTCATATGTTGTTGCACGATAATCAGGAGAGGGGCATATGATTCCTATCAAATAGAATGTAAAACAGCAAGTCTAGTCTTACATAAGTGGAATTTCTAATGAAAATCTTATGGACATTGGATGCAAAAGTAGTAACAGAGGAATGAATGAAATTCAGATTTACTCTTCCAAGGAGTTCCAAATTGAAACTCTAGTCATCCTATGCACCAGCCACTTAAGCAGCGCTAACCCCGCACTGTCGCCTAGCATGCTCAGGTACCAGCTTGTTGATAAGCTCAGGCGAAGCACACAGAAGCTGCAAATGGACAATTGATATTTATTTTTTTCATTGAAACAATGTGAGAAAATCCTCAAGAAAGCAGTGGAGTGCTATTTATTGTTTATCAAAACATTACTTCTTGCTTGCTGAAGTTGAAAAGTGGAGGAAATGGGCGACCATTAGGTAGTCGTGCGTTATGCTCTCGTAGCTCATCAAAGAATGGATGAATGCATGCCTCGAGCTAAATAAAGCACATTCGAAGTTAAACTTATAAAATTTAAAATTGAGCATAGACAAACTTGCTTTTTGGACAATTGTGTTTTCTCTTGAAATGGGAATTAAATCCTATAAAACCAATGAATTATCAAGGCTTTACTTCAATGCTTAGATTTAGTGCAATAATTTTCTTATGTAACAGAAGAGCAGAAAACAGAAAAGAAATCTCACAGCAGTGCAACGAAGTTTTGGTGAATACTGAAGGAGACGTGATGCGAGATCTATCGCTTCTGGAGGTATTTGTTTGTGAAAAACCTGCAAAATTATTGTTATGGATTGACCATTAAATTTGAAGTGGAAAATAATTTCAAAGATTATCATTTATCAGGTACCACAAACAACATTTATGTAGTAGAATGATAAATATAAATCTCATGACTTTGCTCCCAAATTATAACCCTTCTTTCCCCCTATTTCCTTTAGAAATTGAGTCGCAACCTAACTAAGTTAGGTATCTTCCTTCCGTTTCAAGCATGACAGAAATAGGAATGCAATGGACTGCAAAACAACTGAGAAAGTCATGATTCAGACTAGTTGATTCCTTCATTAAATGGTTTGGGTCAGCAATCCAATATGTTGATCCAATGTCTATGATTCTAGACTTCAACAAAATCAGGCATGACTGAAGGCATATATTTTACTGAGATTTATCAAAATGATGTTCACCTTGTGCCAAGGATGGGCCTTTATCTGTGGGAATCTAAACTCTGTGTAGTTGGGATTCATGCATCGTATTTCCTCTCGGGTGGGAGTGCTAAGAACCTACAAGCCACACGTATATATCAAACACTAATATTGCAAAGAAGCAAAGAAGATTTAATACCTTAATCACCAGCTGAGAAGTTCTAATTGATTTAATACCTTGATTATCTCAACCAGCTGATCGACAGCACTCTCTCCAAGAAACAGTGGCTTATGATGGTAATATGGCAAGAAAGCAAAAGGTTGAAAATTTATGTATATGTTACACTGAAGATATCATTAGAACAAATCAGTTCTTAAAGCAAACATATGATAATTACCTGACCAAGAAGTAATTCAGCAAGAACGCAACCTGCTGACCAAATATCAATTGATGTTGTGTATTCTATAGCACCAAATATGAGCTCTGGAGCACGATAATAGCGCAAACAAATATAGGATATGTTTGGTTCACCCTTAATCTGTTTATGGAATGCAGAGAGCACTATTCATTGGATGAGGAGTAAACAAACATGCAGGAATAGAAAGTGACAAGCATGAAATCTCTTCAAGAAAATTCTTGTGCCTAATATTACATAAGTCCAACATAAGATCATGCTTTCATGTTAAATGTACAAAAAAAGAATCACTAAGGATGAAAGTTCAGTTGAATTTATCAACTTATTAATTAAAATTCCTCTTCAGCTAAAGAAACACATATGATAGATTATGACGTAATCTGCTTATCATAAATTTCTTTATCATCACATTTTTTTCATATAACTAAATTTGTAACTCATTTATCCACTAATTGAATAGCAAATGGTCTTTGATGTGTTAATACATGGTCTGAAGAGTCAACTGGTCAAGGCCGTCATATAGAATCAGGCATGTTATCATATGAACATCTTCAAAACATCAATTTGTGATTTTTTAGCTTGCTTATTGTTATAACTTTGACCTATTAACTTGATAGACCTAAATCAGGTAGTTCAAAATAGTTATGTCTATCTCATAAACCTTCTTAACAAATGCATAATTCCAAAGCAAGACTAGATTATGGTGATCATGTCATAGCTTAGGACAATGAGGCTGCATATCTAAATACAATTATAAGTTTGCATAGTGACAAACTGTCAATCAACACAAATGGAAATATTGAACAAAGTTGCTCCATTTATTCGACAAACTGGAGTCATAAATTCGATTAATTTATTAAAGATGGAATGATGATTTCTTTCAGTTAGTAATTATCAGCTAGGCATCTTATGTGCAATTTCCAAGAGCTATATATATAACTTCATCATCATCTTCCACTTCCATAATTGTTTATCAATATCAGAATTTGCTGGTCTACTTATCTTTGATGATAAAGATTTTTTTTAAAAAAAGTAGCAGTCTGCACTATTGACATACTAAAACTTTGGCACTTCCAAAATCACAAAGCTTTACTTGATGAGTAAGAGGATCAACCTGCACAATTAGAAGAAACTATGAGTGAAAAGCTAAAACAAAGTATTTAAGACTATGAAAACATTAAAAGAAAAGTTTAAAACATACCAGAAGATTTTGTGGCTTCACATCTCTATGGCAAATTCTCAAAATATTATGGATATATGACAGCCCTCTAAATATCTGAAGAAAAAAAAAATCCAGGTCCTTACTTGAGGAGTAATTTCAAGTTTACAGGAGACTAGAAAGAAATATACCAAACAAACCTGATACATGTAAAGCTTCACGTGGACAAGTGGCATCCTCTGGTTGACATTACTATAATGCTTTAAGACATGGTATATTGTTTCTGGGAAAAACTCCATGACCAGGTTAAGGAACAGTTCGTCCTTGTTGGTTGTGGATAAGAAACAGTGCTTAAGAGCTATCACATTAGAATGATCCATTGAGCGCATCAACTGAAGCTCACGATTTTTGTATCTTCTATCCTGCAAAACTTTCTTTATAGCCACAGTCTCCCCAGTCTCCAAGCATTTGGCCTAATCACAAGTAATTAGTGGAATAAAACTGGAAGGCTGAAATGCATTATGCCTGTACACTAAGATTCCAGCCACACCTGAAAGACAATACCAAATGACCCACCCACTGCCCACTACACGTTCTGCCATGTAGCTGATGGTCTAAAACAGAGACGGTAAAGTAACAAATCAAGGTTCTAAGACAATTATCGCCATTTGACACATGGATGCCCGTTAACTTGCCTGCTTCGATTCACCATTCTTTCCCCCAAAAGCGGTCGATATAATGTGTCCAGTGACTGGTTCATTTCCTTCAACGACTGAAGCTCCATCTAGAAAAGGTCTAAAAGTAAACTGTGCCAAATCAAACACTGCGGAAATGAAGGAGAGAGCAGGTAAAAAATCTACATTTCCATGACCAGTTCCACTCCTGTAAAGAAAGGAGCATTTAAAAAAAACAAGATAAATCCAGCAAAAAAATCAAAAGGAAGCTTGCAACAGTGGCAGATCACAATCAAATCCACAAAAGCAAACCAATCCACAGCTCCGGCAAGGAAAAAGCATAGTACGAAATCTTCCCCTTAGTCATAACCAACTGTATCCAAAAATAACCAACTCAGCTATGCTCCAAATGCAAAATCCACCTTCCCGAATAAATACCAATGTGGAAAAACCTGACCTGACAACATTCGAGTTTTTAAATTAACCATCAAAAGATTATCTTCCCGGACAATTTCCCACCGATTTATACCCCCTACGTTATCCTTATCGGGTCCCGCCGTGCACGTCACGGTGACGACTTTGGGGAAGCTTATGTTACCATCTAATTAAAGAAACCGTCCTCAAATGGAAAGAGCGACACGTGGCCACACATAACGGAATCTAAAAACGACGAGCCACGTGGGACCTTGTTCGGGCACGAAGACACTGGTCTTGCTTAGTAAACGATTGGATCGTGACCGTATGATGGAAATCGTAGGGAGGACATTCGACGATGGCGTGATCAGGGAACGCCGTGATGGTGATAAGAGTGGTCGATGAAGTCGAACTCTAGGAGTGAAGTCATTATTAGTTTGGCAGTGTTTTTTTTTAATTGACTAGTAAATATGACATGAAAATATAATATTATGATAATTGAATAAATCGACTGCAAGCATTTCTTAATTCTTTCTAGAGTCTCAAAAAATAAAAAAGTTTTTCTGAAAATTCTCTTGTCCATTAATGTCTTGATGTATGACGCAGCTCCTGGACTTTGAAACGTCATAAGAAATTAATGCAAATCACCACAATGTAGAGAATGGCAGTTAAACAAATTAAAATACTTTTACGGAAATCTAAAATATAAATAAATAAACTTTTGGCCTTAAGTGGGCCAATTGGGCCCTCTGACTCAGTCCTGGAGACCCAGCAATCATTAATTGCTGGGCCCCAATCCAGCTTTTCCCGTAAGAAACAGACAAGTTTTTGCCTTTCAAATTGTCGTGGAGAACCAACCAGACTGTCACACTACAAAAAGAAGACAGTTTTGTGTGGACCAGATCGAGGAATTATGAGTCAGATCTGATTTCAAAGAATTAGAAGAAAGTTTAAGTCAATAAACTCTAAGAATTTCTAGCATTAGGATTTGAAGCTCCTCCTATTCATATAAATAATTATATACTTTTCCTAATAGATATATAGTCTAATTCATCCGTTAAATAAATTAATTTAAAGATCTATATCATTGTTTGCTAAGTATTAATTGATTCGATTGCTTTTGAATTAATTTTTTATATTTATATGAAGGGCTAATCTCTTAACAGTTAGAATATCTTCCAAATACTTATACACGGCAGTGGCAATACATGGTTCTCTATTTTGTATATGTTTGTGTTATTATTTGATGGTCGATTGATTACATGTAGCATAATTTGACATGCTTGCGTGCAAATTTAGCCGACGACGATGGCGACAATTTAGAAATCAAACGCTATCGATGAAGAATTGAACAAACGAAATTGAAACACGTTAGTTCACTAAAAACAAACGAATGAAGTAACACGGAGATTGCTTTACCTGATAATGACTAGTGAGTTCGAATATTAGAAAACAGATATTAAAATAATAAAAAATGATTAAAAGAGTATGATTTGGTGAGATGCGCAAATTCTTTTATAACTAAAGAGTGAGAGAGCATGGGCATCCCACTTTTTCAATACACGAGAAAATAATTAAAGAGTATGGAATATTAATTTACACCGAACCAGAAAGGAAGGAAGGAAGGAAACAGAAGGAGATGCCTTCGCCATTAACAAGCTATTCGCATACCAACAAATTGATGCAGTCTGCTTTTGACTTGTTTACTGCTTCTCGTTTTTCTTCTTTTATTCCAGGTGACTTGTACTGAATCCACTTGGATTTGTCGTCCGACAGCAGCCACCGGCCCCCACTGACGACTTTCCACCTTCCACCACTCGCCGCCCCTGTTGCCTGCCTTCCTCGGGCAACGCAAGACAAAAAAAAAAGGAACAATGATGCAAGAATGATACAGATGGAGAAAGCCTGACTAAATTTTGCTAATTAAAAATGTAATTTTGCTGGGAAAAAAAATCGATTTTTATGATTCAGGGGATGGTGCTGGTGGTGGCGCAGCTGCCGGAGGAGGCGGAGCGCACGTCTTTGAGGAGGCCGACCACTTGCTGCATCGTGGGACGCTTCTCTGGGTTCGGTGCGGTGCAGAGATAGCCAACGCGGAAGCACTCGACCACCTCTTTCTCCTCCTTCGGGCTCGCCAAGCGCAGATGGGGGTCCACCGCCTCCGCCGCCCGGCCGCCTCGGACCAGACCCCGAGCCCAGCTCACTGCCTCCTCCGACCATCCGTCCTTCCCCGTCACCAGCTCCATCACTACCACCCCGAAGTCGTACACGTCGCCCTCCGCCGTGCCTTGGTAAACGCCGCCGCCGCCATAGTCCGCTACGCGCGGCTCGAGGTCGTCGCCGAGGAGGATATTGGACGGGACGACGTGGCCGTGGGCCACGCCTCGGGCGTTGCCCACCCACCCCTGGTGGAGGAATGCCAAACCCCGCGCCACGCCGAGAGCGATGCGGTGCCTCGTCGGCCAGTCGCAAACCTCCGCCGACGGAGCGGCGGCGGTAACCGCCCCTCGTTTGTCCTCGACGACGGGCTGCTCCCACGTGTCGCCGCTCCAGTCCTCCACATTTGGCTGCCCCGCCGGTAGCTCATGAAGCCACCGATGGAGGTCGCCCCTTTCCATGTATTCGTACAACGCGATCTTCTGCTTCCCTGCGATTGGTCGAACTCGACTAATTAATACTAATTCCAAACTCGATCGAATTCAACTAATGAAACTGCAAAACTAATTTAATTCACCTGGGATGCAATAGCCGAGGAGAGGGAGAAGGTTTGGGTGGCGAAGGCGCGCGATCTCACTAAAGTAGTAGGCGGCCGAACGCTCTTCTGCATCTCCGGCGGATTCCTCCACTCGAGCCACCAAGTGCATGTCGCCAGGAAGAACTGCCCTGAACGCAGGTCCCCTCCGACGGCCCTCTGCTAGCTGCGATTCCTTCCCGAAACCCGACGTGGCCTTCGCCAAGTCCGCGAACATGAGCTCCATCAGCGGCTTTTCAAATAGCACAACCGGCGCCGACTGCATAGCCTCCGCCACCCACCTGACCTCCTGTGGAACCGCCGTCTCCATCTTCTCGCACTTCTTTCCATCATTTTTCTTTCTCCTTTTTATTACGGCACACACGACGCAGCTCACCGAGGCGAAAACCACGACAACAGCGGATATAATTCCGGCTATGAAGAATGCCAATTTTCTCACTCTGCTCCGCCTATGTTTCTTCTCGTGCGATGTCGGCGGAGGAGGAGTTGGAGAAGAGGCAGCAGAACGTCGTCCTGTGCTAGCGGAGGGAAGAAACTTAAGCGATCCGGGCTCAATAAAAGCCGACATACCGAACTTCTTCTCCACCTCCGGCTGCACCACGCCGGTCAACTTATTGCACGAAACGTTTAAGTAATCGAACCCTTCGCCGAATAACGGAAATTCATCGGGGAAAACTCCGCTCATGTTATTCCGCGACAAGTCCAGATGCTTCAGATTTCGCAGCTTCGCCAGGCCTAGTGGGACGACGACGAGGCTGTTTCTCGACAGGTCGAGGACCTCCAAGCCTGGCATGGCGTGGAGGCCTGCGGCGCTGCTAAATCGGTTTCCGGAAAGGTTAAGAGATCTGATAATCGTCGGCGAGTGGCCGAATCGCAGGGCTCCTCCGAATCGGTTGTCTGCGAAGTTGACATCGAGGAGGGTGGGGGCGGACCAAAAGCCTCCGGGAACGGAGCCGTCGAGGGCGTTGCCTGAGAGGTCGATGGTGCGAAGGGAAGAGACGTTGCGGAGGTAAGCCCAGGAGATGGTACCGGTGAGGTTTCTGGAAGGGAGGACAAGAGAGCAGCCGCCGCCAGGGGCTGCGGTGGCGTTGGGAGAGAGGAGTCGGAAACCGGAGACATGGCGGAAAGCCTTGGCGATGAGGAGGCGGTCGGATGCAGTGCATGAGCAAGAGGCGGGTGGAGGGTGGTTCAGGAGGAATACGAGGAGGAAGAGGATTGGGTACAAAGGCGGCGCCATGTCGCCGGCGTGTGGCAGTGTGTGGTGGCGTCGATTTGGAGGCGTCGATCGCTAGAAGTAGATAAAGAGAGGGAGAGGAAACGACAAAATAGCAGTGCGACCGTGCGAGGTGTAGCAATGGGTTAGTTAGTTAAATTGGATACAAATGAGTGGGTTAATGTAACTACTACGTGATTCAGTAAGACTCGACGGTAGACTCCAAATCTAATGAGACTTCTTTTGTTCATAAAATAAATAAATATATATATATATAATCGTTATTTTGTTGGAAAAAATAAATATTGGATATATGAATTATTAAAAAAAATTACTGCCGGTAACTTTATGAATATAATTAGTTTTGTGAAAAATCAAACATGACTCCAATGAATTCTATAGAAGGTAAAAGCTCAGTACTTAATAGGTTACACGTCTAAAAGATAAATGAAATTTGTGGAAGGACAAACCCAAAAAAAAAATCTTTTATCTTTTTTGACGTCCCCTTGACGTCACCCTGCTTTTTTTACCTATAACCTTTCTTTTTTTATTGTCTCATTGAAAACACGTATTGTATGATGATATTAAAGTTTCTCAAATTTGAAAAACGCCAAAAATATATATTGGTCCCTGCAAAGCATGAAGCATCCATAATGAGCCAGATATTCCCTCATTAAAGTCTCACACTTTCTCATAAATCCTTATGGTTGCAGAATCGTTTCGTGATAAATATTTCGTGCAAATGGAAATTGGAAATAAAATGATATGAGATTTAAGGAAATCATATGGCTTTCAAATAATAGACATAAAATAATTGATTATTATTATTTTTAAAAAATTAAAGTAGATGCAAATACTAATTAATTGAAAAGTTGTTTAGATCAAATCCTACTTAACTAAAGTAGATGTTGACTTCTCCTTTGACTGAGTCAATAAGTATCCAATAAGATATTTAATTGTTAGATGAGAAGTCGATTGTATTTCTGATTGAGTTCAATACTTGAATTATTAAGGTGTTGACTAAAATAAAAGATGCATTGGAACAAGAAAGTTCTCACTATAATTCATGTCAATATTGGGATTGGACAAATCAAATTTAAGATTATTAAATATAATTAACTGCCCAAATCGTGGAGTAATCTACGTCTGAGAGTCAAAGGCGACAAATTAATCAATTTTCATCAATATTATACAATAAACTCCTGTCATAAATTTATGATAGGAATTTGCACCGTTCAATTTTAAAATTAAGATTAAATTCAGATCGTAAATTGAATGGATGATTATGATAGTCTAAATTTAATCTTCTATTTTAAAATTAAACGGTCTAAGATTTCTTACCTAAATTTATGATAGAAATCTATTACGATAAACATCACTGTTTAATGTATTGGGGGCACTAATGACTTTTTTTTTTTTTACGAGTAGATTAAATAGGGAGAAGGGCGTGAAAATATCACTCCCACTTGACCTCGTTTGGACTAAAACCGACGTTACTGCAGAAGAGCGGCGTCTTTCGCACAGGAAGTCATCGCTGAGGCGACTAATGGAGCGGGCGATGCTGCACAAGAAGGCATTCCGTTTACCTCAGAGAAGCTCATCGTCGAGGAATCTGGGATTGCAGGCAGAGGAAGAGCTGACTGGAGTTGATCGGAGGAGGGCAGCAACAGGGGAGGTGATGGAAGTGGCGGCAGGGACGAAGGAAGAGGAGCGGTGGTCCAGGATGCTGCCGGAGATTCTGGGTGAGATCGTGAGGAGGGTGGAGTCGAGCGACGGGGGTTGGCCGCTGCGGAAGAGCGTGGTGTCTTGTGCTGGCGTCTGCCGGAGATGGCGCGAGGTCACCACCGGCGTTGTGGGGCCACCCGGGGAGACCGGAAAGATCACGTTCCCGAATTCCTTAAAGCAGGTCGGCTTTTGATTTCAACATGTTTTATTTTTCTTCTACAAATTTCAGATTTTTTATTTCTTTTCCCTATAAAATTAGGGTGAATCTGCCTGAAATATAGGAAATTTTGGGAAACATGTTAGTCATCTTTCTGCCAATTATCTTTTCATTTCAGACAAATTTGATCATAAAATTTTGAGCTTTGTATATTCCAGACCACATTCCTATTCGTATGAATACTTTTTATCCAGCATCATTTTACTGATGATGAGATGATTTGGATCTCAATATATTTGTCTCTTAAATTTTTAAATATTTTATATGGACTATTGATAACAGCCAGGGCCGAGCGGTCTTCCAATTCAGTGCTATATTAAAAGGAATAAAAATAACTCTACGTTGTACCTCTACCTCAGCTTGAGCCAGAGTAAGTCAATTTCTGAGTTAGTTCTAACGCGGATTGTTATAATGCCAGTTTGAATAACTGATGTTTGTTAGTGCATTCTGTGCTGACTCGTAGTTTGTTGCTATTCTGACTTCTATCCACTCTATTGTTGTTTAGGCTGATAAGTCTTGAGGCTTGACTTTGACATTAAACCACTGTTTGTTGAAAATTTTACACACTTTCTTCCCGTTCACCTATAATTATCATTTTTGCAATTCTATGAGACTTGAAAACACTAGCTAGTAGATTGTTGGAACATTGTCCATAGTTTTTAAATTTATAATAGCTGAATTTGTTTTAACACCAAGTTGTTAATGACATTTAGCTTGGTCCTGTTCATTCTAGGAACGTTATCTAATACCAATTCCAGGTTATTTTATTTATTTCCTGAATCAAAATTTGGACATCCTTTTCTTCTGCCACCTTAGCGGCCTCACACGGTCGGCCCCACGACCATTTGTGAGGAGAAAAAAAAAATTGGACATCCTTGTTCTATATTTGCAAGCTCCTGGTATATCATTGGCATTGAGATAATCAGTTGAGGATATTATGTTAACCATATGTGCAAGTTTATTAGTGATCTATGAGATTTGCCAAACCTTGTCACTATTTGAGGGACCACCATGTGTTCATCAATCTGTCATTTTGTTAGGATGGATATGGAGACATTTAGCAAAGCTGATTTGACTAAGGCCCAAGTTGAACATTGGCATTGAGTTGATCAAATAGAGGATAATATGTTAAACATGTTATGTGTAAGCTCAGTAGTGATCTATGAGATTTCCCAAACCTTGTCACCATCTGAAGGACCACCATATATTATCATTTTGGCATTTTGTTCCATATCCTTGATCCACTAATTATCTTTTTGTTGACGAAGTCCAACTCATATAATTCACTCTCAAATTTTAAAAACTGTGCTTCATGATTCACAAGTGATAACCTGTTTTTCTTTACCCAGGTAAATCATTGAGATGATCAAAGAGGATAATATGTAAAACATGTTATGTCACACACACACACACACAGAGAGCTAAGACCCAGGTAAATCATTGACACTGAGATGATCAAAGAGGATAATATGTAAAACATGTTATGTGTAAGCTCAGTAGTGATATATGAGATTTGCAAACCTTGTCACCTTCTGAGGGACCGCTATGTATTATCATTCTGGCAGTTTGTTCCATTTCCTTGATCCATTAATGCCCTGCTGGCTGCCTAAGTCAAACTTATATGATCTGCTCTGAAATTTTAAGAGCTGTGGTTCGTGATTTCACAAGTGATAACCTGTTTTTCTTATTCAATTGTTTGCAACTCAAAAATCTATTCTTTGCAGTGATAATAGCTGGTAGAGAGAAGGTGTAAGGAGTAGGAGGAAACTAAAAGAAACTTTAGTAAATGTAATAAGAATTGATTTAGTTGATTTGTCTATTGCTATGATATAACCTTACATAGAATTTAGTGGAGGAATCAAAAAAATCCATGTAGCTAATCCCAAATAGTTAGGAAAATTATGAGTTGATGATGGTAGCCAACCTTGAGTAATGGAGCAAGAAAAAAGAAGTATTAATACAAACTAACTTACATGTTTTTGAGGTAGATTTACTATATAACTTGTATGAGTTATTTCATATTTGCAGAGGAAAAAATTCACAAGGTTTTCTTTAATGTGTTTTGTGGTTCCATTTAGCATATGTATTATGTTACGTTTTCTGTTTCTATTATCTGTTTTCAGTTTTTGCTGAAGAAAAAACTGCAAGGTTCGACACACGCATATATGTTTGTGTGTGTGTATACATTGATGCGCATGCACACACATATAAACATGCATACTTGTGTGTGTATTAATAGCTTTGTAGACTTGTAATTCCTTTGTATACATTGACTTTGTCTTCTTTTGATTTTAAATAACTTAATGGTTTAAAAGCAGTTATGTTGAAGAATTTGAAACATAAGAATGCATTGAAGAGTACAGTTCATTCTTTCATAGGAACGTTGAATGAATGGAAAATGAACTAATATTTCAATTGGTCTCCATTGTTATCAGGAGTTCTTGCTTGTGTGATTTTTTGTAGTTTCAATTGCTGTATTTTTTATGCCAGTTACAAATGCCTCTGAAAATTTTGGTAGTCTTGGTGATGTAATCTCTTATTCTTTACAGCATTTATGGACAAGGGGAAGTTTCTATTGGCTGCTCAAAGGTTTAGGCGTGGTGCTCATATAGAGTATATCATCTCTCTTGATGCTGACGATTTGTCCCAAGGAAGTAATGCATATGTTGGTAAATTGAGGTGTGTAACTGGTTAACTGTTTTCCTTGCGTGCTCTAAAATATTGAGTTCCACAAAATCAACACAATATATCAAAATTTTAGATCGGTGCATCATTAACTGTTAAGATGTTAACTCCTTTCTCTGATGTTAAATTAAAAATATCATTGTTCACACACGATCGGATTATATTTAATAGTTTTTTTGTGAAATCATTAGTTTTTAAAATGTTCTCTATGTGCTCGTTAACAAAACTGATTATTTTGTTTGAGTTTGTTTTTCATGCGAAGCTGCAAATTCATAAAGTTATCACAGTTGACCTCTTCTTCTAACGTTCTTGCATGCGCATGAAAATATGAAGATAGTTTAAAGCCAGTTTTAGATTGACACACTAGAAAATCCTTCTGATGCTTAAACCTGAAGCTTAATCACTGTCCTACAAATTACTAGATTCCACCATTTTGTAAACATTTTCTGAAGATTCACCTTTTGAGATTTAACATATTGTTCAATGGTCTGCAGGTCCGATTTCCTTGGGACCAAGTTTAAGATCTACGACAGTAGAGCACCATCCAATGGTGCCAAGGTGTCAACCCACCCAGCAAGCCGCCGTTTTGCCAGCAAGCAAGTCAGCCCACAGGTCCCTGCAACTAACTTTGAGATCGGTCAGGTACATTACAAATTCAATCTTCTAAAAACAAAAGGACCCAGAAGAATGCTGTTCACACTGCAGCGCAATACCATGGTCGATGATGCCGAATCAGATTCAGTGGTTCTGAAAAACAAGGCACCGAGGTGGCATGAGCACCTGCAGTGTTGGTGCCTGAACTTCCACGGCCGCGTCACCATTGCCTCGGTAAAGAATTTCCAACTGGTGGCAGCGTCAGGTACCCATGGAACTCTGGCCGTCGATGACAATGAGCCAGTGCTACTTCAGTTCGGGAAAGTAGGGGATGACATGTTCACTATGGACTACAGGGAGCCTCTGTCAGCCTTCCAGGCATTCGCTGTTTGTCTCACCAGCTTCGGCACAAAGTTTGCTTGTGAATAAGGAGTCTCTCGTTTTCTTGTGTGTGTGCATGCTACTCCTACTAGTGAAATCTGATATCCATTCGAGTTCAGCCTCACTTGAATCAAATGTACTGGACTGAGATTGAGTTGCCCGATATATTCAAACGAGCAAAAGCCCATTAAACAACTTCCCCTTCGCATCGTGTGGCAAGTTGAAGGACAAAGTTACAGAAGGAGCACAGCTTTTTTTGGTAAAATTCAAAGAAAACAGGAGCATGCAGCTTCCTCTGTGTTTCGGTGGTGGCGTGGCGTACGTCGGGATGGGGAATTTTACTGTGGAGTGGAGTGGGAAGAAGTTTTGCGCAGAGATCGATGAGAATCGACCTGCGAATGCGATGTGGTGGTGGCCTACAGGAAGGTGCCTTAGTTTGCGGCGGGTCTTCAGCCATGGCATGAGAGATGCAGTTCTAAGCATTTGTGTACAAACAAGCAGCAGCAGCAGCAGCAGCGACGTCAGCACGTGAGAGAAGACAAGAAGACAGTCTGAGGCACACTTGTTTAGAAACTACCAGATCTGCAAGGGCTCTGTCGCAGCAGGAAAATAAATAAATAAATGTTTGTGGAATTTACAAGTTATAATCATCCGTTTAGGCTTGTATCATATTCATTCGATCAATAACTTACTATTTTTCCAAGGACTTGCGTTCTCAGTCAATTTCAACTTGGCCTTTCTTTTTAGTCAATTTCCATTAGTTTACCAATGTGCATGCGTATGCAAATACGTACAGATGTGTGTATATTATGCGAATGGTTTATCTAAACTAAAAAAAAAAAAGACGAATCACTTCTATAGCAGAATCTTGTTTCATCAAATGTAAAAATCCTCTTCCATATGTCATCGACAATTAATTATTTAGGTGCCAACTGTTCAGTTAATTACTCTAATAATACTAGCTCGAAGCAAAAAATATTGCTGCCTACCTTCTTAAATTCCATAACTTGCCCACTTCTTCTTATTAATTAACTATCTGAGCTGCATGATGATGACAAGGAGTGTCGATCAAAATTCTTCCCTTCTACAGTACTTGACAATGAGTGTTGACCAGTCGAGTTTTGTTATAATAGTTTTATGGACAAGGAGTGTTGACCGTTCCATTATTGCTATAATAGTTTGATTGACAAGGAGTGTTGACCAATAGTCGATTATTGCTGTAATAGTTTTATTGACATTGTGAAAATTATGTAGCCAATTGGGGATACGTTGAGTCGAATTGAGGCCGAATAGAGGTTTACGTAACTCGCCCGAGTTGTTTGTCACTGTAGTTCAATTTGAAAAGATCAAAAGAATTTATATGGTTGGATGTTTATAAGGAAAGAGCAAATAATTCATTATTACGTACAGTTACCAATCTGCAAGAATATATAACAGAATAGTCAAGAGACATTGATGCGAGGTAAATAAGGGGTTCAAATGGCGGACCCTTGACTGGGTCAATATAGAAGTTACACTTAGAACAAAGTCACTCATGTGACTTACTTTAGGACTCGGTCAACATTAGATATCTAAGACTGACTGGTCAACCTAGATATCTAGGTATCAACCGATTTAAGTTCTTGACTTTTCAATATGCGGACCTCTTGAGTTCATAGACCTCGAGTTTTCGAGTACTTGACTTCCTCAGACCTCCCGAGTAGTCGACCTCTCGAGTTTTCGACATCCCAACTTGTCGAACGATTTCCTGAGTTGTCGACTCGCCGATCGACTTCTCGAGTCGGTTCGACTTGCCAACCTCCCAATTTCTAATCATGCGAAGACACTCAATGGTTATCATAACTCGAAAGGACATGACATTTACTAGGATACCCTTTAATAAGATGTATCCATTGATATTCTATGTAAGAGGTACCTCCCTTAAAACTTTTCTTCCTGTATAAAGTGTGGAAGAGAGGCTCTAAGGGGATGGATTACTATCTTTCTATTATTTTGTATCATTTTACTTTACTATACTTTTTTTTTTTTATCAATTTCTCTGTTTTATATTATTTTTGGAGTTTATTGATAACTTAGACATCAAGGGACCTCGACGGAGTAAGTCCTATGATATATGTTACTTTTTCCAATAATCGACCACATCTTATCCGAAGTTGATTTTAAAAAACTAATTTGACTCGATGAAAGTTAACATAAGTAAGTTCTATAGAAATTGATCCGCCCCTCATTCTCGGAACAGAACAGACATAATGAATTTAACGAAATTAGAGGCATATATGATATAATATAATATATAATTTGTTGAAGAGTAAACGAGTTGTTGAATTAATGGAAAAGTTTTAAATCTATCTGGACCTCATTATTTTTTAATTCATGTTTAATATCTCTTATTGTCATAACGATATTTCTTAATCCACATTTTCTCTTCATGTTAATTTGATTTAGCTCCAGATTCAACTCTCTTTCAACTTTTAGCGTGCTTTAAAATATTTTGACCAGTCAAAAGGAATATTAGGTAGAATTAGTGGAAGCAAAAAATTAATTAATTAATTTTATTCTTCAGGAATTGTTTATTAAACTATAACCTAATTAATATTTTTCTCCTACGATTTCTATATATTCCATTTTTACAACTTAACTGACCCATCTTTAATTATATTAATTAATTAAAAATTTATTAAATTAACCTGTGGCTCTATTTCCCAGTATAAATAAATAATATATTAACGTTACGTTGGGGATGAAGATGCCACCCAATCCTGTAATTGATTCCTCGATCGCCACGGTTGACCTCTGCTTCTCCCAATGCCTTCGCCCTGCCACAATACTTCAGCAAACGAGAAGGGTGGCAGAAAGCAAATATTTGGAGAACTGGGGAAAACGATAAAACACAACAACAACAAATATGCAATGGAATTAATTATAATTAATGAGGAGGAGGTTTAATTAAGGACAAACCTTCCCTTAATTCTTTTGTCTTCCCAACCATTCCTTGTTTTCTTTTTAATTTATCGATCGGCATCTTCTCCCAAGTATATATATTGTCTCTTGTCTGTTTAATTAATCATATCTCCCTCCTAACTCCACAATAAACTAAATATTGCCACTCGATCATTAAACTAATTAATCTTCTCCTAATTTTATCGGCTTAATTCCATCAATATTCTTCATAGTGAAAGGCCAAAAAATAATACTATAGCAAGTAGCACATGCATATGTACACGTACGTATACATTATATATACATCTCATATTATTAATTAGTCATATTAATCAGTAACTTCAACAATTAATAACTTATATGATATACCTCCATTAATTCCATACATGAGCTAGCTGATCAAGTCAGCATCAGATAGCACGGGTGCATGGATCACTTTCTATCTCCAACGCAAGAACCTCATGAGCCTGATCAAAATAAAGTCAATTTGTTCCCACCTTAATTAATTGGCCTCAATTAACTTCCTCCATTTTTTTTTTTTAAAAATCTTCAATATTCATGATCCAATTTTATATCCCGAGCCCTAATTGTTCCAAACCTACCACATGATTATTTGTTGGGGTGGGTCTTGCATGGAATGAGAATGTGAGGGGTTTAACTAGCTCGAAAAACTTGATTCGTCGAGTAGAATTGTACTTTTTGTTTCTGTTTTACATTCACAATGATATGTTATATAGCAGTAAGGTTAATTATTTAACCCTAATTTATTGAGATACATTAGCTATAAATCCTCGTGGAATGTCAAAGCCAGTTGGTGATGCATCGACATAAAATTAACTAGAGATTTGCAAGCAGAAGGGGATCGAGAATAAATTTTCTCCCACGTATGTCCTTTAGCTCTTTGATTAGTTTAAGGCGTGAGGACAAACCGAGGTCAACTAAATGAGCAGGCAAATCACGGATGCATGCATGCATGCATGCCTCTGCATGGCCCATGCACGCACTTTAAATATTTCATTTAATTTCATTTGAATATATGGCGTATAATATATATATATATATATATATATATATATAAGTTGTATCCCACCCTGAACCACAAGCTATAAGCTGTACCCCTGTCACCAAATTTAAAGAAAGGAGCCAAAAAGGCTCACATGGAATTTTTCCAGCCTGATCTGATGTGCGAGGGCATGAGCTACCTGATACTGTCATGCTGTTGAAATCCTAATTAAGACGCCAATTACGTGGCCCGTGACCTTAGCTTCTTCTCCTCTTTTTCTACCTTTAAGTAGGTGGAAGAAGAACCCTCTCTTCTCCTCTCCTCTCCTCTTTTAATTCATGGCCCCTATTCCTGAAAATATTAATTAATTAATTAATTACTAACAAAAAAATGATAAGCATGTGTATTTTTATTTATATATATGACTAGAAAGCTCAAATTAAGTACTGCAATGTAAATATGTATATGATTCTGCAGCTAACTATGCACGTACGCATGCATGTGATCATAACTGGTGCAACTCTGTATTTTCAGGCCAAAAAAGCATGGAGCTAGGGTTCAAGATGCTTAAAGAAAGTTTATTTTAATGCAGTGCAAAAGCGAATTTTGTGGATCATGCTGCATGAAACCGATAGAGTTAATTCTGCAATGCACGAGTAAAAAAACTAATTAATTAACCATTTGGGATCGAGGAAAATAGTGTGGTGGATCTACCTAGATTTTTTTTTTGTCTTAAACAAGTGAGAGAACTGTATGAAATAAAAAACTTCCACGATTACCTACTGCGTACTACAATTTCCACAACTTGATTGAAGCTTAATTATCAGGATTTAAGTCGAACACTAACAATATTATATATACATCACTTTCTATCAGTCATGTGAATCATACATTAATTCCTAGCAGCCAGTGTATTGTTACCAATTAAGACATCAAAAATAATATTTCACTAAATTGTTCTACATATATGAATTGAATGGTTTGTAAATGTATATAAATTACAACATGCCTTACTACATCTGATGCAGCTTGTGACAAAATTAATGGCACATACCACTATGCCAACACATATGTAAAGTATTATGCCAAGTTCAAAATTTGTACACACATATAGAGAAAGAGCACATCGGTTGTAATTTAATTTAATTTGTTATCGCTTGTTGTCTCGGTACTGATGCGCTTGAAATTTTTGGAGTTTTTCAGGGTGTAGGTTAATTTCAAATTGTATCCATCTATCCAATCGAGAATTCTCAATCAATTGATCTCCCTCATGTAGGAACCACTGTGTCAAGATAAAGTCCCTTATGATTTACCTCTCTATAGATAACCGTGGAGCCGGTTGTATAAGACGTCCAGAGCTAATGTATAATCTTTTGCCCCATGAGAATTCTCATGCAATTATCCATAATAGAAATATAGAATCAATACATATGTTTCCTATAACCTTGTCAATTTATATGCTCTAAAATCACATTGAAGTAAAGAGCTACTACTTCATAATCCACCAGTTGAATTAGGGAAAAGGGGCCTTCATTGAATTATATTCTATGTGAAGGACCGTTATACAGCCACACGAACAAGCTTTAGTTCAATCCTAACTAGATTGAACAAAAGCCTTCACATGATTTCTGCTTGAAAACTTCTTTCATTTTAGATTTTTTTTCTCTTTAAATCAACAATGTCATGTTCTTGTCAATGATAAGATTAAATCAAACTATGTATATACTAGATAGGGGAGGGAGGCTACTCATGGATTTTGTCCTTAATTAAAATTTTTTCCCTTAAATCAATAATTAATCCTAGTTTAATCATATTCTTGCTTGAGTCTCTAGTCATAAGTGAAAATTTTTACCATAGTCCAAAGTCCTAAAATTTAAACACATCAATCAAACATTTATTATAAAGAAAGGAACACAAGCTACAAAAAATGATTTGACTCTCAAACTAATCTTGGTTCCTGGTTTTTCTAAAACAAAAATTTGTAAATCTCTAGCTATTTGATTAATCTAAAAGATTGGATGAGCAATTAACCTTAGCTTGGATGTGTCCAGGTAGCTAACCACATATTGGTTAACTAGCAAGTTATATAAATTGACAAGCTGACATCTCTTCTCTCTTCCAGTAGTCCATAGAGATCAGGAGTCATGGTTTATATTCTTCCCCATTTCTTTTTTGTCCCTACACAATAGAGAAAAGAATTGTAGTAGAAACCAGTCAATGTAGGGAATACTCTTTCCCATGTCGCCTTGCACACTGTCCCATTATTCTGTGAATTTCCCCACAGCACCTCTTCTTCTTTCTTTCATACAAATAACATTATCCCTTCCTCTTCTCTTTCCTTCCTCCTTCCTCCTTCCTCCTTTCTTCTTTTTCCATCCATCCTCAATTAGGTCAAATGATCACCATACCCTAATTTGAGAAAGATCTCTCCGAGAGTTAGTTAATTAGGGTTGATTCAGATATGGCGAGAGGAGGGGGTGATAAAGAGTGGAAGCTCGATCAAGATCACACTGAGGAGATTCCGCTATCTACTCAAAATAGAAAGAGGAAACTATTCCATGAGCTTGATCTCAGCCAGGATGTGCGCCATCAAGCTGCAAAAGAAGAAGGAAAAAAAGAAGAGGAGGAGGGTGATGAAGATAGAGGTAGCACCACGGAATCGGTTGGAGAAAGGAGTTGCAGCAGCAATAATAAGATTGATAATGAGGACGACGAGGAAGATGAAGAGGGCGAGAATAGTATGAAGCAGGTAGAGAGCTGTAACAAGAATGGAGAGGGTAGCAGTGAGAGAGTGCCTTCGGTGAGGCAGTACAACAGATCTAAAACACCGAGGTTGCGGTGGACTCCGGACCTCCATCTCTCCTTTGTTCATGCAGTTGAGAGACTTGGTGGCCAAGACAGTAAGTTGTACAATTAATTCTTCGTTCTTGGATTTCTTATATTATACGTAGATATATTATTGATGATTTTAATTAATTTTGCTGATCAATATACACCTTTAATTTTGGGCTGCAGGAGCCACTCCAAAGTTAGTCCTTCAGATGATGAATGTGAGAGGGCTGAGCATAGCTCATGTAAAGAGTCATTTGCAGGTACCAATTTATTACTCAGCTTCCTCCCTCTTTAACTTGTTTTCCTTTTTTCATCCACGCTTTGATGGAGTTTCGATTGGATTCTTTTGCTCGAATCAGATGTACAGAAGCAAGAAACTAGATGATTCCGGGAAAGAGAAAATAATCTCTTCAGGTCAATCAAATTCCTAACTAATTAATCTTTGCTCTAACTAAATATGTAGCTCTAGTTTTCACTCCTCGTTGAGAATTGCAGCTTCATCTCCAATGGATTTGCACTTGAGAAGAGGTGATCCTAGGTTTCATGAGATGCTATGCCACAAAGCAGCAGCAGCAGCATGCCAGCCCTTCAGACTAATGGAAAATGGAGGGGGCGGCGACGGCTACTTCGCCAGCAGGAGCATCCATGAGTATTCTAATTCAAGCCATCTTAATTACAGCTATAATCTCCAACCCTCGCTGAATTACAAGCACTCACTGGATCTAAGCACCAGAAAATTAGGGTAAGAGACAATTAGGAACAATGAAATGAATGATATTCCTCTCTCGAAACCTAATTAATCTGTCTCATTAACTGATCGAGCAGGCTTCAAGGATGGGCATTTAACCAGCAAACACCAGCAAGAGGCGGCCTATTCTTGAAGGAGCATGGCATTAACGAAAAGTTTGGATCTTTATATGACAAATTCTTCAGCAAAGAACCCAAAGCATTCTTCGCTACTTCGTCACATGGATTCAACTCGAGAACCGAGGTTGATTCGTCGGTTCTGGTCGACAGAACAACGGAGAGGAATCTGAACAAGATTAATGGAAGATTCAATTGGATCGGTAGTAGCGCGCGACCATTAGCGTCCACTTCTAGTTCCAGGTTAGAATGCAAAAGCAGCAGCCATGACGATAGCAGCATCAAGTATCAATTCGATGATCCATTTAGACTCGAGGTAATTGATCGATCGATCATATTCCACTAAGAAAAAGAACATTGAGTCTATTGATCTCGAGACATGCGTGTGTGATCTTCTTGGTGCAGTTACATAAGCAAGAATTTGCAAGAAGAGAGCAAGATGCGAAGAAGAAGAGAACCGCGGAGTGGAGTCATCACGACTTGCAACTGAGTTTGAGGCCGAGCGTGGGGGATCATATCGACGAAATACGACAAGACAACAAGTGCGAAGAAGCTGACAACAAGAATAGTGTGCTCTCACTTTCGCTTTCACTTTCGCTTTCTCCCTCAACTTCCATGTTCCAAGAAGATCAACACCGAGATCGTAACAAACTCGAAATGATGCAGAGCAGCGGCAAGAAGGCCACTTCGGGGCCGAGTACTTTAGATCTGACCATGTCGATTAGGGCGTTGGAGTGAGATCTTTCAAGTACTTGCATGTCTCAAAAGGTCTTTAGGTAATTATCCATTAAGAGTACGTAGTGACAATTAAGTTCGATCGATCGATGCATCAAGGGATCAAAGAATAAAGATCTAGCTAGTTTCCACTAGTGGTTTGATTTGGTCGTTATATAGGAGGAAGCATGGATTAATCCTATCCTATAATGTACTGCTATATATAATCTCAAATCAAATTAGTTTGAGCACTGTTCGAGTGTAAATCGCTTATCCCTTCAATTAAGTTCTTAGATTTTGCTAATGATGAAGGTGAATAGATTTAGGGTGGGTCGGTTTACTTACGCGGACAGAAATGGGAGAGAAGGGTGAGAATTTGTTTGCCCTGGTAAAGCAAAAACGAAGATGAAAATGATGGTTTACCTTCGTCGTCTTCCTTGCTCACATTGTTAATGCATCGCTTTTCTTGTTTTAATTTACAGATTAGCTCCAACACTCTTGCAACTCATCATGAATGAAATTTTACTAAGAAACTGCAGCTAGTGCACCTCCAAATAAACCTATATGCTATGATCAATCTTGTGTTGTACAGATTAGCCATTTGTTCATACTTTTTCTGTGCGGCTTCTGGGAAACTAAAATCATTTTTTTCAGGCATTACTCTTGACTTTTTATTTATCAGAAAATGAGAATTTTAGGAGAACTTATAGGCTTAGCATGAACTGTGATGCGCCACCTTTTGATCCAATTACATTGGATGTCGAGTAAAAAAAAAGACATATTAGCACTTAAATTTGTGACTTTATCAATCTCTTGCCCTTGATAAAAACATTAATTTATAATATCATTTGAAGAAATCAATCATAAGACCTGTTTTTAATCATCGACATATATATATATACTTGAATATTTGTTACAGTGAATATTTAAACAACTATTTATATATAAAAATGTATTTAAGTATCTACACACACATATATATAGATAAATGCATGTGAGTTCAATTAGCCGCTATTGCACTTGTACCCTAACTACTAGATTAGACGATTAACTAGCTCAAATTAATGTTAATTAATCATGTTAATCACACATATTATATTATTTACAATATCAATTCAAACAACTATGGTTCCCTTGGTCCCATCCATATCATATTTGCGTAAAATTGTAACACACGTATGCATATACATTCATGAACCAATAAAATCACCATAGTAAAAAAAATTCCTTTCAATTTTCTTTGGTTTTCCATGAGAACTTAACAATGCCCATTACTAATCCAAAAGAATTTATGATCTAAATGCATCGGCAGATTCAGGAAATAATGCTTGCAATTCACAAGCTTAACTAGTTCATGAAACCAAAAGAATTTTGATTTGAGTTCTACAGCCTCTCTGAGTTCAAACCTATTGGGCCAACTAAAAGGCCCATATAACCACCCCCACGGTACCAATTTCTCGCACTCTCAACGGTCAACAATTATTCTTGTAGATTGGATTGATTGATTGTGATGGATTCCATAAAAACCCATTCCTGTCAGAAATTGGATTCCATACAAAGAAAAAAAAAACAATCCTTCCAGAAATCGGATTCCTTCAGATTTTCTATAAGTGTCCTCGTCATGACACAATCTTTCACCAATTCAATTCCAGTTGGAGTTGGAGTTCTTGATTTCTTAGGCTATTACGTCTTCCGATTTTAACAGAGCAACTGCATAGCAATCTGAAAAATTCCACAAACGTGCGATCGAAATCATGAGAGTTCCTAAGGTGTTCGTGGGCGGCTGCGTCGACCTCTCCGACCGCCCCACCGTGGGCATTCTCGCCTTCGAGGTCGCCGCCGCCATGGCGCGCCTCGTCTCCCTCCACCGTACCCTCGCTGACGACCATTTCCTCCCCCTCTGCGACAACATGCGCTCCCTGGGCGTCGCCAATTTTTTCTCCACGGACCAATCCTTCCTCCTCCGCCTCGCCCTCGCCGAGCTAGTCGCCGACCTCGACACGGTCGCCGCCACCGTCGCGCGCTTCTCCCTCAAGTGCCGCGACCCTTTGTTACGTGGCTTCGATCGCTTCTACGGTAGCGTCAAGGCCGCTGCACTCCGCCACGGTCGCGTAGCAGATTTAGACCGCCTCGGGCTCGGCTCGATGGTGAAGAGTGCCGCGAAGTCGATCAAGAAGATGGAGAAGTACGTGGTTTCGACCTCCCTGCTTCACGAGGAACTCCTCAAGCTCGAGGAGTCGGAGAAGGCGCAGGACTCTGCGCAGTTTCTAAAACAGAGGAAACATGGCACCGCGCTGGAGGCTCAGCGCTTCAATGTCAGGGGGCTCAAGGAGAGATCTTTATGGAGCTGGACCTTCGACGAGGTCGTCCAACCCATGGCTGGCGCCGTCTTCGCCGCCTTGGCTAGGATCTACGACGTCTTCGGCCCCCAAATCCTCTGTTGGCCCCTTCTGCCGCCGGCAAGAAACCATGACCGCATCCAGCTGCTCCCCGGCACCGGCCTCAATTTTTTTAACACGCTGTCATCAAGGATGTTCGACAGGCCATCGTCGGCGGCAAAGGACGTCCCCATAACCATCGAAAAGCTCCCTTCTCTGGAAGCCTGGCCGAACACCGTCGGTGGCTCAGGATTGTCCTTCCACTACGCGGAATTGATCGTGATTGCGGTGTCTTTATTTGCACGCTGGGAGTTAGACAACGCCGTGGATGCGGGACTGACGGCGATGAGACAGATAGAGACTGCGGTCGGACTCAATGACGTGTTGTGCAATAAGATGACGCCGTCGATGCGGTGCACGGTGAGGGCGAAGCTGAAGGAGATCCGGCGGCGAAAAAAGAATGGCAGGGCGGAGATGTCGTCGATGGAAACGGACTGGTGGAGGAATGAATTAGAACGGATCTTGGGTTGGCTGGGGCCGGTGGCGCGCAACACGCGCCGGTGGGAGGAGGAGCACAGCGAGGAGCGATTCTTGGTTGGCCCAAGGGTGCTGCTGTCGCAGACGCTTCACTTTGCGGATCGGAATTTAACGGCGACCGCCATCGTCCACGTCTTCGTCGGGCTCAACTGCCTTCTGTTAGTCCCATATGAGCAGACACAGTAAGATATGTACGTAGCTCAGCTCGTAGTGCAATGCTGCCCCGTTATAACACATAAAAAAATAATAAAAAAATCTGTGGGACCCAGCAAATTATAAGTAGTTCCACGTACGCTGTTTTAACACACGCAAAGGTCCCCCAAAATTTTCTAATGATTTGTTGCAGACGCCTCTCATAATTACCTTTTCTTTTCTGTAACTTTAGGTTGTAAGTTTTCGCATGTATCTCTACTATCCTTCACATTAATGCAACTATATCATTTCTTTTTATCAAATATTGTTTCCAGAATTCCATTAATGATATATATGACTTTCGAATTAAGAAAAAAAATGATCGTATGACTTTGCTTAGTTTGTGATGAAATGATGTCGATGGAACAAAATGAGTGTGGTTCTTATTGAGACATATCTCTACAACTGCCTCGATTTGCCATCGGGAAGCGTCTTTGTTTTATCTAATTTCGCAGCATTTATTTATTTTTGCAAATAAATAAGAATTTGATTATGGTAAACTGTTGGGACACCCACTTAGTTAGATTGATTTAACCATTTCTTTAATCCCTTTATTCTTGTATTTTACATTTCTGTGTATGTAACGTACATGGGTACACACAGCACGATCGGAATTGTGAGAAGTCAAATAAGACCATCAAAAGTCAAATTGAGTAGTAGGTCAAGAATGGGAGTGTGGTCGAATGGAGCTCAAGGCCGAGTCCAGATGAAATGAGACACATTCAAATTGGGTTCAATTCAAATCCCGTTTAGGATCCAGACCTTGACTAAGCCTTTCCTAACTCCCCAAAACTCGACCACTCCCTTTACTTCTCAAGATTCGGCTACTGCTCTCAACTCCTCAAGTTTCAATTGCTCTCGCTCTTAATTCCTCAAGACTTGGTCGTTTTCGTCCCTAACCCAAGTCCTCCTCAAACTAGAGCAGGGGAGAGGTGGTGGCATGACACCCCTCAATCATTACTTGGTTACATGGGGCAATAAGGTGGGTGCGACGTGTAAGGATGGAACCACATACTAGTATATTCAAGCTTAGTCCAAGGGTTGACAATGGTCGACGACATTGAAAAGAAGACTACAGAAGTAGAAGAAAGGAAGAATATGAGAAAAAGGAAAAGACAATCTGAGGACCCGAGATCAACTCATGATCAACCCGACCATTAGCATTGTGATCTCTCCTCATTCAAAACTTAACTTAGTGGGAGTCACAGACACTATTTTTCCCGCCAATAAGATAATATAAATAACACCTGCTTTCACGGACGTATGTACGCACAAGTCATCAGTCTTTCCCTCTGCTTTTTATTATTTTCTTTCCCTCTAATTCTCATTGAGTTTTATAGAAATCCACATAACTCATTCCTTATCAGATCGTTGGAATTAGTCAACCTCGACGATATCTCACCCATGATTCATTGTCCCGATGTCAGACAGAACAGTAACTATACAATTTTTACTGCATATAAGCTAAAGATGCTTCCTGATGTAAGGGTATCATTTTTGAACACTGGTTAGCAACTTAGCCTGGATGTAAGGGTAATGAAAACCATTCCTATTGAGCCTAATCGTAATTATTTTTCAGACTTTCAGTCGAGTCATTTGATTATGCTTCGCTTTGATATTTTTCTATATCAGATTCCTCAAACCTGCCAATTGGATTCCAAATCAAACATCGTGAAACATCCAGTGCTCGCTAGATCTCCACCTGACAATCAAAATCATACACCGACACTAGTCTATGATTAGAGAATGGACGCCGGGCCCGGATTCCGCCGACTAGAATCTGGAGAACTTCCCCGTGCGTCGCTTTCCGAGTCGCACGTGTCAGCCGCCGACATCCAGTGGACCACATCTGGGGCGGCGCTTCGCTGGCAGCAGATTACCTACAATTTGGCCCCAATGAATCATTTGTTCGACGCGTATGAGACTATTACAAGACGTCGAAATCCTTAACGGCTCTTGCACAATTAATAGTAGTAATTTACCATATACAATTTGTAGATGGCAATAACCCTAATGGTCGGCCGTGTTAAAGAATAAGTATATGTTATATGTAGTTTGAATCTAATAGGTCGGCCGTTAAACACGTACACGGTCAAAATCCGAAGCTAGTAGTAGACAATCATTGAACGGGCCGAGTTGTGGGATTTCCATCTACTTAAAAAGTCAAAGCGAAACGCATCAAGCAACCGACGCATCCACAAGTTGCGTTGACATTTTGGACGGATAGAATTAAAGATGCGCATCCAAATTGTCAACTCCCTTGCAGCCCCAAATTAAATAAGACAACGATCTCATGCCGCCCACCATTGTTCTTATCATTCGGAACTGAAACCTCGGAGAAGTAAATCAAACAATCCACTTTAAAACGGAAACATAAAAGTAAATAATAATAGTAATATTAAGTAATAGTAATCATAGTATTTAAATAAGAAGTGATCGAGTCAGCAAAGAAGGATGGGCTAACTACTTGACAGTGAGGCCTTAAAAAGCATGGGTCCGCCGCCAACAATCGGCATGCTATTTTCTATAATTTTCTTCAATTTCTGTAGTGCTTTGCGATTCATTAGGCGAGATTCGATGAGTAATTTGTAATGCGGAGGAGCTTTACTATGTTCAAATAAATACACGGCATAGTGGATCCCTTCAAGAGTATATATTAATTCTTACAAGATAGTAATTGAATAAATCTGATAATGCTTGAGAGTTCAGTGACACACAAGTGTGTGTATGGAGGTGAAGTTGCATGTCAACACCCATGTAAATCGATCGATTCGTAATGTTTCATTATATTCTACGGGGTTAAGAAATTAACCAAAAAAACAGAAGGATTAGAGATAATTTCCACAGCTTTAACTAATTCCTAGTTTCCTACTTGGCTCTATATATGGATAAATAACTACACGAAAATCAAATCGACCAGCCGACCTCCTCCTCTCTTCTTCCTCTGTTTTGTAGTGTTTCCCCTGTTCTCGCTGCCATGGTGGTCTTGACGCCCTCGCCGGCTATGAAGCAGAGCCCTGTCTTCTCCGGCATCCCCGCCATCAACCTATCGGAGCCAGGCTCGGAGGCCCTTCTCGTGAGAGCCTCCGAGGACCTCGGTTTCTTCAAGGTCACTGAACACGGCATCCCCATGGAGCTCATTGCGAAGCTGGAAGAAGAAGCCGTCAAATTTTTCGCCTTGTCGCCTGCGGAAAAGGAGCTCGCTGGTAGAGCTAACCCCTTCGGATACGGAAGTAAGAATATTGGCGGCCATGGCGACGTTGGCTGGGTGGAGTACCTCCTCATGCCTGTCACCTCCGAGCCCCTCTCCATGGCCTTTCTCATGCACCCCTCCGCCAGCTCTTTCCGGTACATAGTCTCGATTTCCGACCATCTAATTCCTCACGCGCTCGATAACACACGATGATCTTTCAGCTCTGCGTTGGACGAGTACATTTTAGCAGTGAGAAAACTGGCGTGTCGGATCCTGGAGTTGATGGCGAAGGGGCTCGGGATGGAGCAGAGGGATGTGTTCAGGAAGCTGGTGGCGGACGAGGAGAGCGATTCGATGCTAAGGTTGAACCACTATCCTCCATGCCCGATGCTTCAGGAGCTGAATGGGTTCGTGACGGGGTTCGGGGAGCACACTGATCCCCAGATCATCTCCGTGCTGAGATCCAACGACACGGCCGGGTTGGAGATCTCCCTGAGAGACGGAAGTTGGGTCTCCGTCCTCCCTGATCAAGAATCCTTCTTCATCAACGTCGGCGATTCCTTACAGGTAACCAAAACACATACAGCATGTAATTTATTTGTCGATGAAGAAGATGATGGATCGCACGCCATGTTTCAGGTGCTGACCAATGGAAGGTTCAGGAGCTTGAGGCACCGGGTGTTGGCGAACGGCTGGAAGTCGAGGGTGTCGATGATCTACTTCGGGGGACCGCCGCTCGGAGAGACGTTGGCGCCGCTGCCGGAGGTGATGGCAGAGGGGGAGCAAAGCCAGTACAGGGAGTTCACGTGGTGCGACTACAAGAGCTGCACCTCCAAGACGCTGCTCGGGGACAACAGGCTCGACCTCTTCCACAAGGCAAGGGAAGCAATGGAGAAAATGAAGAAGGACGATGAAGCAGCTAGCTGTTAATGAACCGAACGTGGAGATGTAGGGGAAGAGGTTTTACTTTTTCATGCCTTCCAGATCTAGGAGTTTTAGCCTACGTTACATAATAATTTGTGAATAAATGGCGACTTTAATATCTTGATCGCGGATATATCTTACTTTTTTGTTTAATTAGGGGAAAAAAGAGAAACAAAACAGGAACGTTAATCCAGCCTCGACTTGATGCTTGAGCTATTTGACTCGAGTTAATTAAATTTCCTTAAAATCAAGCTAAGGGACTTTGAATTGCGAGTGGAACCGGATGACTAACTGACCTAAACGAAGTCAGTATATTGGGGCACTGGTGCAGGAGACTGGATTAGGTCACAAGTCTCATTCATAATATTGCATTAGAAGAAAAGTTGGGATAGTGATTGATGCACCCCGTCTAAACCTAAACCCGTTTAGTCGTAGGCCTCTTCTACGTTGCCACACGGGGCCGACGCCCTGGGGGCCCCGCTGGACCCTTACCCTCTCCATCCCGCTGATCGGCTACAATAATCCCATTGCTTACAATAACTTTACACTTATTCGATTGGATTTTGTTCGTCAGTCCGATTTTAAAAAGGACATATAATGCATCTCGAATCGTATCTCCTTTTTTACGTCATTTCCACGTGGTCTAACACCCTCTAAGGGTCCCACTAGGACCCGACCTCTCCAGCCCGCTTGGTTATAATGATTCTTAGACGAGGAAGGATCCTTGTTGAGCGAAATTTTATTAGCCTCAATCTTCGATAATTCTTGATAGGTGTAGCACCCACCCTAACAAAATAACCCATGCAAAAGGTGACACCATACTAATGGCTCCACCTTGTCAGATGTATGACTCAATCATTGTCATCCCCTCCCCTGACACCCCATCTTCCTTCATGTGGTTAGTTGGTTTGAGACGATTCATTCGTGCGGTCTTCTACATGGCTCGCCTAGTCCATGGGGCTTGTGTGGCATTCCATGTGGCCATCTTCCTTTGTCGGCTATATAAGATTTGGCGATAGTAAATAATAGGTATGGTCTTTTTCTCGTGCATAAAAACTACTCTTTTCCTTTGAGATATTCTTGCTCGTGCTCCCATATATATAGTCTTCTTCAGCTTCGAGCTGACTTGAGCGTTGAAGGGATCATGTCAACCACGCGTGGTGCCCATTGACATGCTTTGGCCAATAGAAGATTGAGGCCCTAGCGATCGAAGAACCGGCACTGCCATGGCTCCAAGGAGAGAAGGAAAGGAGCCCAAGCATATAGAAGGAGCACCATCAGTGATAGTGTGGTATAATAGTACCTCTTTACTTCAAGAAATTAACCTCTAAAGAGAGAAGAGGCCAAGTATACGGAAGGAGCACCAGTGTCATATAATATTCTCTTTACTATAAAAAATTAAATTGCTAATTAATTTGAAATGTTAAGTGTAGAGTTGTTTGACAGACTGATCTATCAAAAAAATTTGTCATCTGATAGGGCAAGCCGTGGGGTGAGAGACAAGCACGATATTAAAAATTTTAAATTTAGATTGTGAATTAGATAGATCAGTCTAAGAGTCCATTAAAGTTTTTATTTTAATTTTAAATTTTAATAAAAATAAATCTCAATCGTGAGTTAATTCGAGTTCGACACGGGCCAATCTATTTGGGCCCCAATCCGTAACAATTAGCTTGTTTATGTTTATTTTTAAATAAATTAATAAAATTTTAATTTAATATATTTAAATTAATTGATATGATGGACGAGTCAACTCAAATTAACTGTCCTAATTGAGCTAGCAGAGTAGGGAGAATAATTCTGACACCTGTTGATTATATTTGTTGATGTATGCGATCTAGTTGAGTTGATGTATCTATGCACGTGTTCTTTGGGTGCGAAATTGTCACGTTCCAAAAACCATAGTATATATATTGATAGTAAAATAGTGAATGAAATAGTCACTTTAATGGTTCTTCTAGGACAGCTCCGGAAAGAGTTAAATTTTCATGACAATCAACGGGATATTCCGTAAACTATTATATCTATTACACATCATTTTTTATGTTGGTGCGTAGCCTGCGTATACAGTGTGATTGGAGGTACAAGAAGTTTCTCGACATGATAGTTTTGAAGCGAGCAACAGCAACGCTAATATGTTTAAAATCGTTAAGATCAAGTAACAATAAAGAATATTGCATGAAAATGGATTTGTTGGTTCTCGGAGGAACGCCAAGAATGTTTAGGTGTATGCAATACTTCTTATGGGATGGTATACCCTAGGACAAGAAAATCAAAATCCGAATCGATTGACGATGACACGTCGGATTAAAGCCAACCCCCATAGCCGACTAGTTCATCTCGTTGATTGGTCCCTCAGTTGACTCGACCCATTGACCCCCCCCCCCCCCCCCCCCCCCCCCCCCCCCCCCCCCCGCCCTCAACTCCGGTTCAACACCTAACTCCAAGCTTCGAGTCCAAGCCGCCCGACTGAGTCTCGTCTCCAACCACGTCTCGATCCCAGGTCTCATCTCAGACCATATCTTGCTCGACCGAATCTTGTCTTGAATCACGTTTCGGTCTCAAGTCTCGTCTTGAACCACGTTTCGACCCTGAGTCTCGTCTCGGACCACGTTTCAACTCGGAGTCTCATCTCGGACGACATCTCACCCGACCGAGTCTTGTTTGGGACCACGTCTCACTCTCGAGCTCGTCTCGGACCACGTCGCAACCCCGAGTCTTGTCCGGATCACGTCTCGACCCCGAGTCTCGTCTCGGACAACCTCGACTCAAGCTCTCCTTACCGCTCGAGCTACACTGATCCGTTGACCTATTCAGTGATCTACTTAGTGCCCTACTCAATGCCCTACTCCCTTCACTCGATCATTCAATTGTTAGATCGCCGTCAGAAAGATACGTGTAATGATATAACAGAGAGGATAGCTCACTTACCTCATTAATACCGCATGATATGTTAGGACATGGTCTGAGATCATACCAGACATGAGTGATAGGATCCTTAACTATGAACTACTACGGCGATGAGATATTATCTTTATCGAAAATGTGATATCTTTTCTGATGGGACAACTTCTTTGATGACCCTATAAAATGGTTTTGCTTTTCACAGACACAGGTACGCGCACACGATAACACACACAACTTGAGCTTTCTTCTCCATTTCTATGCTTTTTTCTCCATCTCCGGGCTACAACTTGACTTGAACGTCGAAGTGGTTGAACCAAAATACCCTCCGATCTCTGTTCTCATCCTCCCTCTTTCTTCTTCTTGCAGCCTGACAGGAGCTTCACCGCTCGCGGGTCATAAGTGACTTCGTCACCAGTAGGCAGTGACTCATCTGGAGATGATCTTGAGCAAAAACAACTATCATCCAAACAAGGTGAATTCTTCTTGTGTAATGTAACACATGTTATAAACAACAAAATTTGGAAAATATTATGTTTTTTTTATTACTTAATTCTCATTGAATTTGATAGTTGTTTTTCCCAAATGTTTGAAATTCGAGAACAGAGTTGGAGAGAAGGTCATGGTTTAAATTTGTAAAGGCTTCTTTTTCAGCTGCTCCTTTCTATTGAGATTGTATTAAATCCTGCACAAATAAAGAATACTCCTTCAGGTGTTTGTTAATGTTTTAGTTTGAAGGAAACAAGAGAAAATAAATTAATAAAATAAAACAATTAGAGAGAAGAGAGAAAAAAATATACAAATATTAAAAAACAAGTGAGCAAGAGTAAAATATATAATACAAATCATTATCTTTTCACTTAAAATTTTGATTTCCCTTCCAAATTTGCTCTCCTAACCAATAATATCAAGAATAAAGTTACTGATTAATACGCAAACAAACACATAACTGATCAATAAGTTAAAATTTTATGAAAAATTGTAATGGCGTTCTTTGAGTCATTCACACTGTACTTCTTTTATAATTCGCATTAGAAAAATTGTAATTATGGAAACAAGGAAGGAGCTATCATGCTTAGCGCTCAGTTATCGGTTAAAATCAAATCGAATCAAATCAAATTAATCAAAATCTAATTGTACTGATTTTTTTTGAACTAATAGAACCGATTGAATTTTCAAATAAAAACTGAACAAACCGAACTGATAAAATATCGATTAATTTGATTTTCGATCAAATTAATCGAAATAATCAATTTTTTTAAATATTATAAAAAATTTACTAATTAGTTAGGGATTTATAAGTTTATTTAAGAATTTATAAATTATTTTTTTATTTTTATTAATTTTGTTTATTCAATTTAACCGAATAAGAAATTTTAAAATCGAAATCAAACCGAATTAATCAATTTTTAAAAAAATGATTGAAATTTTAAAATAATCAAACTCAAATTTTAAATTCGATCGATTTATTTGATTTAATTAAAATTTGATCGATTTATTTGATTTAATTAAATTTTTATTCATCCCTAGTTATGCTTACGTAACTAAATTATGAATTCAAATGAAATTAAAGAAAATAGGTTAAATTGCATAACCGAAATAAGAAATGTTTTTTTTATAATTTTAATAGATATCTATAAACAACTGCCCAAGGTGTGTAGGGTCCTATCCGCATCACATGACACAGCACGGAACCAACTTCTCGATTGGTCAATGATCATGACTTTCACAATCTTGGATTAGATTCTGATTTATCGTGATAGATTCCATTCCTTTCAGAACTTGGATTCCATAAAAAGAAACAAAAAACAATCCTTTCAGAAATTGGATTCCTTCAGAGTTTCTACAATCTTTCGCCAATTCCAATTCCAGGTTGGAGCTGGAGTTCTTGATTTCTTAGGTTTCCCATTTCGATAACAGAGCAACTACACAGCAATCTGAGAAATTCCACAAACGTGCGATCGAAATCATGAAAGTTCCTAAGGTGTTCATGGGCGGCTATATAGTGTTCGAAAAATGTGAATGAAAATGAATGAGATATTAATCCTGTATTAGAAATTGAGTGGTTGAGGCATTAATCTGTATTAGAAGTTGAGTGGTATTAAAAGCTGGTATATAGTGCAAGAGGAGGATAAAAATCTAGGTCCTAGATTGCATGAACCCGATTACACATGTCTTGATAAAACACAAGTTAAATAAAATGTCTTTTAATTTTAATAAATCATAAAATTTCAATTTTTGTCTTAATAAAACATATCCGAAGGCAGCGGCATGTCGCATCTTACAAACAAAATATTAAAATGAAACACAAATTAATTAATTTATAAATTTCAAATTCATTTTCTTCATTGAACGCTTTGGTTCCCCATTGGAACACTTAAATCTTATTTAAATCTTATTTAATAAATTAGGAGGCGCTTGGTAGGCGGGTTTAGGAGAGGGGAATGGGAATGAAATCTATTTCATTCCCATTCTTAATGCTTGGTAGACGGGAATGGAAATCAAAATAAGGATTTGATATCCCTGATTTCATAACCTACCCCTCCCCTGGTTATCAAACTCATTCCCATCTGCGCAGCATTTTCCCCCTTCGCTTCGCTTCTTTCTCGTCCGCGAAAGCCCCTTGGTCACCTGCTCCACCACTACCGCCACCACCGCGATCTCCATCTCCTCCGTCAACGCCTTCATCGACGTCTCCGCCAACGCCTCCTTCACCAAGCACACTCTCCGCCTCAACAGCGGCCAGACCTTCCTCTGCTACTCCTCGCGCAGCAGGGCAACTCGCTGCTCTTCGCCCCGGGCTTCGCCGGCGTCGTGCGCCTCACAGCTCTCCCTGATCCCGCCTATGAGCCAGTCCTCGATCGGTTCAGCGTCTGCTATCCGATCTCCGACGAAGCCTCCTTCACCCGGTCCTTCTCTGTAGAGTACAGGTGGGAGAAAAAGGGATGGGGCGACCTGCTTCTCCTCGTCCATCCCCTCCACCTCCGCCTCCTCTCCTTCCACGACTGTCGCGTCACCGTGCTCGACGACTTCAAGTACAATAGCATCGACGGCGAACTCGTTGGACTGATTCTCATTCCCATTCCAGTATCTATACCAAGCACCAAAAATTCAGTAATCATTCCCATTGCCATTAACCCCTCAATGGAAATAATACTCATTCCCATTACCGAATGTATACCAAGCGCCCCCTTACTAAATTACAGTAGAAACCTGAACGAGGTATGCTCCATCTACCCCAACACACCGCCCATTCCCGTTCCCATTCCCTTCGCCGATGTCGCCGGCACTCCCTCGCCGCCGTCGCCACTGGCCTTCCTATTTCTCCGGGATCCCGCCACGGTATATCCCTCCAGAATGCGTATGTAAGGACTACAACGCTTCGCCCAGTTACCTCGTCTCCCCGCACCCGGCTCGGCGAATCTGAAGAACGACTCCGGGGTCTTCGCCGCCTTATAGACGCCTGCTCCGATCTCAGATCCCTGAGGCTCCTCCACAACGACGTCGTCCACCTCAAACTTGAGTCCCACGCCCCCATCCCCGCGGCCCTGTTGGCGGCCTATTTCCGATGCGGTGCGCCTGAAGCCGCACGCCAGCTGTTCGATAGGATGCCTCACAAGGATGTCGTCAGCTGGACGCTCACAATCACCGATTGTTGCAACAGGGGGAAGTTCGAGATGGCGTTGGGCCATTTTAGGTCGATGATGGAACAAGGAATCTCCCCGGATGAAGTCGCGTTGCTTACCATCTTGTCGGCCGTGGCACGGTATGGTCAGTTCCAGCACGGGTATGAGGTTCACGCGCATTTGGTGAGGAAATTTGGTAGGCTGCACAAAGCCACAGTGACTTCTCTTGTGAACATGTATTCTAAGATCGGGCGAATGGACTACGCAAGTAGAATTGCTCATGGAGGGGTTAAGAACAACGTTGCAGCAATGACCGCATTGATCACTGGTCTGCTTAAAGTGGACGATGCTCACGGTGCATTGATGGTGTACCGGGAAATGATGGATTCAGGGGTCGAACCAAAAGAAAAGACCATAACTTGTGCCATTAGAGCTGCCTCAAAGTTAGGATTACTTAAGCTCGGGACTCAAATTCATGGCTATGCAGTAAAGAAGAAGATTGAAGTGGATGATCACCTACTCAGCTGCTTGATCGACATGTACAGTCTTTGCGGGGCTCCCACTCATTTGTGCCGGCAATTGTTTGATCAAATGTCTATCAAAAATGTAGTGCTATACACCACGATGATATCAGCCTATGGAAGACAAGGCGAGGGGCACAACTCACTTCAGCTTTTCAATGACATGAGAGCAGCTGGCGTTCTAATAGACTCCGTGGCATTTACTGTGATCCTCTCGGCTTGTCGCTCATCTGGGCTGTTGCTCGAAGGGTTGAAGTGTTTTAATTCTATGGTTGCGGAATACGGAATCAGACCAAGGGAAGAACATTATGCTTGTATCAGGGGCTTACTAGCAAAGAGTGGAAAGCTGGAGCAGGCATATGTGGTGATAGAGCATATGAACTTGAAAGATGACAGAGGCATTTGGGAGGCTTATTTGGAGGCTGCCAAGATTCATGAAGATGTGGGGTGTGCTGAAATTGCTTCAAGAAAGCTTTTGGAGATAGAAACCGGGTAATAATATTTCAATCAAATTGGATTCAGAGGTCCTACATCCATACTAATTTGCATATTTTGGCTGGTCAAATTTTATTTTAGCAAGTACCATTGCTGATTAGGAAGCTTGCAACTATTTTATGTTGTAATTTTGAAAGGATTAATATGTATTTACCCATGTGTATCACATAGGAGCACTAGCACAAGCATCCTTTGCTTTTGCCTTTGCCTTTTTAATGTTAATATAACTCAAAACATTTTTAGAAATAAAACTTTCAAATTCTGTTTCAAATATTAATTCATGAATAGTTGAAAATGAATTGGTCCTCAATCAGAGGACTATGAACCCAATAGATACCTCCAGACATCTTTAAGAGCATCCACAACGCTCTCTCATTAATAACACCTGAATATTAATAAAAAAAATAAAAAAACATTAATAACACCTGAATATTAATAAAAAAAAATACATGTGAGGCCCACCTCATGAACCTCACTGTCATGAATGCGTTCAAAAACGAGTTCATGTGGACCCCACCATATTGTGTATTAACATGGTGTTATTAATGAGCCCATTAGAGTATCTACAATGCTGGTTAAAAGAGTGTTACGCTTCTTTTAATCTCTTTCCACATGACGTGGAGGAGTGAGTGTGAACGTGGAGGAGTGATAGAGAGGAGTAAAGATTTGAATGCGTTCAATGGGACAGAGGTGGATCCCACATATTTTTTTTTATTTTTTAAAATGTTATTAATTTTTTTTTATTTTTTAAAATATTATTAACAAAGAGCGTTGCAGATCCCCTTAACAGGGTTGCAGATGCTATAATCCCCCTCTGCCACTATCCCCACCCATGTCTGCATGATAGATCAAAGTGCAAGTTGTAATTAATGAACAATCAATCAGTAAATGTACGTTTTTTAATGAGGAAATCCTCCTCCCACTTTTTTTTCTTCTTGAAACAATACTCAGTGTCCGACCTTGGCTGGTTTTTAAATTCTTTTCTCGATTTATAATTTTAAAAAACAATCCAATAGAGATTAATTTGCGAAGTGTTAGATAAGATCCACTGTCGGCGCTCGCTTCAACTTATATATGCATTTTATTTAATATATATATATATAAAGAGAGAGGGAGAGCACACGATCCTCTCTTGTCACACGTGGAATAATCCATAGCCATACATTTATTTTGATGGCCGTAAGCCGGAGCCTGACCTTCTCACTTTCTTTCATCTTCGCCTTTTTTCGCCTCGGCCTCCTTCTCCGCTGCTTCCTCCTCATCCGCCTCGAACGCGGACGCAGGAAAGGACCGCCCGAGGCCGGCGGAGGTCTTGAAAGTGATCCGTTTCGACTCCGGGTTGTCGATGTACATGTCGGAGAGGGAGACCCAGATGAGGAACTCCCGGCTCTTGACGCCGGTCATCCGCTTCATCCGGCGGTCCTCCACGAACGCCGTCACCTCCGCCGCGTACGACACCGTCCTACCGATCGCCTTGAACACGTGCGTGGTGGACTTCGCCTGTCGCAACCACACGAAGCCGGTGGCGCGGTTGTAGCCCACCTCCTCCATGGAGGCGAGCGGGAGGAGGCCGCGGGGGAGGTGGAGCTCCTCGAGCAGATTCATCGACTGCTTCTTGCAGATCTCGGCGCCGTTGTAGACCTCGGCGCCCTCGCGGTGGGCGTCGATCATCGACTGAGAAGACATCGTCGTCGCCCGGTCGTCGGAGCAAGCGGTCGCCGAGGAAGGGAAATTAGGGGAAAAGGTGGGCGGTGGAGTGAGTCGGCGAGGAATTGGGTTCGATTTTAAGAAGTCGAGGAGGACTCCGAATTTACCAAAACACCCCTATGCATTTAAAGCGGTAGATGAGTAGTTGTGGTATCGGGAATATGGAGAATGGTTCCGTTACACACTGCGTAACGTAACTGCACGTACCGTTATCCATCTTATTATTATTATTATTATTATTTTCTATTTTTCTATTATTATTATTAAAATTATCGATCAAATTCGATTTGATCGATTTTTGAGAAGAAGAGGACCTTTTCTTCTAACAAGTGGGCGACTGAAGTCGAATAGTTAAGTAGAAAATTTGTTTTAAAAGGAGGAATTTAATTCCTATTAAATCACCACTTGAAGAAAAAAAAGAAAAGAAAAGAAAAAAAACCTCATTCCTCGTGTCACTTATCGGGTTTTGTGAGTGTTTAGCATTTTGATTTGCCTTTATTTCATTAAATAATTTGCTGACTGTAATTAGTTGGAGAATTAAATGCGGAGAATTAAATGCGCATTAAAAGACAACCACCACAATATCGGATGCTATGTCTCCGCCCACGAATCTGAACGTCCTAGCTTTTGCCCACTCTGTTTGATTGATGTTTTCTATAAAAATAAAAGAAAAAGAAAAAAAGGGCCGATGTATTTAATTTTGAATCTTTGTTGTTAGTTTTGCATAATTTTTTTTTCTGGAAAAGAAATTCTTCACACGTCTGCATGTATAGAAATACGTATTGGATGTATAGAATATGATAGGAACAGACTGTATAATAATATAACAAAATCCATTGGATAATAGAATCAGTCAATTAAAATTAATTAATGACACGTTTGTATCTGTAAAACATACACACACACACAGAGTACAAAGACTTCACGCACAGGTGTACTGAATCAGCATAAGAAAAAAACCACAGTGGATTATATTTGACCATGCTTCTACGGACGAATCGTGATGAAGTGAGTTCGAAAATCAAGAGAAATAGAAGAATAAAAATGAGCAATATTCAAGAATAATCTCAATCTGCATTCTGTAGTTGCCTCGATGTCACCATTTTCTAATAATAAGATGTGTCACTTTGTTCTGCTCCTAAGTCGTCTTTTTTTCTACTACTAATTTCCACGTTTCTGAGCTTTTTCTCATTCATCTGAGGATGTTGAAGCTCCTGAACAGATCTCCTTTTTGTGAAGCTCCAGCATCTTTACTTCTGGATTGCACAGCCCCCTGAACATGAATGATAAGCTGCAATTAAATTTTTGCTGTTTATAAGAAAGTGCTATCATATTGAATCACGTCAGTTTACTACCAGCTGTGGCTCCTTCAGCATACCATTAAATTCAACTTAAACATTGGGAAACACAATTCACCACTTGAGAAGCAAGTTGGATAAAACTTATATAAAGGCTCCTTCAAACAAAGATCTAATGATACATGTGTCGCAAGCAATTTGGTTCCTAATAATGGCACAGTTAGATCTGGTAAGGTGTACATTTTAGTTATAGCAAATGCAACATCATAAATTGATTTTGTTATTTATAGGCACACAAATCTCACAATTTGATTATAGTAGATGTCACAATTTGACTACAATAGGTGTTACAATTCAATTATATTGGCACAGTGGTTAGGTATCACAGTTTTGATATTGTAGGCGTTCTAATTTAGTTAAAATAGATATCACTTTAGTTGAGTACCACAATTTGCTTTTGTTGTATATTGACACAATAGGTGAGTAAGAACGGGCTGCATGTTAATTTTGTTATGTAAGGAACAATAGGTAGGTTACAATTCAGTTTTACATGGCAGGTGCAAGATTTCAAAATGTGAAACTAAATCGTTCTGAAATTAATATTGCACATATAACTATATGAAAGCCTTCTTCACCTGTTCTTCAGTGAAGGGAGCCTTTAAATAAGTTTTATCCTCACTCAATCAATTGTAGCATTGAACTCAGAGATGATCAGTCTAACTCTATGCTTATAAGAAAATGCAATAAAAAGAGCTATCTGTATTCTAGAGTCAATATTAAGTCTCACAGGCAGCTGATTCAAGGCGATAAATAATACTAAAAATTGTTACAGGGACATCACACATAGAATAAGGGAAATTGAAATGCTTCAATTTTGTCTAAACTAAAATGCTTCCGTTTGGTTTATACTTTATAGAGTTGGTATTGATTAAAAAATAATGATTGAATTAAAAATTCATTGAAAGACTATTGTTGACTCATCAGCCATGCTATCCATGTAAGCAAAAGATTGGTCCAGTTCAAATATTGTATCACTTAATCAGAAAGAAAGATCGACTTTACTCAACGATAAGCAAACCTGAGCATCTTGGAATATCCCAAACAGCAATTGATGATGATGAGCAGTCGCCAGCACAGAGAGCATGGTTGTTCTCATGGTTGACATTCATTGCAAGCATCCAGGCACCTATTGTGACATCCTCATTGCTGAATATTCGGAAACTGGAGATGTACATGGTTACCAAGGATATGAAGTAAATAAAGGTGTTGTCATGACCAATAATTCAACAGAAACAGTGAAGTACAACAAAAAGCCAGTATTTGACAGGACAGAAATGATGTACTAAGCAGTAAACAGGTTATATTAATGGATATTGGTGCTCCAGGTAAACATATTTCAAAGTCAGAAATAACTTAACATGATGATTCTGTGAAACCCATGTGAGCAACACCAATAAAATGCCTTTGTATATTCAGTGAAGTCATTGAAATAGGATGTGAAAATATGCCAATAAAAGTAATCAATTAGAAGATGCTCATGCTCAAAGAACAACAATTACTAGTATCTTCGATCTCGTAATGAAGTCAATCAAGTCACCTGCAAGTAAAGGAATTACAATTGAAAAAAGATTATAATGGGTGGTGAAAAAATTCAGTATCAAGTCTTGCAACTTGCCTGTTATTTCTCAAAGCAGCCAAGCTTGAAACTACATCAGCTGAAAGCGCATATATTGGGCCATAAGCATGAAGAAAGTATATCTTACCAAACAGGTGTGACAGTGGCTCGTACCTATGTAATTGCAAATGCATACAAGTATTAACTATAATGTATTATATGTAATAATACTAAATTTGAACATTTGGCAGTTCAATGGAGATGTTATTGCAAATTACAACTTAAATAAGACAACAACAAACAAACATTAATGATGCACTAGACAATTAAAATCAACCTGAAAAGAGAGAACTACACAGCATGAAAGTTACAAAGGAACTAAGGTAACAAAGAGATTTACCCAGCAATACTTTCGCTCTGTTTCTGTTGGTGGAAAAAACTAAAGGGAAGGAAAAGATAGTTTTAACCTATATCTCTTCAGTTTGATTTGAGCTGAAAAAAACTTCCACATCTAATAGAGTTCAAATTTGAGCTAAAAAATTGGGGGGGGGGGGGGGGGGGGGGGGGGGGGGGGGGGCAGGGATTCATTTCAAATCATTTTAATTTATATATATATTTCGATTTTTGATAAATAAAGTTTTAAAATTGAACTTTCTTTTTTCTTTTCTAAAAACAAATTGGACAGAAAATGTTTTACAATTTTTTCATGTGAAATTCTTTCCTTACCTTCTTTTGTTCTTCAAAACAACAGGATTATGTTTGGTACGCATGAATGGAATGAAATAAAAAGAGGAACAAATTTTTTATTTCTTTATTTGGTTGCAATAAGAGAATGATACCTAGTAAATGCTTTAATTTATGTTTAACCTTTTTATTTGTCTACTGCTTCAGACCAATAAGACTTACATGGTACATATGGTTTATTTTGTGTAATTTGCATTATTCATTGGCACATCCAGTTTGGTGGTTCCAGACAAAAACCTTAGTTTAGTTGTTGTCCATACAAGACGTTTAGTAGATTCACCTGTCTTGGTTAGCTTGCCCAATTAACTTATTTTATTTATCTTAACTTTGCAAAGTATGTGTGATATTTGATAGAATAGGAAATGCTGTTTTCTGCCTCTTAAAGTAGGGAATGGATTGAATGGAATGAACAATCCTTTAAATAGATCATTTCATCTTAAATTGTTCAACTTAAAATAAGAATGGAATCCTAGAGGAAACAAAGCATTCCATTTATGCACACAATGCATCCTAGGTGTTTTTATCTTAGAAACATAGCAAAATCTTTGTCCATACAGATAATATAATATGCAACTTAATACCCTTGATTCCCCAAAAACAGTAAAATAAATCCTCAAATATCATTAAATTTCTTTGGTCATAATTTTTTTTCGCATCATCATGCAGCACATCTGTATGTTATCATTAAATATACAGAAAATACTAACCATTTCATGTTACGGTCAGTTACCACAGGACCATTCTTCATGCATCCAAGATATGTTCGAGTATGCGGTCGTTCTTTTGCCAAAAGCAAAGAAAGACGATCTGAACAATGCAATGAACATATAAACTAAAGCAGTTCTGAAGAAAGAAATGACAATTTCTCAAATACATGTTACCTGGCCTCAAATATATGTCATCATCGGCTTTCACATAGAAATCAGAATCATAAAGTGCAAATGCAGTTTTGAAGAAAGCTAATCTACAACAAAATTAGATGAGAGTTTGGACAAACCAACAGAAGAGCACTCCAAAACACTTATGTAGTAGCATTTCATACGTTTTGTGTGGAAGATTGTTGTACTCTTCTTCAATATCTATAAGCATGAAATCATCGTACACATTCACCTCCTTTTGAAGGGTTTCCATTTTTGATTTACCTTTGGTCTTTCCTATAACAAATCTGAAAGCCAAGCCAGTCGCTTCTTCCAAACTGCAGCATGCATTGCTCAGACTCAGAACTAGGGCAACGATTCAACGCCAATCCGGTTAATTACCAAATCCATCCAATTAGAGATCACAAGATACTATCAAAGCCGAAACTTTGTGGTACAAAAATCAACAGACAATGGAGAAGAGAATGAGACAAACGAAGAGTCCGATACGACGAGATTAAAGACGAACCGGAGAAGACCTCGACGATCGGAGGACAACCACGTCTGCCTGATAGCTTTCCTCCGGCCGACTGATCCAAACCCCGTCTGGATCCCAACGAAAGCCATCACCTTGTGCCGCTTCGACGCTCCGACGTCGTGTAAACCTCCGCCACCGGCGCCGCTGCGATCCCACACGACGGAGACCGACCTAGGCTTCACATCGGGGCACTTTCCGGAGGGTCTCGTGACGGAGAATACGCCGAAGAGGACTCCGGTGATGCAGAAGATCAGGCAAACGAGGGAGAAGACGGAGGAGGAGGAGGAGGAGGAGAGGCGGCGGAAACGGGAGGTCGGGTGCGAGTGGAAGGCCTTGGGCGACATCGGCATCGCCGATTCGTACTCATAAGCCTCGGAAAAAATTCATGTTTTTGTGGATCGAGGAGAATTAATGAATTTTAAATTCCCATTGGATTTAAATTTGATTTCCAGAATTTCTCTCCTTTTGCTGAAAAAAGGATAATACAACAAAATTTCTATTAAAAAATAATTAAATTAGTATTAGTATTCATGTTGTGATTTTCCATATAAAGTAAAAAATACGAAAAATGGAGGAGCAGGAAATTGGATGTTTCGGGATGCGGCTACTCGCGGTCCGACGACCGACGATGTCGACGCTGCTTAGCTGGCAAGCTTCGCGTAGGCTTAGTTGGCAAACCACCAGTCACATGGCCAGCTGTCACGATCACGGGTCGGGATTTTACTATGATACCCCTTAAATTTACCTAAATGTCTCACGAGCCTCGCCCGATTTTATATTATGAATGGGAGAATATCTTCGGAATTTCATAATTTGTATCGATCGTATAAAGGCAGTGGTCACCGGTGGTGAGCTTACCTTGCTCTGGGGCTGCTGCTTCTTCTTTGCGAGGAGTCGAGAGACAAGCGGCGGGGATTCTCGTGATGCATCAGGTGGAGTAAGGAGGGGGACATTAAAGAGGTGAAGAGAGAGTTCTTTCTCCTTCTTCGTCGTTTAGATCTCAAGATCTGCCCTCATTTCTTCCATTTGATTCATTCTTTGCATCGCTGAATCCCCCCGTCTTCTCGTTTGATTCTTTGTTGTTACGGAAAGTTGGGATTTTTTTTTTTATAACCTTTTCCTGTTCTTCCATGTCTTCATCCGCTCGAGCCCTTTAACCTCCCCAGATCCAGTCGTTCCCGATCTCTTCCTCTCTTGGAACTGACCAGGCCACCTTCTAGTGTCAGCTTATCTGCAAAGTTGCAGTCTTTGGAGCTCCTGGAAGAGACCTGTAGCAAAAATGTCCAACCACGTCGGCGCCTCCGCCGCCAGCACTCAGAAGATGCAGTCGTTGGACTCCGTTTCGGATCAATTCCACTTGGCTTTAAGTGTGGAGGCAAACAAACCCGATTTCAAGGACTTCCCTGTCCTTAGCTCCCATGCCTCGCATCGCCCAACGCGTCCCACCACCAGCGGCAACACTACCACCAGCAGCAGCAGCTCCGGCTCCTCCATTTCGGTCTCGGGGAAGCCCTCTCCTCTCGCGGACTCCAAAAAATACGATCTTGGCCTCGACGGGAGACGCTCTCACTCAGGTGAGCTCATCTTAGGGCCCAATGATCCCATTCCTGGCGCCACGGATAGCAAGAGTTCCAAGCCAGGCCACCGTCGTTCCGGCTCTGTCCCACTTATCTACGCCGGCGGCAGCTTTTCACCCAGCTTCACCACCGGTTCTGGGTCTGGTAGCAGCTCCTCTGCGAGCTCTCCGATTACTAATATTCTACCGGCAGGGAACATATGCCCATCGGGGAAGATTGGCAAGACGGTCATGATGAGCCGGAGTGCGGCGAGGACCGACACGCTAGGATCCGGAACTGGGAACTATGGCCATGGGAACATAGTGAGGGGTGGAACCAGCATTGCAAGCAGTGGGAAGCCAATAGAAGCGGCCTCTTGCAATGGCGTGGATCCTGCAGTGAGAAGGGCGATGCTCAGCATTGATTCGGAGGAGGTAAAAAGCGTGGGCAATGAACAGTATAAGAAAGGGAACTTCACGGAGGCTCTGAAACTTTACGACAGGGCAATCGCATTGTGCCCGGATAACGCCGCCTGCCGAAGCAACCGTGCTGCGGCTCTGACAGGCCTCCGGAGGTTAGCGGAGGCTGTAAAGGAGTGCGAAGAGGCATTGCTTTTGGATCCAGCATTTGGGCGCGCTCACCAGAGGCTGGCATCATTGCTCATAAGGTTCGAACACTTTAAGCAGTTCCATTCATCCCTCAAAGTCAAAATTTACAAGTATGTTAATTGATTAGCTACTAATTCATAGAACTGGCCTGATATATTGGCGTTGCTGAATTATAAATGATTCGTTTACTTCGTTCTAGTCACTTGGTTTTTATTAACTATGATCAGCAGTTTGTATATGAATGCTTTTAGTACACAATTAGTAATTATAACTTGAGATCTATATCTATTTTATCAAATTCTGTTCAGATCAAAGTGGATGTCTTTTCTTCCCTCAAGATGATTAATGATTTTTTGGCTGTTTATATTTGTTATTCAGATTTGCAACAGCATCTCACGTTCATACATGGATGTGTACACTGATTCATATTGATGAATAACAATTCTGAATTTATAAGAGATAATCTTGGTTTGTGTTTTATATGGTAAGTTAGCTTTAGAGAATTGTGGCCACTGAGCAGCTTCAAAAATAAATCAGGATTCATATATTTGTTGTCTGTTCTTCTGTTAAAACTAATGATTTTGGACTATGGGTTAGGGATGTTGTTGATTGTAGTTATTAGAGCATTCTCATGTTGCTCAGTAAGAAAAAGAAACAGCATATTGTTATTGTGATGGACAAATGTTGCTGCCTGCTGCATGTTTATGGTTAATTGAGTTGTAGACATGGCTAGACTGCAACAAATAATTTTTATCACAAATAAAGGATTGTACTTCAAGTTCTTCATCTGTATCCTTTTTATATGGACTCAAGAACTTTGAAAAAAGAACTTGTAGTTTTGTTTTGCTCTATATTTTAGGCTTTATTGTCCTTTGGGTGCGTGATAATCATGTTTTATCTGGATTTCTAGCCAGTATGATGTTTTAAATCTTTAACAATGGATTCAGATAAATTAGGTTTGAGAGATTCTGGAATGTATATTCTTCTATTCAAACTGTTTATCTAGGCTAACAGCTTAGGACAAGTCAAGAAAGTTCAGAAACATCTCTTGTTGAGAGATTCCAGAATATAGGTTCTTCTGTTCAAATTGCTTATTTTGGTTGACAGCTTAGGACAAATAGAGAATGCTCGGAAACATCTTTTGTTGGCTAGCCCACAGCCAGATCCTGTTGAATTTAAGAAATTGCAAGCGGTGGAGAGGCATTTGGACATGTGTGCAGAACTCCGGAAGGTTGGAGATTGGAAGAGTGCACTCAAGGAGAGTGATGCTGCCATTACTGAAGGAGCAAATGCTTCTTCATTGGTAAATTCATAGCTAGCACTTAACTTTATTAGTTTAGATGTCAAGTTAAAATTACAATAAGAGAAAACGAAAATGTTTTCTTACAAAGTCCACAATTGCAGGTTATGGCTTCAAAAGCCGAAGCACATCTTCGAATCCATCAACTCGAGGAAGCTGATTTTGTCATGTCCAATGCATTCAAGCTCGAGAGCTTATCCTCACAGTCCTCAAATACCATGTTCTTTGGAATGCTATTGAATTCATACTTGTATGTCGTCAGCGCCCAAGTTGATATGGCTCAAGGAAGGTGAGGCTTAAAAATGCTGTATTAAATAGTAAGACTGTGCTTACCTTTATTGGTGGTAGCATGACTAGTGAATAATTTTCAGGTTTGAAAATGCAGTTACTGCCGCTCAAAAAGCAAGGCAGATAGATCCCAGAAATATGGAGATATATACTGTATTGAACAACACTAGAGCTGTATCTAGAGCACGAGCATTAGGCAATGAACTCTTTAACTCGGGAAAGTTTGCAGACGCAAACGTAGCTTATGGGGAAGGACTCAAGCATGACCCTGCAAACCCTGTTTTGTACTGCAATCGAGCTGCTTGCTGGTCCAAACTCAGACAATGGGAAAAGGCTGTTGAGGATTGCAACAAAGCTCTCATCATTCAAGCCAACTACACCAAAGCCCTTCTTAGGCGTGCTGCCTCATACACTGAGGTGATACATTTCCCTTCCATTTTTTATTCTGATAGCAAAGAATCTATTAGATGACTTCCAATGATGTTCTCGTCGGTCTTTATGGTTGTTAGCTTGAGAGGTGGAGTGAGGCTGTTACAGATTATGAGGCTCTCAGGAAGCAGCTCCCTGGTGATATTGAGGTTGCAGAAGCCCTCTTTCATGCTCAAGTTGCACTAAAAACCTCTCGAGGGGAGGAAGTCTCGAATATGAAGTTCGGTGGTGAGGTCGAGGAAATTATGGGATTTGAGCACTTTCAACAAGCCATAAGTTTGCCTGGTGAGATGATGCATCCCCCAACTAATTTCTATAATCATCTCGCATTATTGGTATTCTCAGTTCTACATTAACTTAGTCGTATCATAAAGAGGCATTAATCGCCATGGGTGCTATTAGTTAAATAGCTCAAGAAGGAAGAACAAGCCATTTGATTTCCTCATGGACGCGGTAGTCTGTTTGAAAGAAAGTTAAACCTCACCCATATATAGAGGATGTTACGAATGGAACTTTTTCTTCCCTCTTGTCTTTTACAATACAAATGTTATCTATCCTTCCATAAGTTATTGTTTGCTCTCTTTGCTTCCTTACACTCACTGAATCCAATCCGTTCAGGAGTGTCTGTTGTGTATTTCATGGTGGCACTCAACCATAACTGCAACCAGATCACCCCATTTGTGGATACCCTGTGCAAAAGATTTCCATCTGTGAACTTTCTAAAGGTAATTAACCAGCTTTTCCTTCAACTTCTCTTCACACACACTTGATCCACAAATGTATAATCCTTTGCCCGTTGGTAGGTTGATGTAAGTGCAATACCAGTGGTCGCCAAGGTGGAGAACGTGAGGACATTCCCCACTTTCAAAATCTACAAGAGCGGGACCAAAATGAAGGAGATGATCTGCCCCAGCCGCCAGGTTTTGGAGTACTCCATAAGGCAGTACAGTTCATAGCTAATCAAGCAAATGGCTTCCCCCAACTTGACGACGAGGCTCAGAAAGTGCCAACATCAATCAAATCATGTTGGATCAGCATGCGAGAAAGAAACAAGCATGAATAGGCTGCAGCTACCAAGAATCCAATCATCTATTTGTTCCTCATCTGCCATTTATATATATTTTTTCTTCTCTCCGAGGTTTCAATTCAATATTTACCATTTTTTGTTTTGCTTTTTACAATGTACTGCGACTTCCATGATGTGCTGTTGGCCAGAGCATAAAGCGGATTAAATATGAAAGAACAGATTTCCATTAATGCGAGCTCTGCTTTATGTTGCTTATGATGAACACAAAAAGGCCAGAGGTAATAATCGCTAAAAATTGTTCATCGTGATATTTTTTGAAAACGTCTACAAAAATTCTCCGAAACTATTTTTGGTGAACAAACTGACCTATAATTAGCATCTGAGACACTCAGACATGAAAAACAATGTATGTGTAAAACAATACACCTTAATTAATCTCTCAGCATCTCCATTATTTCATCCATAAATGAACACTCAGGCAACCCCTTGGGACTTCTCTCCGATTCCTGCGCTACTCCTCCGTCAGCTCCGGCCGCCGCCTCCGTGGTGGATGACTCGTTCTCCGTCAGCCTCAGCGGCCTCTGTTGATTCTCCATTCCGGCGGTAGAGGCGGCGGCTGTGTCTCTATCCGCCGCCACCGCAGTTGCCGTTGCCGTGGTCGATGACTCTGATTTCCCCGTCAGCCTCTGCACGACCGACTTGAAGTCCCGCGCGTTGGTGTGCACGTACTGTGTCTCTATGATCCTCACCTTCGTAGGCAACCGTCTGACGGCGCCGCCTCCGCCGCCGGCGGACGTCGAAGCGTCCTCCTTGAGCTCCATATCCCAGTGTTGGAATGCAGGTCATGTTGTTTACACGTATCGATATATAGATTTTAACGCATTAGATTTGGTCCACTTGATTCAGTCAGGGAAGAAGTAATCAGGGATTCCAGAAAGTCAAAGGTCTCACATGGAGGAACGACGACTGTTGTTCCAGTCAACCATGTCGTTGTTACGGACTCGATAGGAATCAGGTGTTGCGGAGAAATATTTTGAAAAAAAAAAAAGAAACTTTTTTCTTTGAGTTCTATGCATGACTTATTCAATTTATCTTCTAATTAATTTTTGTTTATTTTCTAAGTGTAGAAATAACTTATTTTGAGCGTAGACCAAATCTCATGTTACCGGTCAACTAACTTTATTGACGATTAGAAAAGGTCAAAACCGTAACATGTCAATAAAATGTCATAATGTGAGTACCTTAATGATTACTCGGTCCAGATCCGCTAACCAAAAAGATCGGGTTGCAGTCACGAGCCGCCGAATCCGAATTAGTCGAGTCAACGAATCGGATTACAAGCCTCGATGACCGAATCCGAATCCGTCGAGTCAACAGATCGGATTACAAGCCTCGATGACCGAATCCGACAATGACTCTGACGCCGAATTTCTAGATTTTGAAGATGGATCGATCGATTTCCGTCTCGCGATCTCTTCGCCCCCAGATTGAGTTCCCGACGGGAGGAGAATGGAGAGGTTTAAGTGGATCCAACGATCACTTCTTGGCGACGATCGGGAACAAGAAGACGACCTGCTGGGTGAATTCGGCGACGGCTCCTGCTCCCTTTCCCCTCTCCAGGTACTCCTCCTCCTCCTCCCCCTTTTCTTCTATCCTTGCTCTCGATTCATTTCTGGCACCTACTGTAACGATTTCTTTTTCTTTCTCACTTGGGAGGGCAGAGATTGTATGGCTTCGCTGCGTCTCTTGTCATCGGATTTGCATTTATGCTGTTGGTATGTCGTCGAATTTCACTTCCTTTGCGTTTTAGGGTTTCTCATCATCTTCCTCTTACCTGTTGTAGTTCCGGTAAATCCCAAAGTTAACTCATTTGCTAATTTCTCCTCTGTTGTAGTCCCTTGTTGTTTTCTATAAACCGATCAAGTTCGCCCTGCTGTTCACCTTCGGGAATCTGTTTGCAGTGGGAAGGTGAGATTTTGGACGTGGGATTTTGTTCTTAGCAGCATCGACCTTTAGACCTTGTATATGTATTGATCATTTCCTCTCTGCAAAATATGGAGCAATTTCCAGTTGATCATAGATTTTTCCACTACGAGAACCAGCAATATGCAAACTAGACTCTATCTCTCTTCTGTCACTTGTTCATTCTTCCCGTTCATCTTGAAACTCATGCCAAACACCATCATTGGACAGCACAGCCTTCCTTATCGGGCCAGTACAGCAAGCAAGAATGATGCTTGATCCAGTGCGAGTTTATGTGACGATCATATATGTCGGCAGTGTTGTTGTTGCTCTCGTCTGTGCTCTTTGGGTAAGTTCTATGTAGTTACTTAGCTTTGGCGCCAAAGCTTCATACAAGTCGAGAAGACTTCTTAATATGCCTACTTGCTTCCATGCAATGCAGATTCATAGCAAATTGCTTACGGTGATTGCAATTGTAAGCGAAATCTGTGCTCTTTTATGGTAAGTTCTTTTACATTTATTTTCACAGATGTTATGCATACACAACTAAATTAGTAAATAGAGGGAAAGTCGAGAGGTCAATAAACGCCACACCTTTCACTTGGTAGGAGATTTGAGGCAATTCCTTAAATTTGAGGACACAGTGATCAAGCTCTTTTTGTTATCAGTGTTGTGATGCCAACTTATTAAGGATGATCGCTTAGCTATACTAGGGAAGAAATTATATACTTCAATCTTAGGAATTTTCTCAAAACAGTCATTTTTTGTATCAAATTGTTCCATTGTTTATGAATTACACAGTATCTCAGGCCCTACCCTAACTTATCATGAGATAATGCATTACTTCGTTTAAGGCATGATTACTTAGAAATACCCCACCTTACTAAATCAATACGCAATTGTTCTTAGTGCAGGTACAGCTTGAGCTATGTTCCTTTTGCTCGAAGAATGGTTTCTGAGCTACTTATAAGTTGTTGTGACACGGAGCTCTAAAGTGTTTGAGTTGTGCCTCTCAATAAACTCTATTTATCTGCTAGATTTGTATTCATTCCCTTGATGAGTTGATTCTGTAAAAATTCGCATCGCAAATACAGATCAAATCAACTGCTTGTTGCGTTGGCGTTTCCACCAATTGAGACCCTTTCTGTTGTTTCTGGTCTTGTAAAGTCGAAGTGACAGTTTTTTCCTGTGAAGAGGCGCTTTCTGTTTTTCTAACTGGTGTTTGAATGTAATCCTACGAATGAAGATTTACCATTGATGTCTTTGCTGCCAATCTATTTGAAAACATTCATCAATTTGAATAAATTATAAACTATCCATCTTCAATGTGGTACAACAGCTCATTAACACCGTACATCTTTATTAATATATATATGTCGAGATCAAACGTGCTCGTACCAATCCAACTTACAGCACAGAGGCAAAAAGAAAGTTCAAAATAGCTCTAAGATTTCTCTTCATCCGATTGGTGAGAGCACGGTCCATTGACAACATCAGCAAAGTATTCTTCAACTGAAACAGAAACAACGAAGTATTTTGAGGAGGATCATTAATAAAGAAAAGAGAGTCTGGAAAAAGAAGGTTAAAGGTTGGTTACCCATGTCTTCCTGTTCTGGAGAGTCCAACAAGATGTCCGAATCCGACGGCATGAAAGGAGAGCCATCATAGTCTCCCAAAACTCCAAGATCTTGTATGAGCCAAACCAGATGATGATGTCAATGGAATTGTAACACAAAAAACACTAGTGAAAAAAGATCAATCCAGTAAGCACTAGTGAAAGTCAGTTCTGTGAATCTTATTGTCGATTGAACTATTAATATCTAGGTCTCCTAAATCCTGAGATAAAGTGTTGCATTTCTAGGTAATCTCTCTAGTTCTTCCTCATGTGTTAGCACTGCAAGTCTCCAACAAACAACAAAACTATTCCCTGCCTGCAGATCATCGCTGCAACTTTTATTACTTGCCATTCCAGTTTGTTCAATATTATCCTCATCCTCTAATATTTTTCAGGTGTCGATCTAACATCTCTATAAGAAAAATTATTTTGACCTTATACATCTTAGTATAGCAAGATAACAAGAATATAGTAGTTAGTTTATTTGAGGATTTATTTAGGAGCCTGCTCATCAGTTATTGTCACTTATTGGTGACTAAATTTGTTTCCAAAGATACAATCATATATCTGAATTGAGAGGTCTAAGAGCAAGATACCTGCTAAATTTGTCAAGTCAGGTGTCAATTCAGAAAGACTGAAATTCCAAAACTGTCCTAAGGATCGCATAGTATCTCTTGACTGTTCCAGACCATCTGATCCCAGTTGCAGCCCTGAATTTGCTGCATCAGATGGAAAGGCTGAATTTAGTGCTGATAAGTCCGTGCCTATTCCAGATATCTCAGGAATAGAAGGAAAATGATTGCTTGATGTTGCTGATGCAGAGCTCATAACCATTTCGGGCATGAAAGAAATGGCACCACAAGGAGGGGTTGCATGAGCCACTTCTGTTGTGGTTGTGCCACTGTTAAGAATAAAACTGATAAAATAAGCAATGTTTCATAAAGATAACTTGGAAAAGGCAAAATGATAAATCGAATTTGAATACGATGCTATTATCAGTCTCAGGCAAACTATCCCAGATAAAGATAATTAACTTGGAAATTGGTTACAGGAGTGTTCTTAACAAATCTCATTCTAAAAGAACCAGAAAGATGGCATCCACAAAATCTCCCTACTTTGCATAAACAATGATAGAAACAAGAAGAGTGGTCACTGGAAGAAAAGAAGTTGATCCACTTTTCCTATGTGAAAAAGAAATCAAAACATCACTCTCTTATAGTGGAAAGTCAAAATGTTCATGGGGGAAACATTTTTCTTACTCAGTCCCGGAGTTAATGCGAATGGGGTGAAAAGTGCCTGGAGCAGGAATGCCTTGGACTACATGAGAGCTGGAGAGTCCACAACCCATTGGGTCAGCAAAAGGCTGACCTGTAGCTGACATTGGGTGCTGAGAAAGAATAGGATACCCCATGGGTAAATTGACTGCACTGCAAATGAGTGTTAACTAAGCTATGTGTTCTACAAAAGTATCCTTTTATTTACAAAAACAAAAAAGTGCTCTACAAAAGCAATTTGTTTTGAGGGAAATAAAGAGAATTTCATCTTAGTTTCAATTATTTGAGGAATGATGAGTCTTCACCCTCCATTGAACTCTATGCAAAGATACTTTAATTGCATTCTTCAATTATAAATAATTCAATTTGTCTAATTATAGAATTTAATGATTATTTTTGAATAGTCTCACACCATTTTAATTTATTTCCTCATCATCTAATGGAGCTATCCTACTTGCTCTTACATAGTAGTAATTTTTAAATATTTTTTTACTAATCCCACACATCCATCTTATTGCTACGTTAATTTAGTTCAAAACTGCTAATAATATGCTCCAAAAAAGTAGTAAAATTTTACTCCTACCTCTCTTTCAACCATCCACTTGTTATCCTATTAATCATCTTCTTTAATATCTCTTTCTTGTTGAATAAAAGATCCAAGATATCCAAAACTCTCCAAGATTTTGTATGCACATCATCTAGTTAACTATTTTCACAGTTTTCCTTTCTCATTGTCGAAACTACCTTTTAGTTCTGGTTAACTTAAATTTTTAGCTTCTCACTTCATTCTTCCATCTTTGGATTCAACCTATTTACGCTTATCAATTAGCACAACATCATAATGAAAATCCCAAGGAATCAATCTCATAAATTACCAGGCATAGGGCGAATCCCATTTTGAATAGGAGCCAATGGAATCTTAGGCTGAACAGGATACTTCATCAAATGGTACTGGTGCTCAAGCAAATGATTGAACAAAATGATTTGCCTCTTCAGCTTTAGTCTTATATAATAAGCTCTGAAAAATTCTGAGTTTTCTTCTTCCAATTTTTGCCATACTGAAAAAACATAAAAACTGAAGATAATAAAATTTGCATATAAATATCAATGGTATCCTACAGATCAAGAAGTTTGGTTAAGAGTATTATTACTCATAGGCCAAGTATGCCAAATTGGTTATTCAATTTATTACAAATTTTTAGATTGGAAGTCTAAAATGCATACCTAGAGTTGTAAATCCAGGTTCTATCCTAGCACGATTCGACAGCATGCGGACCACCTCCCCTCTATTCAAATACAATTGTAGACATCGTTCAATCAAGTTTTGCACCTGTAAAATATGTGAATGAGGTAGGAAATTAACAATGTTCAGCCTGGGACTGCATGCTGTCTTTGCAAAAATGTTCTTGATTGATAAAACAAACCAGCAATGGGCAGCCTCACCAGTTCAATGTCTCCACGAGAAACCTTTATACCATTACTGCTTGCATTGGATGCTGAACCTGAAACTTCTTTAGGAGCTTCAAAAGGTGAATCATTTTGATAGTCGCCTTGTAAACAATGAGAAGCTTCTAGTGATGGTTGTGCTTCTTCTATATGATGGGGATCCTGTAGAGAATTTCTTTTAGAAATTTCAAAAGATCAAAGTAAGCTAAAAGGACAAGGTGTCCTCAATGACAATCTGAAAGAGATATGAATCTTATATAACCAATCTTGTTCTATATTGTAACACGAGTCTCAAACAATTGTCAAGAACAAAGTACAAAGGTGAGTAAGATGCTTTTCCAGTCTTAGCAATATAGCTGAGCCCTGAGTTGCTGCAGGAAAAAATAACATGCAAGACCATTTCTTAATACTAGATTTGCTGCATATAAATCATCAATCATGAAATTATGGCCCCGGGTCCATCATGGTCCTGTCCTTTTCTTTCTTCTGCTGTATTATAATCCGGAGCATTCCAGTTTCAGCAAGTTCATGTATAACAACACTTAATTTACTTGTAGAACAATGATTGTTGTTTTGTTGGGTATCACGATTGCAGTCATCCATCCATATGAAGACAAATAAAAAAGGAAAGTGGGATGATTTAATGGTGTAATTGTGAGATTTTGACAATATAAGAAGTGGCAAAGTTTTTCACCTGTGAGGGCTGCATTTCAGCTCAGCCTGAGCGTGCCAATGAAGTTAAACTCATGTGAATTGTAAGGAAGACTATGAAATTGTTACTGCCCTGGAGATTCAGAATTTATCATGGTCTGTAGCTATTTTGGTTGACACTTGCAAAGCAATATGAATAAGGTCTCACTAAGCCAGCTGCAAAATCATAGACGAGATGGTAAAAAAATATCGTTCCTTCCTGCTGCTGAAATAAATGAATGAATAAACAAACAAAATAAAAAATAATTACAAATGTTGAGAGCAAATACCACACCTTTCACATCCTAAACCAGTTGTCATAGGCTTATAGTCATACTGAACTCCAAAAAGAGAGTCCAGAAAGCCAGCCTAGCCTAACTCAAACAATATCTTTACATGTGAACAGTCCTAATAATTCTATGATTTATGACATGGAGACAAACTAAATTTTGTAGAAAGAACACTGTAGGAAATTTCAAAGCCAGAAACACGATGATGCAGACACTCAGTTAGATAGACACGACCTTTCAATCAACCATTTCATTAGGTGTTATTATCACTGGGCAACATGTAGTTTACAAGCATTTGGCTAAGAATATCTTGACGTCTCCTAATATTCCCCTCCTCGAGAAGAAACATGAGAGAAATATACAACCGTAAAATCATTCCAAACAGCAATTGTTTGTTAAAAGCAGTAGGTTGGCGAGCACCACAAAGGATAATTTCTGCTCCAGAATACAAAGCTATGAATAGTTTTGTTTCTTTCTTTCTTTCAGTACTCTGCTTTGAACTGGTACCAGGTGACGGAGCTCAAAAACCGAAAGTTGCAACTTGCAAGAAAGAAATTAAAAATAGATAATTTCCGTCTAAGGTTTACCTATACATCCAACAAACAGATGAATCTTCGACGATATAAAAGATATTTTTCGTTGGCTTCTACTCGAACCCTAAGGTTTCGAAAATCATTTCAAAGGAGCAGCATGAGTTTCAAATACAGCTAAAATTTGGTACTAAAGTTAAGAGCAAGAAGGAAGGAAAAGAAAAGGATTCAAACAGACAACACCAGTCGATGTGCAGCTCAAGAACGCCGACCGGAAACGCGGCAACAGATGGAAGCTCACCGAGAAACAAAAACGCTCGAGAAAAGATGATGAAAAAGGTGAAATTTTTACAGTTGAAAGGGAAAGAGAGAGGGGAACTAGGGAGAAAATACTTCCCAGTTATAGTCCTTGAACAAACCGCATAGATTTTATGGGCACGCTCACGGGGAAGGTCGAGCAAACCTTCTCAGATTTGATGACGTCGCTGTGATGTTTAAAGCTGGCCGAACAGGAATCAGTCGAGCAACCAGTTTCCTGGTTTTGGTAAAATAAATAACTTTTGGTAAGTGAGATGAAAATCTCCCCACATATTTTCAGAGAAGTAAGTTTTACAGTGAGGATTTTTTGAGATTCAATCCCAAATTCTTCACCTGAACCATGAAAATGATCAAAAAGTACACCACATAATCAATCAAACAGTGGTCAATCTGACGAAAAAGAGAGACTTATAAGCTCAACATTAGATGAAAGTGCAGTCTTTTCCAATTTGGATCCTTGTCGTAGGATGCTCCACTCGTTTTTCCATTCACAAAGGCACTGAAAAAGATACATCGGTTGTTGGTGGCAATAATGGAAGAGGCCTCCATCTTGATGGTGCTGCCAAACTCTCTATGCTTCACACATGTTGTACTCTTGATACGTTATTATTTTTCCCCCTGAAAAAGTAGAGAAATATTTCCAGTGATCCCCACACTCTCACCTATAATTGAAGAACAAAGAAGCTAAACTGAGTGGATATCCTTGTAGTTGTAGACCCAAGTTAAAGAAGTGGAGTGCTCAATGATATGGACTATAGGATCTTTGTGCTAGGGTCAACATAAAGATGTAGGCTTCTTTAGACAATTATATAGGCTGCCAAGCACTTAACTTTCTGAATATGATGTCTTTTTCTGGTCGAACTCGATGTTGCAGTCCACCCTTTTGCAATTGTAATGGCGAGTGAAAGCTGTTGTTAATATTGTGGCATCTCAGAAATGTGTTGACTACAGCAATGCTTAAGAAAAGGACTGGGTATGATTGTATCTCCTCCACGCAGTAAAAGGTGTGTCGACACCTTATCGTTAAACTGTGCGAGATTCTTCGATCTATCATGAAAAATTTAAATTCTGTTCCATGTGTTTTGGAACAACGAAAAACTAGACTAAACATGTCTTTCTCAGGATGTAACGCAGTAATTGCAGGGAGATGGGCGATGTTTCTACTGCAACATCATTTTGCACAAGAATTTTAAAAGGTCTGGAGTCTTAGTGCTGAATGGAGAAACAATATCCACGAACTTAAGAAAATCTGTAAACATAAGCTCCAACACTATGAAATTCACACTAGAAACACCATTGTTTTTCCTAAGTTCTAACTTGGTGAAAAATATATATTGGGACTCCAAACATCACTACTGAATGCTGACAGTCTCGTATTCACTTAGATCGCAGGCCGGATTTGGATTGGACCACATAAAAGTTGAAACAAAACGATCAAAGAAAAAAAATGATGACGAAAAAGGGAACCTGGACCAGCACCGACGTGAATTGTTAGGGTTGGGCGAGCAATTGTTCGGAGCGCAAACCCTGCTTTATTCTGCAAACATCAAGAAAGACCAAAACAAAGATGTGAGTTTTAGGCGCTGCTGTACCGTACTTTATCTACAGTGAGGCTTCCGCCAATGGTGGACCGGAGAGATCGGAGTCGGAGATGGGCAAAAGGGAATGCAGAGGACGAAGCTTGATTTGCGGATAAACCGGGTGACGTGGGAGTGTGACGCTGCGGTGGTGGAGGTGGACTCCGGCAGGTGGACCGTCGGCATCCCCACTGTTGCGTCGTCCTTGGTCGCCTCCGCCATTGGCCGTTATCGCATTAAAGGATTGATCAATTCCTGAAAATATCAAATAAATGTAAGATCATATTATCTTCGTCGCGTTCCCTTAATCCGGTTATTTTATAAACATAAAATAAAATAGATTTCTTATTAATCTTCTTCTTATCGTTCAGTGGAAGTTGATGAGATCGTTTTAGTAGTAATTGGACGTTCATGTCTCCAATTTTATTTATTTTTGGTGAAACTCAAGTTTCCATCGTCACACCAGTCATGAATAACTCTAAGAAGAGAAGAGATGCTCCAAGTTTCTCAGAGTCGACTGACAGAAGTGTTGCAGCTCCAGCTCCATTAGAATGATTTATACAGAAAAATTTAGATTTGAAAACTCGATTCGAAGAATATTCATCTACCTCGTCCAGTGGCAACTCTGATGCCTGTGAATCTATGAAACCAGACAAAGCCACAGTTACTAATTTATTCCCACGAAGGCTCCCAAATTCTAAAGGATTAAAAATTCATTTAATCATCTTTATTCCAGCAAATCGGAGAATGAAGATGAAGTAGTTGTTGGACAATCTTTCTTGGAGAGAGAGATAGGGAGGGGAGATTTCTGAATTTATAAAAAAATAAATTTAAATTTATTTGTTGAGCGATCCTTGAATGGTTTGCGCGGATAATTCCAAACTATCAAATAAGGATGAACTGTTTGGGATGGTTGGACTAGAAGATTGGACTACTTTATATGGCCGAGTCGAGCTGTTTTGTATGACGAGCTGAACTATTTTATATGATCGAGTTGAACTACCTTATATGGTCGAGCTAAGCTATCTTATATGGCTGACTTGTCAAAGTCGAGTTATCCTGTGTCAAGCTATTGAGGTCAAGTTGTTCAGTGTCGAGCTATCTTGGTCAAGCTGCTGAGGCTGAGCTGTCTTGGCCAAGCCATCAAGTCAGTTGAGTTGTTGAATCCTGAGTTGTTGAGTCGGGAAATTGATTTTGCCTGATTGTTGACTAATGAGTGGTTGAACAAGTTGTCGCAAGGCATGCATGATGCAATTTTGTTAAAATTTATTCATTGCCTCCAACGGCATTTAGAGGTCACAATGGATATCTATTTTCTAATATATAACAACAGACAACAATCACCATCACATATAGGTCGGTAGCGACAAATTAGATTCATACCCATGATAGAGAGTAAAAAATTAGTGAGGAAACAAGAATGGAGAGAGATTACTTTTATTGTACATCTTGCTTAAGATCATAACCTTCCTCTTTTATAAGAATTTTGACTTTAGACAGTAGTTCATTCATTTGGACAAATTTTATCCTACTACTGATAGAGTTGAGTATTCGATTAAAATCGAACCGAATTGAATTTTTTTAATTAATTGAACTGACTGAATGTTTAAATATAAATTGAACAAATCGAACTAATACAATATTGATTAATTCAACCGAATTAATTAAAATAATTAAATTTTTTAAATATTATAAAAAATTTATTAGAAATTTATAAATTTACTTATTTAAAAATGTAAAAATTATTTTTTATTTTGATTAATTTAATTTATTTGATTTAATCGAATAATAAATTTAAAAATTAAAATTGAATTGAATTAATTATTTTTTAAAAAAAAATTAATCGAAATAATTAAATTAGATTTTTAAATTCGATCAATTTAATCGAATTTCATTCCATGCATATAGATCATGCTTGTACATGAATCAATATAATCTATACCCTAGATTTGCAGCCCACCTACACATAAAAGAAAACCTCTCTTCGTACATATATTCATAATATTAATACATGTGATACAATATAAATTAATAATAAAATCATAAGACTCCCAGACTAAAAATACATTCACAATGAAACCTCCTTCATCTGCCATTTAAATTTCCAACCGTATTTAGGGAGTGGCACCATGTTACTTGTCCATATCATGAATAAAGGACAGAGTTCAAAGATGGGGGGCCAAAGGGAGATCAAAAGCTAAAGGGCAAGAATCCAAGATTTACATAATTGGATATGCACTCAGTAAACCATGCTTTTATGGTGCATAAACAAATTCTCACACAAGCATCGAGTCAGAGTTGATCCAGTGTTAACCAACAAATTCACACAACTGTCCAACTCATTTCCAATGCTTCTCTTTTCACTCGATAGATCTGAGCAAGCATAATAAACTTCAAATCCGAGTTCAAATTTGTGTGCAAGTTTCAAATTCCAGCACTCTTTATAATGACCCACTCAAAACCTCAACAAGATGTTGCTTTTAGAGCCTGTATTTGGCAGCACTACTGCTTGCTCCCTTCAGCATGTGATATGTCGGTTTCTGTGGAGCTCACTGCTTTGGAAGTGGCATTTGAGTTCACGAGCTCTTGTCATAACATACATGCATGAGAAAGCTCAGCTGCATGTCCATCGTATATGCTATACTTGGTACAATGGCACTGTTTCCGTAGATACAAAAGATGAATAAAGTAAAGAGTGGGGAATTAAGAAAAGGAGATTCCCACGAAGCTTGAGGAACAATAGGCTAATATCTAAATCATTCTCTAAAGTGGTGATCAAATACCTTTTCTGCGGCTGTTGGAAGCAAAGACAGTAGCACTGCCACAAAGACGACACTGCATTGCTTGATTCGGAGCTTTCTGCTTGGAATCAATAATCTATCTCTTCTCCCCCTACACCTCTCTTGGAGCCTCCTCAATGGCAGATTGATGCCCCTGGGGATTCAAATTCGAATCTTGGCATGCAAAAAGCTCAACTTGAAGCTCTCTCTCTTGTCCGCCTCTGTGTCCAGCCTTCATTGCCTTGTAGTTTTGTGGCCTTAAAGCTCTTGACTTAGCTTCCTGCTAATCTTCCGGTCAAAAATCTATTCATCCTGCTTTAAAAGCTTAGGTCTTGGGTCTCCATCCTTGGATCCAGGCACCTATTCTTGCATTAAGATGGTTCCTTTTCGAGTGTTGATAGGAGTGGCAGCAGTGCTCCCTCTCCTGTTTCAATGCAGCTTGGCGGTGAGTGAGGTGTCGTGCGCTGATGTGGTACCGATGAAGTGGAGGCGGGATGTGATATCGATCGCCGACTTCGGGGCGGTGGGGGATGGGAAGACGCTCAACACTTGGCCGTTCAAGAAGGCCATTTACAGGATTCAACACATGCGGAAGAGGGGTGGGACGGTGCTCTACATCCCCCCTGGTGTTTGGCTCACAGGGAGCTTCAGCTTAACCAGTCACATGACCCTTTTTTTAGGCAGAGGTGCTGTCATCAAGGCCACACAGGTGATGCTCCTCTTAACATTTTTAGTTTGACTTCCCAATTGAGCAATTCAATCTAAATCTACTTCAGAAAATAAGTCAACTGATCACATGCAAGTTGAAAAACTTCATGCATGTTGAAAACCGAAGGGTAACCTAGTGGCAGAGAGTATATCACCTTAACATAAACGACCTCAGCAAAGATCGATCTTAATTAGTCTACCAGAAAGAAAATTTAAAGGATTCTTGACTTCTACAGGATACGACAAATTGGCCTTTGGTAGATCCTCTGCCATCATATGGAAGAGGGAGGGAGCTCCCTGGCAAGAGATACATGAGCTTTATTCAAGGAGATGGTATTGCTGATGTGATCATCACAGGTGAACTGCAATCAAATTCCTCTAGCTTTGTTATTTGATTTGTCGTTGAATTTGCAGGATCTGCTTAATTGTTTATATAATATTTTTAGTTGTTTCTCATATTTGCTTTGCTCTAAACAGGTGAGAATGGCACAATTGATGGTCAAGGTGAAGTGTGGTGGAATATGTGGAGAAAGAGATCTCTTTATCACACGAGACCAAACCTCCTAGAGTTCAAGAATTGTAGAGACATTCTAATTTCTAACATAGTCTTTCAGAACTCTCCATTTTGGAATATCCATCCTGTTTATTGCAGGTAACTCCTAAAGTTTTTCTCACTAAGAATTTGACATCGAAAAACAGCTAAATATCACAAACATATCTTATTTCAAATGGAAAATAGGAAGTGATGTTTCTCAGAATGTGTATCTAATGATATTATCTTTCTTGCAGCAATGTGGTGATAAAATATGTGACTGTGTTGGCTCCATATGACTCTCCTAACACCGATGGGATAGATCCAGGTAGTCTTCTTCTTCTTGATACTTCATCATATTTACTTTTGCTGTTTTCCTTTAGTTTCTTTGAAATTTTAACAATCACAGATTCCAGTTCGAATGTCTGCATTGAGGATGCCCACATCACGACAGGAGATGATTTGGTGGCCATAAAGAGTGGCTGGGACGAATATGGAATTGCTTATGGTCGTCCGAGCTCAGGCATCACAATCCGAAGGCTCACCGGATCTTCTCCCTTCTCTGGGATTGCGATAGGAAGTGAGACCTCAGGCGGAGTGGATAACATCTTGGCGGAGAACATAAACCTCTATAACACTGGATTTGGGATCCATATAAAGACTAACGTCGGAAGGGGAGGGTACATAAGGAATGTGACTGTGATGAATGTAAACATGCACAAGGTTCGCCAGGGGATCAGAATTGCCGGGGATGTCGGTGACCACCCCGATGAGTACTTCAACCGGTATGCGGTCCCGACGGTTGATGCAGTGACCATCAAGAATGTCTGGGGGCAGGACATCCAGCAGGCCGGATCGATACAAGGCATTAGGAGCTCACCCTTCACTCGGATATGCCTCTCCAATGTCAAGCTTTGGGGAGCAGGCGCACGCTACGAGTCATGGAGGTGCATGGATGTTACTGGCGCTGCACTTGGCGTTCAGCCATGGCCATGCTCGGAGCTCGCCAACACAGTTAGTGCAGGGTTTTGCTCTGGTGCTTTCTGAATGCCTGATGCTTTTGATTTGCTCGTGTGCCATTTTTGTCTTTGTTTTTGGTTTCATAAGAGTTGAGCTGCCCAGTAGAGTTTTTTAAATCCAGTAGAGTATATAACTGATGCATGATTTAGTTTGATTCTCCATTGTTTTCGATTATTCAGAAACTAGAAGTATTATGTCCAAGGAGTAGAAACAAGTACACAACACTGAAGATACGCATGATACAAAGCTCATAAACCATAAAGACAGCAGAGCTAGCTGATACGCACAATATAGCAGAACATATATATGCAGCTCAAATCCTTCATTGTGTGGAAATTTAGTCCCACAAGGCCCAGAACCACTTCATCCATCCACCCCTTTCCTTCTTCCCCCTCTTCTTCTTCTTCTTCCTGAGTTCCTTCTTCCCCAAATCCATGCCCTCGTCATCGGAATCGGAATCCGAGCCCTCTTCCTCTGCCCTCTTCTTCTTCTTGTGCTCCTTATTCCTCTTCGTCACTGTGCCCCAATTCATGGCCTCCTCCGCTGCGATGGAGGTGGAGAGCCTGGAGGCGGAGCTCCATTCTTCGTAGGGAACGACCTCCCTGCTGCGTAACCGGTGGCCGTGGTGGCAGTGAGAACGGCGGCGGTGGAACGGGCGGCGGAGGGAGAGGCCGACGCGATCGAAACCATCGATCAGGACGGGTAGGTTTGCCTCTGTGGAGGTCACCGTATTCTCCAACCGGGGGTCGAGGACTTGTGTCGGATTAACATCCCCCGGGGCGTCGAGGGCGAAGGCAGCTGCTGTGCTCTCGTCGGCGGTGCTGGGGAGGCTGGCAGCGTCGGAGAGGAGGAGGAGAAGGAGGAGGGATGTGACGGAGAGGACGAGGGCGAGATTGACGGAGGCCATGATGATGATCTGATAACTATCTCAGAGTCGTGGGGAGCGATAAATGTAGACGAGGAAGCTGCTGCAGAAGTCAGGGCAGCGGTTTGCATGGCTGAAAATAAATAAATAAATAAAATAAAAATAGATTATTTAAAACATTAAAACATTTCAAATCAAATATAAATTCATGCGGTGCTTTTCAGAAATATGAATAAACAGATTGTGGAAAATACAGCTGTTTAACAAATTAATAAAATAGTTGCAATTAAATTATGCGGCAGTCGGCAGAGTAAAAAATTTGTCAATGAAATTATTCTATATATCCTATCCTTTTTTTTCTAACAACATTCACCTTATTCTTCGATTTGGTGGAGTGTCTGCTCGACTCTAAAGTCAACACGATACGATCTGTTGATTCGATGGGTGATTATTTTTTTTTCTTCATTGTGGGTTATGATATCATTGAGGACGACACCCATTGTACCATATACAAATTATTTTTAAGAAAATAAATTATTATCACAACATTAAGATCCCAATTTGGCATTTGGAGCAAGAGAATCGTTTTGTTGTATTTGGGCTCGGCACGGCCCAAATAACAAACTAAACGGGCGGGCACACGGTCAAGTCTTCATATATAGTCAATCGTACGTATTACGCATAAAATTGAAATTAAACGTGCAAGTCACTAAAAGCGAAGAAAGCGCGTAGTGGCCTGCGCTCTGTTGGTGGTTTGGTATGCAAGTTTAATTTAATAAATTGGAACGGTCAAAATGAAGTTTGATCGACCAGGAAAGCAAAGCAAGCACAACGAAATGTCATGGGACACGGCGACGGTCGCACTGTCATGTGTATTTACAAGTCATGCATGATAATTAATGACAATATTGAACTTTGTTTCAATCAGGTTCACTTGTTCAGTGTGGACTAGTGTACATGCATGTCCATGATATATCATATGGTTAGACTTAGACGCTGAAATTAATCCCCATGCCCACGTCAAACGATCTAGTGAGATGTTAGGGGTTCGAGTGGCCGACATGGGGAAGACATCCCGGCCCCACTGTCAAATGGGTACGTGGAACGTCGTCAACGCACTTCTTCTGTTCTATGCTATTCTCTCTTTTTCTAATCTATCCAAATTTTGCTGCAACCTTTGAAAGTTGAAACCCAACGCGTCTCCAATTAAATAATGACCAACAATTCATAATTTCTTTTTATATAATTTACAGTTTGATGCGGGTGTGTCGTGAAAGATGTAACTCTATAAAAGTCAAAAGTCATACAAAAGTGAAGATCCAGATTGATAGGGTAAGATGGTAAAAGTAATATAGTCATACGGTCAAGATCCATGCCAATATGGCAACACAGATCCAATCCCACTAATGGGATATCTGTCACCTCGGGTATATATTGTACTTCGTACGCAGCATGGGGTTCAACTTGGAACCTCGAAACCATCTTGGCCAGTCTCATCTCAATCATCTCAGACGTTTGGACCATCCCAGTCGGCTCGTCTCGACCAACCTCACTCGACTCGTTTTGGTCAGTATTTCGTCTCGGCCAGCTAGCCTCAGTCAGCTCGTCTCGACTAATCTCGTCTCAGCCCTTAGTCGTCTTGTCTCGACCAGTCTTCTCTTGGTCGGTCCCAATCATCTCGTCTCGACCACAACATCTCTGTCCACCTCATCCTAAGTTCTGCCCTCATGTCTTTGATGAATCACTATCTTACATAGCCTGCTAAAGAATAACACAAATATTCTCTTAGACATATAACAACCCAAGGACGTACAAGCGGTTACGAGGTTGTCAGACCTTGTTCTCTTGGATATCTCTCTTTCTGCACATAAGGTCAAAAAGAAACGACTGTCAGATTTGATCCCCTTTGCAGGTTGTATAAAAGCTCTATCTCATCCGACGTGGAGATATCTTGAACAGACTATAAAAAGTTTAGCCCGCCACCATATTCTAGGTTAGACTATGAAAACTCTACTAGTTATCTTCTTTCATATCTATATTTCATCATCTTCCTCAGAATCCTAATTTGAACGTGAAATGGTCTGCCGAAACTCTCCAGCACCAGTCTAACTTCTCTTTCAAGTATGTTTCAAGTTTGGATCATCTCTCGCTTCCTAGTTCATCCAAAAGGTCATCTACATTGGACTATTCATTAATGGATAGTTTGATCATCCACAATATTTTACCAAAATATAATTTTTTTCTGAAAATACCTCAATGATTTCGACTTCGACCGTATATATGTATTGTCCTAGCCAGCCAGCAAACAAATAGCTATTACCAAACTATTATATATTATCATTTCTTCTTCCTCCTCCTCTTACTGTTATTATAATTAACAATTAGAGAGCAAGCTCTTCGATTACGACTGACGTCGCACTCACGCGGCATCCATAAGAACAAAAAGAATCAGTCAACCTTGCTTTTCTGTTCTGCTGCTGGCTGTAGAGACTTGACCCTCATGGCTCACCGAGCTCGATCACACCTTTGAATCCTTCAACCATCAGCTCATGGCTCACGGTCAAACTCACATTCCTCGTCGTACGGACTCAACCCCTATTTGATCCTCCACTTTAAATTCTCAGTCGATCCTGCTTCCTTTGTCTCGCAAGTCGCAACACGTTGCATGATTCTGCGTATGTGATTCGGATTTCAGAGACAGGTGCGTCAGTTGGCGATGGAGGGCACGCTGGATTTGAGTTCGCTGCTCAGGCTGCTGTCGCAAGCGGAGCAGCAAGCCGAGCAGCTCATGGCGGAGGTTGCCGCCGCCGATGAGAACCAGTACCGCCGCACAGCTCTGCTGCAGCAGATACGGTCTTGTTTGGAGGACGCCATCGCCGCCACGGCTAAGATTATGGAGCCAGCTGAGCCGTCGCACCGGCCAGCGCAGTTACCCCTTTCAGGCTCGCTGCCGATGTCAAACAGCGGCAGTCCCCGGAGCGATAGCTCCAAGAGGGTACTGTGCAAGGAACATGAGCGCAGGGAGATGTGCAAGAAGAGGTGAGCTCCTGCTGTCGCAACGATAGGCACACGGAAGTTCTAAGCTTTCTAATTAAATTCTCTCTGTGGTTTCAGAAAAACGCTACCGAAATGGACGAGCCGAATTTGCGTGGCCGGCGGCGGGCTTGCGGAGGGGTTGGAAGATGGATATAGCTGGAGGAAGTATGGGCAGAAGGAAATCCTTGGAGCCAGGCATCCAAGGTTTGTAAATCTTCCACATATTTCATGTTTGTTTTTGATCAATTCCCATGCATGCTTCCTGTCTTCATTCTATAATTACGAGCTCTTGTGATCGTTTGGTGCGATCGGCGACTGATCGTTGAGGTTGTTATTGAATCCTTGGAATGCGAATTCAATATTGAACTCTGAGGCTCTTTCATGGCGGAGGGATGAAGCATGCATGAAGAGCCTACTGCAGTAGAATCGTGTTCCTTTTAGTTTGCCTTTCTTCGGTCGCTGTAAATAAATGAGTTTTTATTTCACTCATTCAGAGGCTACTACAGATGCACTCACCGGAGCACCGCCGGCTGCCTCGCCACAAAACAAGTGCAGAGATCCGACGACGACCCTTGTGTCTTTGACATCACCTACCGCGGCGACCACACCTGCCAGCAGAAGCCACAAGCGCCGCCGACTCCGGGAGCAGACGAACCAGTCACGAGCCAAAGCCATGATCACCACGCAGATCATCTACTCCACGAAACAAAGGGCCCTCTCAATGAGCAGCAGATCCAAGTTTTGAGCTCTTCCTTCTTCTTCCCTTCCTCTTCCACCCAAATCGCAAGCTTTCCCCCTCAGAGTCTCGTCTTCTCGTCGACGGCGGCCGTTGACCACCACCACCACCACAACTACTACACGGGGAGCTCCGCTCCCCTGTTCATTTCGCCGGCGACCTCGGATTCCAATTGCTTCCCCGTGGCTCCTTTTCAAGTAGCAGTTCATCCGAACGCTTCCGAGTCTGAGCTCACTGAGATCGTCTCGGCGGCCGCTTCGTCGACCAACTCACCGAGGATGGACGCGAATTTTATGCTCGATCACGCGGAGTTTGGTCCGTTGTTCAACTTTGATCCGTCCAACTTTTTTGGATCAAGCAAATAAGTGTTTATAATTCCTGAGCAAGGAATTGACGCACCCTGAAATGCTCTTTCTAGTTTTGCTCGTCTCGAGGATTCCAAAATCTGGAATTTATTTAGCTCTAATGTGATTGTTGCAACTTTGCTATTGTAATGTTAGATTTAATCAAAGTAAATCGAAAGAATGCAAAACCAAAATGGTAATTTAAAAGATTGTTCATGGAGCTCGAATTCACCATGCAACTACATCTCACTTCACGATCTATCCGTCAGCGCCGCAGCAACTCTGCCGTAAAACCGCTCCGGCAAAGCCCTCAGGCGAAGCTCCGGCACTCCTAGCCTTCTCCACCGTTCCTGAAAACCCAAACCTGAGTCCGCAGGCCGAGGGCTCTGCTTCCTTGGATGTCGCAGTGGAACCACTCGGAATAATCGTTTGATGCAACCGGAAACAACACCAGAGCATATCTTCTTCGTCTCCGGCGGAGGTGCTGGTGGTGTGGTCATGGAGCTGAGCTTCTTCATGATGGAGCGGAGCTCATAGGAGTCGTAGAGAGAGCTGTTGCAATCCCAAATCTTGTACTTAATTTGATTCATCACCATCCATGATCATGAGAATTATGTTTCAGGAGGATTAGGAAATTGGAGGAGGAGGAACAATATAGAAGAAGAAGGCTCCAATTAAATTAAAGGCATACACTACGTTAACAATTGTGTTTTAAGCGCCAACTAATTAATATTATATTTAAGAGTTGTTATGAGGTTGTAGTATGAAATTATGATAATTTAATGGAAAACTTTCATTAGATAAAATAATTAATATTTTTCTCTAATCATAACTAACTATATATATATATATATAATTAACGGGGGCTGGAATTAATTATCACGAGAAAGGGGGCTGGAATTATACTCGATAAATTTTTTAAATAAAATAATCAAAAAATAGTGTGCGATCGACTATATATTTTAATTAACAAAGGAAGTTAAACTTGCTATATGTGTGTTTTTGCACTTTGCTATATTCACTTTATTTCTTTTCTTTGTGTGTGTTTCTCTGCCAACCAAACTATGCATTTTTTAAAAATGAATATATAAATTCAAGAGGTGTGTAAAACGAATTATAGACGACTTTTCACATTTTTTTTAACCAAGAGACGATTTTCCGCAATTGGGGGGGGGGGGGGGGCAAAAAGTGAAGTGTGTGACCAGACGGCTGTGTTTTGGAAGGAAGTAAATTAAGAAGAATTTTTATTCTAGCATGATGACCTTTTGCATAGGAGAGATTAGGCACCTAACGATATATTTTAGTATCTGTTTAAAATTAATTTCAAGACTTGTCTATTGATGTTTATATGGTGTGATCATACCAGTATTAATACATCAAATTTTATTAAGATGATTTTCCATAATGAATCTTGATGAGTAGATATAATGATACATGTAACATGTTCTATAGCTACATCAATACCGTACAGCTGAGATTGAGGAAAAATCGCCCTCGATTTGTCTGATCTAAGAAGAGACTTGAGTCTAGTTAGCCGACTTGTGCTTCAACTCGAGTCAGTTCAGTCTAACTCGAATTAATCTAAGTCACATCTAAGTTGCCAACCGCCTTCTTAAAAGGGCATAGTGATTATAATAGATTGTCAGTCGTCTTCCTAAAAGGAAATAGCCGTTACAATAGGCTGTCAACTGCCTTCCTAAAAAGAAACAACTGTTACATTAGGAAGTTAGCAAAGTCATTTCTTCGCCCCTATATAAGATAATGCACTTGTTATTTTCTCACTTCGTTACTCTCTTTTCCATTTCGTTTTCTTTTAAGATTGACTTGAGCATTGAAGGGATTTTGCCAAAGTGCACCTCTAATCTCCTTTCTAACCTTGTTTCAATAAAGTCAACCTGCCCAGATCATACCCTGCGAGAAGTCAACTCGCCAAAAAAACGATCCGCTAAAGTTCGAAGCAAATCTGTCCAAGATTAACTCAGTACAAGCCAACTTTACAGAAGATGACGAGCCAAAGTTCAACAGTAGAAGACGATTCAACAGACTCAATCCATCCATCGATCTCGGAATAGATAAATCTATTTATATTTTACGCCACCTCAAGACCTATCAATCTAGAGTTGAGCCGACAGAAGCGAATCATAGATCTACTCGTAGGGCCACGTGTTCGACATTGGGATGCCAAAATTCTACCGAATCTAACTACGGACCTGATCCACGTGTTCGTGGTCGTTGACGGAATATCCTGTTTTTCGTAACAAGTAATAGTGAATATTGTCATTTTTCAGCAGCAAAATAAACTATCAGTTCATCACCGGCCAAAATATCGTTCTATTACAAGGGAAAAAGCAAACAAAAAATGTTTTTCTTTTGCGAAAAAGATAGACGCGCCGCCTTCCGGCGAGGAAATCACCGTCGATGACTTTGAAATGAACTAATGGCGGCGAACGGCTACATCCGGAAGAAGTCGCCGATGTCCGAGAAGAAACTGTCGCCTCCTCGCTTGAAATCGAGGTCGAGCCCGGAGCTGAGGTTCAGGACATCTTTCAAGTCGTCGACTAAAACGCCGGTTGCCAAGTCGCCGTCGTCGAAGAAGTCGAAAGGGGAAGTCTTTTCCAGGCCGACGAAATCGTCGAAGAGTGCTCCGTCCTCGACCGGCAGCAGGAACCCGCCCGACTCCACGGGAGGCAGGGTCGTCTCCGCTTCGCCGTCGACGGCCATCGACAGCACATGCCGGGAAGGGGATGTGGAGAGGCCGAGAACGGAGGTTGCGGCACAGTGGTTGTGGGCCTTGCCGGTTCGGGAGGCCACGCTCTTCTTCGGCGAGGCGCAGACCTCGGGGGCGCCATTACTCGCGGCGGCAATGGAGGCCGCCTCCCCAGGCCGTGGAAAGTTCGTGATAGCGTCGGCACCGCGCAGCTCGATGGCGGCGGAGTCGTACACCCTCGCCGCCTCCTCGGCGGTGTCGTACGTCCCCAACCACACACGGACGCGCCGCCACGGATCACGTATCTCCGCCGCGAACTTCCCCCACGCCCGCCTCCGGACGCCGCGGAACCTCGGCGGCCCGCTGCCATCTCCACCTCCGGCTACCTTAACCAAGACGCATTTCTTCCTCGTCGCGGCGACGGCAGTTTTCTTCCCAGTCTTGGATCTCCGAACCTCGGCCGCAGTCTGCGCCTTGCCTCGCCGGACCTCTATTCGTATCTCCTGCACGATCCGCCGGACGCGATGGACGCCATCCGCTGCCTCATCCCCGGACGAGTCGGTGGCGCAGTAGTCGTCGTAGAAGACGCGCACCGTGCGCTGCCGAATCTCCGCATCGCCGGACCCGCTGCCCGGCATCACCCACGCGGCCTTCGGCGTCACTTGGACGTGCTCCGTCCGCTTCACCGGCGTCGAAAACGCAGCAGCCATCACCATAATCTATTCTCTAACACCTTTATCAACCATCAAAATCCAATCTTTTCGATCTCAAAACCTCGAATCGAACACGAAGATCAACAGAAACACTAAAAGGAGTGCAACACAAATCTAAGCATTCCACACCTCAAACCTCTGCTCTGCTCTGTTCTGATCGGCAGAAACAGAAGAGATCCAAAGAGGACGACGATCGAACACTGAACCAGAGGAGATGAACAGAGAAGAAGAACGAAATTGAAGAAAAATGGTACCAAGACTTGCAGTTTTATAGCATCGACACACTGTCAAATATGGAAACCTCAAGATCTGGCGCCTTAACAATTTCCATATTGTTCTCACTGTCTTCCTATTATGTATTTTCTGCGCGCTCATATTATTCCTTTAAATGAATTAAAAGGAAGAGTAAAAAGTGAAAATGTTTTTAAAAATAAAATCGCAACGAAGTTGGGAAAAATTGTGTTTTTATTTTTTTCGTTTTATTCCATTAAATTTTGTTTAACAGGCGCGGCCGTTGCCTTTACAAAACACCCGGAACTTTCCAAATTGGACCAAAATATTTAATGTGGATGCAATTGCGATTTTGTTGGATAATTAATTGTTTAACATTTGGAGTTCAACACTAAATGGACAATTTTGAAAATTCAAAAGTTAGGGGAAGGGGGAAAATAAAATTAAAAAAAAAGTCATTATGCAGCGGGGTGTTAATGCATAAATTGGACAGCTAAATTAAGAAGCACGTGTTGAGTAAGTGCGTTGGCATTTCTTCCCTGAATGTTAACAATATTTTGTTATTTTAAAAAATATATATATAAAATGGTAAAAATGGTAAATCTTAGTTCATTCAGTCATCGGGGTCGATTTTATTGTTCAATGTTTATTAACTACATTCCAAAATGAAAAGATCGATGAGATTTAGTTGATATACATGAATAGGTGCATTGTATGATTTTATAAAAACCCCACTAGATGAAGAAAATCTCGGCAACCTTATTGATTTAATGTATTCATTTTAAGGAGTTAGTTAGCATAATTAATTATCAGTTGGTCAATAACTGATAAATACCTTCGTCATGGTTAATTGTAATTTTTCGATTTATTTCTTCATAGATGGTCGTGAAGTGGGACTATTGGAGTGACGGATTATGCTGAAGAGATTCAACCAGTGATACTTTGGATCGTCCTACGGGAGAGCCGCGGCTGCTTCTTAATGATGGTAGTTTAACGTAAATGAATAGACTCCGATGAAGAAAAATGACCACAATGGCTCCGGTAGCAAACGAACGTTGCCCTTTGTGACTCTACACACTGAAAAGGTCTTCTGCGAGCAATCGTGGCAATGGGCTCAGGTGCCAAGTTGATAGTGGCCCATTAAAAATGCGTCAATGCACGGGCTTGCTGAGCAGTTGGGAAAACAGAGTCATGTGAGCAATACGTCGAACACATAGGGATTCGCTCGCTCGTCCAATTGCTGCACCTCTGCCACTGCAACCACCGCGTCTTTCTCCTGCCTCCGGAGAGCTCTCCGCTCTACGGTCGATTCCACGCGCGCGTGCCATCTCTGACGCTGATCGGGCGCCGCGCCCGCACGGGCTCGCTCGCCGCCACCAGCACCTCCTCCATCGACGAGCCGAGCCTTTCGTCGGTCACCTGACAACTCGTCCTCTCGCCGTACCAATACCTTGCCATGTTCCTCTATCTCTCTCTCTCTGGGGCAAAGAGACGAACAGGTGGTGGGCGTCACGGTGCAGTCGCGTGGTCCACAGTTATTAATGATACTCATCGCAATTACAGGCGATCTGTTGCATGGTTGGATCATTGGATTGATCGCTCCTGTAGATTTATGGGTTATAAAACTATTAGCATTAATAATCGGTGTTGGATAATATTTTTTTCATTTATATTTATTTCCAAATTCAAATTAAAATGAGTCTGAAAAAAAATGGCATTAAAACAGCGCGTGGCAGTGGAAGTGGCAGTGGTAGCTGAAGGGAGAGACACCACGACGAGGAGTCGACGACGAAGAAGAAGTTGACAAAGAGAGTTAAAAAAAAGGCGAGAAAGAGGCTTCTCCTTTGCGTTTACTGACCATGGATTCCTTCAGCTTCCTCAAATACTTACGCAGCCACGGCATCGGCGGCGAGGCCTCCTCCCCTGCCGCTGACCCTGCCGGCGTCGGCTCCACTCTCGCAGCCTCCGTCCTCTGCTCCTCGGGCGATAATGAGGAGGAGGAGGAGGATGATGGCGGGGACGACGAGGGGCCTTTCTTCGACCTCGAGTTCGCCGCCGTTTCAGACGGGGAGGAAGAGGAGGCGCCGGAGGAGAAGAGAGTCGAGGAGATGCCTGGCGTGGGGGAGGAGGTGGAGAGGGAGTTTAACTTCGCTGTGAGCTCCGATGGAAGCAGCGATGGGGTGGGTTTTGATACTTTGCCCTCCTCCGATGATCTGTTGTTAAAAGGAAAGTTCGTTCATTTCGACCCTTCCTCCATCGTCGTCGCTGGCGGCAGTGGTTCCGAGGCTGATTCGAAGCCCCAGTTGCCGGCGTACTTCCTCCGGACCGCCACCAAGTTCCGCGTCTTCTTGCTCGGGCTCCGAAAGCCGAAGTTATCGTTAGCGGAGGACGAGCCCGCCGCAGAAGTCTCTGCCTCCATAGCGACGGAGGCAGCGGCGTCGGCATCTCCTAAGAAAGAGCAATCCCAGCAAAATAAGTTTTTTATAAAGTTCAAGGTGGTGGAAGCCCCCTTAGTCTCTTTCTTCTTGAAAGACGGCGGTTCCCGCAGCACTGGCGGAGGCCGTGCAGCCAAGCCCCTGGCGGAGGAGTCAACCGTCGCTGGCGCACCGACCACGGAGGCAGAGAAGAAGCTGGTTCGAGAAATGCTGCAGAAATACCTCAACAAAATTAAGCCGCTCTACGTTCGCGTGTCGAGGAAGTACGCAGAGAGGCTGCGGCTCACCAGCCATCTACCTCCGGCTGCCGATGCGGTGGCGGCAGAGCCTATCGCTGCGGAGGCGGAGGAGACAGACGCGGAATCCGAAGTCGCACCACCACCTTCGCCACCGCAGGCAGAGGAAGCCGCCCCGCCGGTTACGCTGCCAGCTGAAGAAACGCTGGAGCCTCCGCCGCAGCCTGTATCATTCGCGGTCGCAGGCGGCGGCAAAATCCTGGCAGCAGGGCTAAGGGTAGTCTGCAAGAGGCTTGGAAAAAGCCGCTCTGCGTCGGCTGCCGTGGCGGCCGTTCCTTCGCCGCCGCCTCGCCGGCGCGACGACTCTCTCCTCCAGCAGCAGGACGGGATTCAGAGTGCCATCGCGCACTGTAAGCGTTCGTTCACCGTCGCGGAGCAAAGTACCATGCTGCAACGACTCTCCATATACATCAGATTTCTTTTTCGTCACCAAATTAATCTATAAATCCATGGCATTCTTTTCAGGTTCCGAGTCTCCGCTGGCGAGATCGATGAGCGATCCCGGCGATGGCAGAGCTGAAGCATCTACCTGAGCTCTTAATGCCCTGTTTTAGCTCATCTATATGTCTGTGTGCTATTAGTCTCCATGTAGAAGAAGAGAAAGACTCCGTCTTCGTCTCTCTGTAGATTTATTTAACTAGTTACTCTACTCGGCCATGTGTTAATTCTCCCCATGATGCAAATTAGGTGTTATGATGCGAAGTGATGGCAAACAAATAACTTTCTCCGTGAGATCGATCGATAACCTAAGTGACGAGGAAGATGTGAAAGATCTCCATGGCATCGGGAAATCCGCTGTCATCTTTCCCCAATCTCCATTGTTTTCCAACTGCCCCAGCGCTACTGTTACTGTACTATGTCCTGTTTCTTGTCCCCTCTCTCTCTCTCTCTCTCTCTCTCTCTCTCTCTCTCTCTCTCTCTCTGTGCTTTCCCGGCGTGGGTTGGTTTCCAGTTCGGGCGAGAGAGAGATGGCGTTCAATTCTCCGTCGTCTTTCCCTGCTTCAAGTTTAGGGTAGGTTTCGGGGGAATGCAGCGAGCGGTCAGCACACCTCGTTCTCCACGTACGTTGCTGCCGCCGCCGCTGTTTCTGGCTTTAAGTTCCCGCTCGTGCTCTTTCCGGTGCGAGTTCGGTACGTTGCAGCGTGGAGTTTCTCTGCTCGCGTTGCAGGAGACGTGCGACTTCGCCACTGCAAATGTTTTTTACGTCGCCATTAACGATCGCTGAAGAAGGTGAAACAGAGAGATGCCAGCTTTGTCTGCTGATCGCAGTCAAGGACGTGAGCGAATCCGATGCTCCGTTTAGCTTGCGACGAGCGGGCGGGCGGGCAAAATTAATCAACATACCCGATCCGCAAAAAGCCTAACCAAACGGATCCAAACTAATAAATTACAATTTTTTCATCAGGTTACACGTATAAATTCGATTTATTTAAATATAGGTTAATTAATTTTATTCGTAAAAAAACTTAATTGTCTTAACTTTAATAGTAAATCGGTAAAAATAAATAAATAAAAAAAGGGCTTTCCACATCGAGCCAGGAAATGGTCAGAGATTCAGTGGGGGTCGATTAATGCTGTCTTTCCTCAATGAATGCATTGAATTAAATCCAATATTAATTATTTTACTTTATTTATTTTTTTATTCATCCATTTATTTTATTTACTTATATATTATTTTTAATAATGAGCCAATTGAATCAATGTGGGGGTACTTTGGAATGATTATGATGGTGACCAGTGATTTAGTGTTATGAATTACACATGATTCATAAATCATTTTCAAACCAATAGGTGACTACGACATTGTCTTTCACACACTGATTTTGTCTAAATATAAAATTTTGACACAGAAATTCATTTGAAAAACAAACTATAAAGTGATCATCTTTGATTCTTATAGTTTTTAATAATGTGAGCTAATTTGTAAATTAATTTGCAAGATTAAAATTTCAAATCATATGCTAAATTGATATTAGCATTCCTTATTCACCACGATTTTGTATATAAATATAAATATAATTTGCAAATCAGAACGCAAAATATTTCATACTATTTTTCTATTAAAATTAATTCATAAGTTAGAATTTATATAAAATGACAGTGTTTAATTTTTATTCAAAAATGTATGTAATTTTGTTTTGAAGATCTCAAAATTCAAAGAGTAATTTGAGAAAAAAAAATATAATTGGTGCATGTTTTGACTATAAAACTTTTAAAAAACAATTTAGTCTTCATAAAAAATGAAAGTAAATAACATATCTTCCTCATTGGGAATGGGAATTGGAACTCATGATTTGAGTAAAGAATTGCCTTCATCATTGCGTTTGCATACCTCGACTTCTTGCCCTTCTATTCTTATCATCTTTTGTCCAAATGAAATGATTCCCACACACAATAAAAATTGATTATTTCTTTATTTTGTTCTAAATTAGTGGAGCAAGTTGATCTTAAAGCCATAAAATGATCAAAAACAACACTTTACTATTTCCTTTTTTGAGAAAATTAATCAAACTATAAGAAAAATTGAAGGAATGAGAAGAATAGATTGTTTCTCTGTTCATTTACAATCACTCAATCAATCAATGTCCAACGCAATCTTTGTATGGTTTCAAAATTGATAGCACAACAACTTGCCATGTTTTTTCTCATCACAATCAAACAAATATTGTCTCATTTGCAAGTAACGTAAACTTATCAAAGAAACTTTATCAGTTTAGGAGTGGTGAATAAACAATTTTAGCTATAATTTAATTACTTGATACAAGACAATGACATTTTCTGAAAAAAAAATTGTGGTTATACAAACGAGGAACACAGAAAGCGAAGCTAAATTTACTAATGGAGAAGAGAACTAGTTCGATTCATTTCACACAAATGGAAGTATTTAGTGAATCAAGAGAAGAAACTTTTGAAAAAGAAAGACGCAGCAACAGGAGACGTCGCATAGCATCAAAATCAATTACCAAAGTTCATGAATGTAATGTTTAACAAACCAATTAAGTTAATCATCACCATGAAACAGAGACAGCACTGTGCCACTTGATTAAGTTTTATAGAAGTTGTGATGAATAATAATTAACACCAAAAGTTGGACTGGATCATTTTTACCTTAGGATTATTGATTGAGGTATTTTCAGGAACTCTCTTTTATGACAAATGATTTATGGTGTCTAGAGACACTTTGTTCTTTAGTTGCTTGGGCAGAGAGACAGCTAATATTCTTAGCTTCAATGCTGCGCAAAAGAAGTAAATGAATCAAATCAGTTCTGACTGTGTTTTTATACTTAAGTAAAAAAGGCCTTCTTTGTTATGAACTAATGCTGGATAGGAGATGAATCTTCTTGTTGAAGAACACAAGGATTGATGATTGCAGAGAGCCATAATAACCATAGAAGACGTTTTTAGAGATCATAAGAAGTTTCATTTTAAATAGCATTACAAACATTACAATAAACAGAGTGCTAACAGCAAAAGCATCAAGCAAACTCTTAGGAAATCAGATTTAAAAGTTAGTCTTCTTCTTCTTCTTCTTCATCATCATCATATTCTCATTTTGAAGACAATGAGTTGCACGATTTTTGCTCATTTCCATTTCGTCAACATTGCTCATAAATAGGTGCAGGCGTTTTGGGAGAACTTTACAGGTTTGTTCTTGCTTGAATCCACAACAAGAGGACAAGAAATGTGCTTTTGGTGTTTCACCCTCACCAACTTTCCGATCACATATCCGCGTGATATGATGTCGAAGTCAAGCGTTAAGGGCACAGCTCCACCAGTGCTGGACAAAGTCATGCCAGCTCCTGCACCATACAAGGGGACCTTTTCACCGTGCAGTACAACTGATACAGTCCTATGGCTCTTTCTACGCTGGTAATACTTCTGTAACTGCAATGGGGAAGAAGAAAACATGGCAATTAGCTCATCCAAGAACTATAGTTGTTCCATTTAAACTTTGAAACTCTTTCGGATATCCTTTCAAATTCAGCAAGTAAGAATCAGTTTGATTTATCTCCATAATAGCTATAAGAAACAAAATAAACCTGATATCACCAAACTAGCTAAGACAGTTACAAACCTCCTCTTTAAGATTGTATAGCATCCTAGGTTATGGTCCAATATTTTGAATATTGTCCAAAGAATCTAAAACAGTAAGTCGCAAATGATTGAATACCACCTTGGGTGGGTCAAACTCACCGCTCCGGTAGCAACTGTGATTTCAGAAAACATTAAACGGATTGGGCCTGAAGTAACATGGATGCCAAACATAGCAGCAGTGTTGTACACACTCATCTTCACTGAGCAGTTGAGTGTGACCATCTTAGTCGGGACACCAGTTGCATCAGTACCCTCCCCGGCGTAAAAGTCATCCATCAATAAGGTCTGAAGAAAAGGGAGTGTGTGTTACATAATGCAGGAGGCTCAAAATTGCAACTTCAGACAAAAAATCTATCAAGCACACATAACATTTTGAAACTTATACAGAAGGACAGTCAAATATCTTAAATGTGGGATGACACAGTTAAGTTCGTTGGAGAGAAAGATAAAAAAAAAAATTAGAGATTCCTTTGCCAATATAAAACCAAGCGTCTTCGAGTAAATTCACACATGCCAACACCAACTAAATAATTTGCATCACAGTAAGAAAGATAAATAAGACTAATCATCAATCAAATGGACAATCATCTCAAGGTTCTGTTGGTTTCATTCTAGGACATGGTCAAGCTCCATTCGTTTAGATAAAAGTGAATTGTGTATTTCTGTAAGCGCCAATAGATGCTGATCCCTCCAACTGAGAGGCAATTGAAGGTGAAATCTCCAACCAGATCTTAGAACCACATATATATTGAGTTTTTTAGGTGAGACTACGATGATGTCCTAAATTTAAGCAGAGGGAAAAGTTCATCACCTGAAGCTGAAAGCTTTTTACTCAGTAACCTCCAATGAGTAACACATGTACAATATAATCCCAAACGAAGAAGATGGATTGAATTGTGAATGACAAATTTTAGAGAAATCAAAGGTAAACTACATCTTTCTATGATACAGTGAATTCAAGTAACAGCGCGATAAATTGAATGACGATAAACTATATTTTATCGACCAAGTACATACCTTGACGATAACGTCTGGTTTATACGGCCGTGCTGCTCCCCAAATGATCAGAGAGAAGAGGGTAAACAGCAGGACGAAGCTTACAAACCCCAGAATGATCTGACAACGGCGCGACAACCCCTTGTCGTCGTCAAGATCATCATAGGACCCTTCTTCCTGGATCACATTGCACTCAGGCCAACCTTTATCGTTCACTCTCTTCCTGTACCCCTTCCGGCCTGAGGAGGAACGTAACGGTCCGGAGAACCGGCTGGCAGACGAGGTCCGCGAGTGGCGCCCGAAGGAAGGGTGCGAGGGCGACTCCATCGGACTGTTGAAGACAGGGGTCGCCTGCATCGTCGACGACTTGTCGCCATCGTGGGAATCCCGCGACGGACTCTGCACGTAGTAGGCCTGCCTCTTCGGTGATCGAGGCGGCGACGATGGGGCTAAACTGGTAACATCGGACTCCGACTTGGCGTGCAGCATCTCGATTGAAAAGAATTACGCCGACAAATCTCAATCCAAATTGAAAACACCAAAGATTCAAACTTTTAGCAGGAATCGGCAAGCTGATCGAAGAAAACTAAAAGAAAATCATAAATTTCCGAACGAGAAGCCAGGGAAAGATAAGGAAACGTGGATTTCTGGCATCATTCCCAGCAATCAATGTTTGGCAAACCTGCAATTTCCGCCCCAAGATTCGAGCTTTGCTTCGGAGACCTCCGAAGCCAGGAATTGAGAAAGGAAAGCTACCAAGGAAGGAAAATGGAGCGAGCATTCACTCCACTGCTAAAGAGCTGCTCAGCCGACGGGTGGAGGTGAGAGGTCACCTTCCACAGGATCTGCTGTTCTTCCAAAGATAAATGTGAGCGAATTCTAAATCGAACTGAATGCTTATCACAACTATACCAATTAAAAGATGACACGTTCATCATATATCATGGATGCTGTGCCACTGCGGATAGGTAATTTACAGAGCGCGCAATGGTTAAGAATAATCACGGCAGCTGGATTTGGGCATATGCAGTGTCGGCAGAATGATATTAATATCAATTAACTTTACCTTATTATGTTTATTTACTAACCAAATATTTATTTATTTATTATTGGAGATTGGTGAGCAAAGATAATACGATCAATGATAAAGGAATCAATAAAGTACCGTTGAATTGATTTAGTGCCAAGGGAGATAATCATTAGAAAATCATGCAAAGTATCATCAGAAGATCATCTGACACCCCGGTATAAAAATTGATTACGATTAAACTATAATTTTTCAATTTATTTCTTTGACTATAGGATCGATCGTACCAAATCGTTCTGACTGATTCTATTTTTTACAAAAAAAATTTACCTACAACAAAGCAGAATTATAGAAGTTAAAAGATAAAAAAAGTTAAGTTTAAATTATAATTTAAAAATTGTTAAAAATTTTAAAGATAATATCTTTTTCTATCATGATCAACCTCACTAATGTAATTTCTCTTTAATTTTAAATTTTAAAATAAATTAAACCTTCGCAACCAAGAACCAATCCAATGCAGGCCAATCCACGCAGATCGACCGTATAAAATTGTTAGAGTAGCGAATTTCATCTTAAAAAAACAGATCTGACAATAATAATGCAATTAAAGGATGCCAGTTAGCTCCAATCCAACCAAAATTTTGATATAGATTTAAACAAAATCTAGTGGCTTGCGTCTGTAAATCATGAATGCAATGGTGGTTCCTTGCACAGTCGGATCTGAAAACTTTAGAACAACTTCGCAAAATAATAAGGCTATTTCAGACTAAACCACATACACATTAATCCGTTACAGTGGATTCACCAAACTCTACTTCCCTAACAATGTGTGCTAATTTTAATTTAGAAAAGCATAATCTAGCTTACAATTTCTGTAGCGCCATAGAACAATACTGTCTGATCAAAAGGTAACAAAAACTAAAAAAACAACTGAAAACAGTCATAAGATGTTCAGTAAGAGCACAATTCATTGTTCAAGAGCTTTGCGAGTAGATTTACAGACAATTCACCATGAAAACAAAGTCTGATGAAAACCAGGTAAACAAAATGAATCACTTTTGTCACAAGCAATAAGCAATCAAACTACTGAAGGCAAACTCTGATGAAGAGTTACTTTCTAAATATGAAAATGGTTTATCAAAATCTTCACTGACAGAACTTGCAGCCGGAATTCATTTTTCCAATAAGTTGTGTTCGAAGGAAAGAAAGAATGTTTCCTGAAGCGCAAGTGGCAAGAAAATCATGTCTGATGTATGAGACTCATGCATACTGTAAGTCTTTGTATGCCATGCTGATTATCGACAGGTACTATCATAAAGGCATTGAGATACGTCAATGTGAAATAAAAGAAATGCAATGACAATGTCAACATGTTCAGGTGATCGCATGACATAAACCATTTTCAGTGTGATCTTATAACAGAGTAAAATGACAATCATCTACAACATAAGAAGTAAAGGACATGGTATTCAGGATCAGGTTGTGTTGTGTTGCAAGGCAAGCAAGATAATAGATTTGTTAATACTTTTTATAGGCTTACTGAATCAAATTATCATATAGATGCAACTTGCTCCACTGAAGGAGTCTTCCGAGATATCAAAGAAAATGCACTCAAGGACAAGAATTTTTTTCAGCATGAGCTTTACAAAGACGCAGCAAGAGGAAAGGCATTGTTTAATTTGCATGTATATCCTATGCAAGGACTCTACTATAACAGTAATCATAGAACCATAAGAAAGACAGGCTCTGATACCAAAATTGTTTAAACTAGCAGATTTTTCTATAGGTTTATATTAAGTAACTACAGGTTTCACTGCAATTATCAATTCAACTAGTTGCTTAGCAGATTAAAAGATCAAATTAACATGCAATAAGAGAAACAATTCGCTGCTGGAGATATTATTGAATTCTAATCGATATACAATCATTATTACAATAAACAATCCATAAACTCAAATCATTATTATCAATTTATCACTGTTATGAATTTGTCCGACACCATAAGAGATTGTTAGCTCTCTAATTGCACATAAAAATTGATACAAATTGTTAACTTTGACAAAGCTTTCTATATAACATCTGCTAAAGTATCCAACATATACATACATGCTATCCCTACATTTTATAAATTAGAAGATTAATGAACAAGCTGTTTAAGTTATCAAGATGAAGAAGAAATGACCGAGAAGCAATGTACCTTGTGGAACCAAACCCCATCGTTGGGACTCCGCCGCGAGAACCGATTGCAGACGAGCAGTGGCAATCGCGCTGTGGAGGGGAAGCATCGACATCAAGCAACTCGAACTTGCCGGTAATCTTCACAACCGGAAGAAATCGAATCAAAATCCCAACTTGTTGGAAACCCTACGAGAAATCTCTACAACGACTCGAATACGAACAAAAAACACGAACCTTGGAATGCAGGAACTACGCCTCCGTAACGAAGAAAGTCGCGTAACGAACGGAGATGCCTCAAACTCAATGATCACGTTTTTTCTAGCCCTGAGTACTGCCGAAATCGCTGAAGCCGAAACCCTAGAACGCAGCGTGGAAGACAAAGCCGCCATTTTGACAACGCGCTGCGAAGTTGAGCAAAGGGAAATCGCGTAGGATTTTACCTGTTAGTGAGATACAATAAAGACCGTCGATTCGATATGAGAGGGGTGACTGTAATCGACGGACGAGATGTTAGGGGCCGCGTGCTCATGGGTCGTCCTGTTCCTCCCTTCCCTCTACCGGGCCTTCCACGGTGGGAGCTTTGAGGTTCTCCAATCCGCAGGTAAGATCAAACTTCCGCTTTCTAAATTTAGGAACAATGTTGCTAATTCTGATCGATAATTGATTGATTACTCGAATTCTCCGAGTTCAACGCAGTGTAAATGGATCCTATATATGTTTTTTCCTCAAAATTTTCGTTTTTCTGCCTGCAAATTGTGATCAAGTTGTGTGCTCGTCTCCCTTCTCTACAAGCAGCAGTCCATTTGAGCACTGCATCTCCATGGGATTATTGCTGCTAAAATAGGTGTTTTGTTGTCTCTAGTTCTCAGCCTCATATGCCATTTGATTTGTCAATCTGAAACTAGTGAGATCATTCTCTGTGTATAGGAAAAATCTCCTTGCTGTCCAGTAGTATAGTGAGATCATTCTCTGTGTATAGGAAATCTCCGAGAAAGGGTTGAGCATTAACTGTATCATTCATTCAAAACTGCTTCCCTTGCAATTAATATCTGTGTGGTGGTTGTATGAACTATATTATTGCTTACTGTTGTTTTTCATGATCTTTAGCTTGTTTGTTGAACATATGATTGTTATACATTGCCTGCTATTGGTTTGTGCTTCAACTACCTTCTGAACTGCAGTATTCACGCTTGTACAAGTGAATCATGTTAGAAAATGACATCGCCACCTTTTTTTTATTTTGTTCTCACTGAATGTTCAACTCTCGTCTCTAATATGAACCAGCATTACCAGTCAACTATTGGATTCTCCAACGACAGACATTCTTTAACAGGCAAGTCTTTATTCAAGTCTGTGTGTTCATATCATTGACTCAAAGTCAGTCTTCAACAACCATGATCTTTATTGTAAGACCACTGTTTACCAATAACTCAAGTCAGTCAATCCAAAGTGCTTCTTTCGAAGAGGATTCCAGGAAATTAAACAGCATATTCTTTGTTCACAAGATGGCATTGGTCATCCCTCCTAAGCTACAGTGCAACGATAATGATGTTTCAGTAGTTCTCAAACATCCACGATTCGATTCTCAACTAACCGATCACTTTCTAGAATTGAATACCTAGATTAAAGACTTCTAAGTCTAACGACCGATTGGAATTTAATCGCTAATTGAGATGGTATGCTCGATGAAAGGTTTAGAAATTTCAGTTGAAATGTGTCTCTTGAAATAGGATAAAAAATTATGGAATATAAATAAAAAATTGAATCGATTGCTAATAAAAAGAATTAAACCTTTCTGGATTTGCAAAGCTAGTTTTTTCTGAACTGGAAACTGGGTTAAAATATATTATAAATATATACATTATATTAACGTAATAGATTCTTTTTAAAATTTGTGTTGTTTAATAGGAATATAATTAAGATTTATATAATTGATTTAGCATAAAATATTAACAAAATTAGCAATTTATGTTAGGAAAAATATTTGTTTGGTGTAAAAAATTGGCATTTCTCAATGGGTTAATTAGTAAATATCTTTTAATAAATTTATTGTGTACTTTTAGAATGATTAATCTATCATGTATTTTATAAGTTTATGAATTTATCACTTTGTTTTCATCAAATTTAACATATAAATAAAATTTCCTGAGATATACTATTTATTTTAAAATTACATGATACATTTTCAAAGTTATAAAATATATAATAAATTAATTATTTTGAAAAAGCTATATAATAAATTTATTGAAATTTATTGAAATTTATAAAATATATAATAATTTGGCAATTAACCTCATTTTAGTTATATGTCTACATCATTAATAAACTATCATAATTTTATGCATTTCACTTATATAAAAGTCACTTTTTAAGTTGAACTTTATTTATTTATTTATTTATTGATAGGATAGACTTTATTTTTCGATTTGATTTAGTTCGATGTTTAAAAAATTTTTATTTTCATGAGTTTTTTTTAAGGGTGAAAAATCTTATCTTAAAAAAAAAAAATCAATTTAAAGAGTTTTTAACTTATCGGGAACCGCAGGCATTTCCCACTCGTACACGTATCTGCTGCCCCCTGCCGGTCCGGTCTCGTATCCTTGTTATTGCCACGTGTAAAATCATTTTATTGGCGAATGCTGTCCTGATCCGGCAGCTGATTATCTCTTTCCTAGTACTACGTGCCCTGCTAGGTCGATAATCATGTTAATCAGATGGATCCATCTGAACCGTTAAATGCCAGGAATTTTGCCATCGAACGGTCATGATCGACTATTATAGTGCTGATGCCAAAATCTGCTGTTGTTGTGATGGCTCTACTCAAACAGGCGTCAATAATGCTTCGTTCTACCTAATCATGCCACGTAGATAGCGTACTTTTACGAAAGACTGGTCGAGGATTAAGGTACCAGAGTTGGGTAGCGAGATAAGTATCGCCGATTGACGGTCATTTAGGCAAGTCTTGCTCCCATCCGCCTGCTGCCCTTCGATCGCGCCATCTCGCTCCTATCGAATCTCGATTTCGACTTGGAATTGGATTGGCGGAGATCTTCGCAGCGATTCGGCAGAGACCTTGGAAGCTAAGCTTGGAGGGCAGGTGTTCGATCCCTTTCGCGATCCGTTTGATGGCTTCTATTCGGGTGACCATGGAGGTTGGGGGCGATGGGGTGGCGATCATCACTATCTGCAACCCGCCGGTTAATGCTTTGCATCCCGCGAGTATGTTCCCGTTCCTTTTGTTTACGTTTCCGTGTTTGTGGATCTTTCTTGAAAAAATATTTTAATATTTTTTCCAAGATTAGCAGCTATTTGGTTGACTATTTTATTGATAGTTACGTTCGTCATATTTGTTTGTATTTTTTTTATTTGAATAATATGGATCTTAGTTGGATTTTTGTAGTTATTGCTGGGTTGAAGGAGAAATATGCGGAGGCGATGAAACGAAGGGATGTTAAAGCAATTGTCTTGACTGGTGAGACTTGGCACCCTAGATTTTTTTTTTCAGTCTTTTGTCATTCGTCGTGTTTTTTTTTTTTTTTTTTTTTTTAACATCGATAAGCTGAAGATTTTTCTATAGATACAGTCAACAATTTTGAACTCGCTGATTGTGCATGCGTTCTCGTTTATGAAATTTGATTATCACGCTAGAGTTGTTCTCAGTGTCTCTTGCATACTGAGTTTTGTTTCTGATATATGTGGATCTGATGCTGTTTGCAATTTCTTTTCTAACAGGTTATGGAGGCAAGTTTTCTGGCGGTTTTGATATCAATGTTTTTGCTGAGATTCATAAATCAGGTGACCATATATAAAAGAAACAACTTTAAATTTGTCTTTTTTTTTTGGACATATGGACGAGATGATGAATCAGTGTTTTCACTAGTGTATTGTTATTTTCAGGGAATTTATCACTTCTACCAGATGTATCTGTTGAACTTGTGGTCAATATTATGGAAGGTTGCTGCTACTTAAAGATTCTTTTGTTTTTGGTTAAATTGCTGCTACTTACCTACTTATGATATGCGCCAACTCAAGGAATTAATGTTTAACAGATGCTCCAAAGCCATCTGTTGCAGCCATCCAAGGGCTTGCGCTTGGTGGTGGTCTCGAGCTAACCATGGTTTGTGCTATTTTACCAGTTGATATAGACTTTCCAACCTACTTGCGATATGAATAACAACTGTCATGCAGGGTTGTCATGCACGAGTTTCTACTCCAGAAGCTCAACTTGGATTGCCAGAGTTGACTCTTGGCGTCATTCCTGGATTTGGAGGTGAGATATTCCATGTGTTACTTGACCTTTTTATGTGTAGCCTGTTTGTCATCGTCTCACTGTAAACTTCTCTATGCTCAAAAAGGCACACAACGTCTTCCAAGGCTTGTTGGGCTGCCAAAAGCACTAGAAATGATGCTGGTAAGTTGATAAATTTAGTTAACATAATTTGGTACCTAGATGTATCTCTTCATTTGTTAGTTTCTCAAAGGGAAGAATTGATTTTGTCTTTTTTATTTCTGTCCGATTTTATAACGTTAATTCTTTTTCTTTGCTTTGCCTTAGCAAGTAGTATATGATGCTTTGCAGTGTAGTCTGCCTTCAATATATATATATATTGATTTGGATGATAAACATCTTCGTATTGTAGTTGTTATGTATATTACTTCATTTATAACTGATATAGTGAATTACTGATTAAAGCCTTATTACTAATGTTTCAATCTAGCAATCAAAATCAATCAAAGCAAAGGAAGGGGAGAAGTATGGTCTCATTGATGCTATTGTTTCATCTGAGGATTTGCTCAAAGTTGCACGAGTATGGGCGTTGGAAATTGCTGAACGGCGTAGACCATGGATCAGTTCTCTTCGTAGGACTGATAAAATTGGTTCTCTTTCTGAAGCTAATGAAATACTGAAAGCTGCTAGGAAACAGGTTAAGAAAATAGCTCCTAATATGCCTCAGCACCAGGCATGCCTTGATTCAGTTGAGGAAGGCATAAAGTTCGGTGGATATGCCGGCGTGCTCAAGGTATGCATGTGACTCTTAAATCAGTTTGTAACGTAATGTGCATGGCCACTGGATAGTATGTTATCAGGTCAATGTGCGCAGAACACTATTAATTCCATCTTCTTTTGTTGGCCAGCATACATTATAATTGTTGTGTACTTATAGTGTACTGAAGTCAGAAGTAGGTTAGTCAACAAATGAGAACCTCAGTTCTTGATCAGGTTATGCCTTTTCTGTGAGCAATCTGTTAAATAATATGATAAACTTGTGACATGAAACCAACTAACTTTTGATGTCAGTATAACATTGTCCCCTTGAAAATAAAAAGGAAAACAGTTGCACAACTTCAAGGGAGGATGTATCATAAACTTGTGACATGAAACCAACTAACTTATGATGTCAGAAAAACATTGTCCCCTTGAAAATAAAAAGGAAAACAGTTGCACAACTTCAAGGGAGGATGCCATCCTTAAACTTTTATTAGATACTAATTTTCTTCTTGTCTAATGATAAAACAATATCAGGAAGCAAAGGTTTTCAAGGAGTTGGTGCTTTCAAATACTTCAAAAGGGCTTGTTCACGTCTTTTTTGCACAACGGACTACATCAAAGGTAATTTGCTTCTTCTATTTCTTTTTACTTGAAGTGCATTGGTTCCATGTAACGAATATGCTTCCCTGCCTTTCCTATAGTTTGGGGCTTGTTTTTTTCACAATACAAACTTGAAATTGCATGTAGATAATGTGGAAAGAGTCAATTACATTCTTCAACCTTTGCCTTTATGCGTTTCATCTTCAAACTAGTTAATTTTCAAAATCATTGATGATGTATATCCACTTCATACTGCTGCACTTACTCTTTAATTTGCAAGTTGGCTTGACAGCATTTCTTTGTTCTATTTGGAATGTCATCGTTTGGCCTATGATTAAATCAAAGTGAAGCATTGAAACATGCTTTGAGCAATATATAATCATTTTCGTGCTTGTACCAAACATAAAATTAAAGAGGGAAAGATGATATTTTGTAGTATGATTTACATTTTGAGTGATATCCTTGTTTGTTGTTTAATTGTAGCTTTGATTTACATTTTTGTCATTTAACTGTCTTGAGCAGGTACCTAATGTTACTGATATTGGGCTTAGTCCAAGAAAAATAAAAAGAGTTGCTGTTATTGGTGGTGGTTTAATGGGTTCTGGAATAGCTACTGCCCTTATCTTAAGTAATACGTCTGTTATACTCAAGGAGATTGATTCTAATTTTCTTCAGAAGGGACTGAAAACAATCCAAAGTAAGAATTCAAAATGATCATCGTAACTTGTAAATATTGATACAAGCATGTGGCGGCTGTACATACAGATTAAGAGATGTATTGATACAGGGCTAGCTGTTAATGACACAATTATAGTTCCATTTTTTTCTTCATGAGTATGATAGTTTAATTATATCTAAGTGAACTTTTCCCGTATTGCATCTACAGCTAACCTTGAAGGCCTTGTGAAGAAAGGTTCATTGTCTCAGGAGAAAATGAACAAAGCATTATCACTTGTTAAGGGTGCTTTAGATTACTCAGAGTTCAAGAATGTTGACATGGTTATTGAGGTCGCTCTTCAGACTCCTATTTCATTTGATTTGCATTCTATAAATTAAATTAAAGGATATTCAACAGTTGATAACTCCAATAAATTGGAGTGGATATGCATGGCGACTTACTTTTTTTTTAGACCATCACTGAATCTGGTAGAAATTAGTTGTAGATCCTTAATTATATCCAATATTAATGATCTATTTATCTTTTCTCTCTCCTATGTGTAGTATGTGTAGTACAAACTGAAAAATGGAAATTTCAACTTGTCGGATCTTCTTCCTGTGGTATGTGTTTAATTGTATGAGATGAAAATGAGCTTCTTCCCATAAAAAATTTAGAATACTGGGATAGTAAGAAACTTGAATTCAAGGTGCTGGAACTACGTTTGCAACCTAGTGTTTTTATTACTCAAACATTAATCTATGAATCCTCATTCACATTATTTGCCACAAAGTGAGTTGTAGAAAAAGCGCGTGATTATTTTGTCTTGTGCCCATTTGCATCCTCATAAAGTCAACGTTCTCTTTCTCACAATAAATGCTCTTCTTGTAGTGCATGCCATCTCATATACTCCTGTAGCAAATCTGCCCCATCTATCTTCAAATGTTAATTATTTGTATCTGCTGTCTTCCAATCCTGCCCTCATGATTGCATCTGAGACTGTTGCAACCTAATTCCACTGTATGTCTCCCCTCTGCAAAAAGTCCTCTTTAGCAATCATCTAAACTTAAAGAAGCTTCTGGCCTTCTTTTCACTATATAATAAAATGAAAAAATTGTGCCCTAGTCCCTCGTCAAATCTCCCTTTTGGGGAGAAACAAGCACTGTGACCTTCATCACTATTATAGTCCTAAAATATTTACCTGTTGAATTCTCGAGATAGTACTGCAGATCATAATAGCACATCACATTTAGCTTGTCTTGAGGTTTTAAATAATTGAACTCCTTGTATGATTAGTTAATTCAGGTATCATAATTAACCGATGATTATGTTGACACCACCACCACCACCACCACCATTATTGCCGCTTAATAATTACATATCAAAAATTTTTATATTTAATGTTATTATTTTACAATGTTATCTTCATTGATTTTGCAGGCTGTTATTGAAAAGGTTGCACTTAAACAGTCAATATTTGCTGATATTGAAAGGGCTTGTCCTCCACATTGCATTTTGGCAACAAACACATCCACCATTGATCTCAATATTGTTGGTGCCAAGACTCGTTCTCAAGATCGAATTGTTGGGGCTCATTTTTTCAGGTTGGTGACAATTGATCTTGCAGTAGTTTGTGTGCAATAGAGGATTATTTAAGGAATTGCTGTTGAAAATAAACAACTGCACAAAAATCCTTGACAAAAATAACAAACTAGAAACATAAGAGTTACAAAGACAACTTTTACAAATCTTATTTTTGATCTGCCTTTGTTGCATAAAATACTAGCAGTTATCTGTCATCAAAAGCATACTTGACTATCAAGTTCACTGGTGGAATTATAATTAGATTAGGTTTGTGTATGAATCTAATTCTTTCCCATTGCCAAATTGCTGTAGTTTCTCAGACTTCACAATAGGTGTTGTTTAGGTTAAACTTGGAAGACGAGCACACTTTATTCTGGTTCATTTAGTAAAATAGGCATTGTACTAGAAAGATCTCATGTAATTATTTTTACTGTTAGTGTTTATAATTTAAAATCTTTAATAGATAGGTTTCATGCTATTGAAGCGATATAAATTTCGCTCAGTTGAGTCACTCATTAGTGCTCAATTTCAGTGTCAATCCTTGAACTTACTGTCATCCTCATTTCCAACTCCACCTCTATGTGCCATCCATCCGTCACTCCTCTATCATCATGCAAATCCTTATGAAAATATTTAGCTTCAACATTATCCTAGGCCCTCTCAAGGTCTGCTTGTGCCAAACCTCTCTGCCTTATTCAATGATATTGTGATAGTTCTCTGTGGGTACCTGATTTCCTAGCAAAGCTTTGATTGATTTGGACACTAGGAGGAGAACGAACATATTTCAAGAATGTAATCCTTTTTTACCTCACAGGAACAACTTATGTTATGGAGCAGGTGAATCTTCTTTGATTAGTTTACAAGTAATTAGGCTCCATTTGGAGTTGATATTTTAAAATTAAATCATATTCAAAATAAATTACATGTAGAGCTTCTTTTCAACTACTTGTGTGTATGTATACATATATGCATATGTTTCCCATGAATGGCAAACTTTATGAACTTAAGAATCTTATCCTTTGTTGTTTCAAGAATATTTGTTCTTACATCAAGTCCTGCTAGTATCGAAGTCATGGTACTTGCTGCCCATATTTGCAACTGAATATTCTTCAAAAACATGTATAACCTTGTTATTTACTGCATCAATCATGTTTATGCATATGCATAATTGAAGATCTGATGAGCCATTTGTATTTTTATCTTATATCACAGTCCTGCTCATGTGATGCCTCTGCTGGAAATAGTTCGGACAGACAAGACATCTCCGCAAGTAATCCTTGATCTTATGACTGTGGGGAAAGCCATAAAAAAGGTTCCTGTGGTGGTGGGAAACTGCACAGGCTTTGCAGTTAACCGTACATTTTTTCCATATACCCAAGGGGCGCAATTATTAGCTCATCTAGGTGTGAATCTGTTTAGAATTGACAAGGTGGTCACCGACTTTGGTTTGCCAATTGGTCCCTTTCAGTAAGTTTACAATTCCATATTAACATTAATTGTTTTGAAATTTTGAACTTAAATGACAGCATTATTTTATGACCAGTGAGAATAAGAACAGCTTTCTTCTTTTCTCTTATTTTTTATTATTTATTATGCCAGCAAAACTTAGTTTTCTAGAAGTGGTAACATGACTATTATTATCAACAGGCAGAGATGTGTCTCCATATGCACATTCATGTAATATGAAGATACATGCATGCATATACATATACCCGAAAGTCTTGGCGTTTAAATGTGATATAACTCTTCACCTTCTTTATCACATTATAGCCTTGTACATATTGCTTTTGCTAATTGTTTACTTGGAAAACCTTCATTCAAGGGGGCAGGTCATTTGCATGGGTAATGAAATTACTCTTTTTTAGACTTCATGTTTGAAATTATAGATTACTTCATAGATCTATTACTAAAAAATGAGCAGATGAAGAGAGGAAAGGGAAGAAAAAACAATTGGCTGATCAGTTTTGAATTGATCATAATTTGGCAAGAAATTGGTATAGTAATATAACATTTTACATATTGCCACCATATATGGAATAAACCCCTTTAGTGCATAACCAACAAAAAAGTTTCATATAAGTGAATAGATATTTTTCATATTAATTGCCTGCTGATTTTGCCAAAGCCTTGCCATAGTAGAGATGAATTCTACAATTGTACTTCCTCTTTTCAAACCACAAGAATCATTAGAAAACTAAAATGGTGTTGTTTCTGTCTTCTCTTTTTGGTATTTGTCAGTTTCCCTTGTTGAAATAGTTTCTTTACCAGTGTGATAACTTCCTCTTGAGTTTTTCTTATCTGTTATTTGAACAGGCTACAAGACTTGGCAGGATATGGAGTGGCTTTGGCAGTGAAAGATATATATGCTTCTGCCTTCAAGGGACGTACATTTGAGGCTAATCTGGTTGAATTGATGGTTAAAAGTGGGCGCAATGGTACAAATCTGTCTCGTCTATCTTAAATATTCCATCAGCTTGTAATTTCTTTGGCATTTCATGAGGCATCCTTGTTGGCAGGCAAAAGCAATGGCAAGGGTTATTATATATATGAAAAGGGACAGAAGCCAAAACCTGACCCAAGTGTGCAAGCTATCATAGAGGAATCTAGTAGGCTTGCCAATGCCATGCCTGGTGGAAAGGTATTCAATCCCTTCTATCTCAATTTGTAAATATGTGTGTGCATATAAATATTAGCAAAGTGATATTGGAACTTAAATAACTGTTTGTTGCCCTGCTAGTCTAGCAATATAAGATGTCACCCATGGAATTTGTAGCTATTAAAGATGTTTATGAGGAAAAGTCCAGAGAATGATAAGTAGGTATGCCCTTAAAAATCGATTGGAGATTGAGCAGAGTAAGAAACTGAACGTGTAGAATATTTCTACACATTACAATCAATTGATGGTGTCAGGGCATTTTTGTTCAATAACACTGATGGGCACTCTGTAATCTCTGATACAAAGCAAGGGCCTCTTTCATATGACAAGAAAATCATAAAGAAAATAAAGTGGCAAAAACATTGGAATGAAGCTGAAATCTATTTTTTTAATTAAAAATTCTTTTAAAAAATTATTAATATTTTGTCAGCCCATGATGTTTCCTTGTTTTTCATTGTACGCTTATAAATATATGGAATTTGGTAACCATAGCAGCCAAAATAAAACACCATTCAAAGTATACGAGGATAACCGTCAAAGTATACTGGATAAATTTTCATGGGGTAGCAAATGAAGACTGTGCTTTAACTTATCCATTCACATTGTTTCCATAACTGGTTGACCTCTTTAGGAATTATTGACAGTGTATATGCCATTCTATTTATTCAGTTGTCTAGGCTTAACTACATATTTATACTTCCATACGGACTCACTGTTCTTCATCACTAACCTTAATTTTTTATATTGTTTTATTATAGCCTATTACTGTAAGCGACCAAGAAGTTTTGGAGATGATATTCTTTCCAGTTGTGAATGAGGCTTGCAGAGTCATGGCGGAAGGGGTGGTTGTTCGAGCTTCTGACCTCGATATTGCATCTGTTCTTGGAATGAGTTTCCCCAGATACAGGTGAGTTAAATATTCCCATACGTTTGCTCTGTATATCTCTGTGCGCATGTGCATCCATTTGCTCTATATATTTATGTGGATATGTATATCCATTCACACACACTGATGGTAAACTTAAAGTGGACTCATGTAATGATCATTTGACATGGTAGATGGTTGTGTCCTGATAGTTTGGTTTCTGTTTGAAGGGGTGGTATTGTATTTTGGGCCGACTTGGTTGGTTCTGATTACATATATGGCAAACTCAAGAAATGGACTGAGCTGTATGGTGGCTTCTTCAAACCGTGCAAATACTTGGAAGAAAGAGCCGTCAAAAGATTGCCATTGGTAAGAACCTTGCTCGTATACTCTTCATGCTTTGGAAACTAACTGAGATTACTAGGACCAAGATTTACAAGATGTATTTGCAGTAGTTGTAGATATTTCATATCAAAGGTTTGAAATATGTTTCTGAGCTAGGGTTTCAGTCATTGGCTGGAATGATAGTATGTCGGTGTGATGTTGGACATGCCTAGAGTTGTGCTGGAAACACTGTGGAGGGGGAAGGAATTGAGGAGGAAGAAGATATGTATATAGGAGAAGGGGAGAAGGATTCATCATCACAGTTCTTGTTACTCGCAGAAGCTCTGTAGCCATTGTAGTTGCTTGCAGTAAGTCTTGTCGTGGTCACTTGTGGAGGCTATGACATCGAAGCTTGATTCTTCATATCGCGGGTTTCAGATTTGTGCTGCCAGTTGGTTAATGAGTAACGATATGCCTGTTGACTCTTCAACCGGCATGGAATGGGTTTTTGAAACCATGCTCCATATGCACTTTTTTGTTTTTGTTTTATATTTGATAGAACCTGCTTGCATACCTTTCTCCGTTGGACTAATTTCGCTCTTTTTTTTTCTTGTTCAGAGCATGATAAACTTATCAGAATCCCAGCAGTCAAGGGCTCGCATGTAATTCGTTGGAGGATCATGAGTTGACAATAATATCAGTTGGCGTTCCATCTATCCATCGCCATCAAGGACGTGTTATTGGTTAGTCAAATAGTGAATGAATGAAACTATCGCCCATGATAAAGTTGCGAGTTTTTTTTTTTTGTTTTAGACCAAATGTCTCCTTGTCCGACTAATTCTAAGTTAATTCGCATCAATTTTATAATGTCAAGTTATTGTCATCGTAGCTCAAAAAAGGGTACAAGTGGATTGTTATAGTAAGCTTACACGCGATCGACTAGGACTAGTTATTCTTGCACTCAATTGTTTTTTCATAGTATAACACATTCTAGGTCTATCTAATCCTGAATAACACAGGCTCTCGTAATAAATGCTTCAAAATTAGCTAAGTGGAAAGCAAATTTAGTTTTGAATCTTGTTTCAGTTCAAGCATTGCAACATTAGTTAATTCTGAATTATTAGCTAGCTCAGAAATTTGTAATTTGGCAATTTTGAATTTTGCATTAATCATGAAACCGTATACCTTTGGCATCAAATTAAACAAGAAACTTTTGTTACAATTCGCGCCACTCTACTCGTGCATGTTCTGTTTTACTCGATGTGTATTGATGGTTTTGTTCGAGCCAGCCCCAGACCTATTTCTTTTCGTATTAAAGGTATCAATCATTGCAGGTTAAAACAAACGAGTTGCATGTTGGTTTTCTTATTATTATGTAAAGTTCTCGTTTGCGTTAAGTAAATGTGCAAAAGTTTTAAAGTATGTTTAAAAGTGTATTCATCGAATAACTTATTTAATTAAGGCTACATTAATTATTGTCTCACTTTGTCCAAATTAATTCCCCAACTAATTAAATATATTCCTCCTGATAATTTAGTAAAGCCAAGTGCATAGGCAAGAATGAATGGATTGAGGATCCACCTCATCAGAGTGGATTTGAGGAGTAGCAACAGACAGCTAGCTGTAGCATCTGCTATGTCCGAATAAAATCATAAATCGAAGCGAAATACCAAATAAAAAAAAACATAAAAAATAATTAAACTGAATAATTATTAATTAAATCGGTAAATTACAAAACAATTATTAAACTTTTTCTGATAAATAAATAATCAGTAAACTTTATACATAATACAAAATGAATGATTTAAACGAGTGCATGCATGGCGCGAGTGGTGTCGGTCAGTAATGCAAACTGAATAATAAGAACAGAAAGATATCATAATTCTGCCAATTAACTTTTCAGTGTTGATCGATCGATCACAATAGAAAATAATGGTTGCGATTACAAGAGAAGCTAGGGGATTAACTTCTCAGTGTCGATCAATCTCATAGTATCTCATAACTGATATATATCAATGACATTATTACCCAATGCCATGGCATGTGTACAGTATGTGTATATATATAATTAATTAAATGATTAATTAACCTTAATTATATTCAATTCACTGAGAGCATAGCTTGCTATCAGATGACTGCTAATGATGTTATGCCCTCCTCTACGTACTGCAAGCCTCCATGCACGCACGCATGCAAATTAATTACTTGCTCATAAAATTAATTTGCATGTAAAATAATGGAGTGCGTCCCTCCTCCTCCTCCTCCTCCTCTATCTATGATCAGAGTCCTCCACCAAGAGCAGAAGACCAGAAATCTGCACCATTGTCGCCTCCTTCGTGCATGGTGAAGGACACAGGGACAAGACACAGCCCTCGACTCCTCAGGTCCTTGTTAATTTCATCTTCCTCACCATCATCTTTTCCCTGTGATCGTGACATGCTTTTGCTCCTGCTGTTTTGAACATTAAAGAGCTGCAAGAGCGCATAAAATAGCTGGGTAATTAATTAATTAGCTAGAAACGTACGTAATGAATTAAGCTTAAAGGAGATTTAACTAATTAATAGATTCTTTAGATAAGTGCTTATGATCAACAAGGGCAGATCATCCAGATGTGGTATGGATAAATATACCCGACCAAGTAATACCATTCATGAATTGAATTAGGATGCATGCGTAAACATATGTCAAAAATTTTTTTGAATAAAAGCACCTTGATCACACGACCCTGCAGAAATATTCAAGTAGTTAATTAATTATCATACTCATACAGCAAATATATGCAAGTTTAAGTGCATTTACATATACTATATTGGTGTAGCTATGTACATCAAAATACAGAAAACAAAATATCTATATTTTTTTGTTATATACTTGCACATTAGTTAAATAATTTTGATCTGTAACATCTATAATAATGTACAGAATAATTCTGAATTGATATATAATAATTAATTTACCTAGAAATTCATTATCTTTTTAGTGAAACATGATATATATACTCTCTGAGCTTCCTTTATTTTTTTCCTCATGAATATCAAAGTCTTTAGAGAGTGCTATTTTTTGTGGAGGTATGCTAAGTCTAATTCATTACTCACTGGTCGTTGCTGCTGTTGCCTCACGGCCTGTTTCTTCTTCTGCTGCTGCTGCAGGTACGGCGAGCTCAGAGCCTACAAAGGCATATGTATATATTTTACTGCACATCAAAAGAAACAAATATATATATCGATCGATCGAACCTTATGGCTTTACAAGACACCAATAACTAAAATGTACTGCATAAAACAAAAACAACACGAGTAACTACACTGATGTCTGGTTTCTGATACCCCTGGCGTGCATACTGCATGCGCACCTCCAACTTTTTGGTTTATAAAACAAAGAAACACTTCGCTAGATTTCAGTGTACACGTTAAAGAGAGGGAGAGAGAGAGAGGGAAAGAGAGAGAAAAGGAGTGGAAAATTTGACCTCGATTTGACTCTGGAGGAATCTGATGTACCCAATGGCTTCTTGCAATACCGATGCTGTGTCAGTCTAGAAAGGAGAACTCCAGGTCAGTTAAAATTCTTGATCTATAATCTACAACCAAACTAGCTGAGTATTGAGTTCCATGATCATATGAATTCGTCTTTACTGGTTGATAATTAACTACACATACCTTGCCAAATGGCGACACTAACTGGTGCAGTGCTGTTATTCTATCCCCTAGCTTCTCCTTCCTCACCTGTTACCATCATAATTTACCACACACACACACATATATATAGATATATATAATTTATCTGATAAAAATAGATTTTGATGAAGTGATATCTCAACCTTGAGGGTACTAAATTTCGGAGAGGAAGAGCCTTGAACCCTAGTTCTCTTCAAAGCTGGAGCAGTCTCTGTGCTGTGTCCCTGAATTATTATATACTACAAATTTCAGAAAACAACTTTTTCATATATATGATCTCAAATATATACCTCAGATGAGTTGTTGTGATCTGCAAGTTTCTGTCTAGGCATGGCTGAGAAATCCAACATGCCGTTGGCGCTGAAACTGGTGGTGACACAGGATCTGGGAGATGAAGCTTGAAGAACATTGTTTTGTGTCCATGAGGATGACCCATGACCCTGCACTTGACGGTGATGAAACCCTGCAGCTGCTACTTGTGCCACAGATGACGGAGGACACACTACCTGCTCATGTAGCAACTGATCCGCTCCACAGTTATTGCTCTCCATCCTCTTCATCAACCCATGCTTCTGGTCTAGTTCTACCCCAACACACCCTCCGCTAGATCGAACAAACGATACATATACGCGAAACAATGAAAGAAGAAACCCTAGATCTAATTGATTTATGACTGAAAAAAGGAAAAACATAAAGTTTCTTACAGAAGAAGTTGGCACCATGACTCAGGAGGCAAATCTTGGCCACTGTGATCACGATCTTGAAGCCACATCTCAGAATTGGAAAGCTGAGGAAGAGCCATGGAGGTGTTCAAGCTCCATTTTGTGGGAGCAGAACTGCCTTTTCTTCCCTCCATCATGATCTGCTGCAGCCTGCATGAATCAAATATTGGAGCTGTCTCTCAAAGTAAACTTAATTTGAAAGGAAAACTAATAATCGAAATATATATATATATATAATATAATATAATATAATATAATATAATTGATGTTGCTACACTAGCTAGTTGAGTGAGTGAAGAAAAGGTTGGAGAGGAGGAAGCTGAATACATGGAGTTTTCTCTCGATTATATATTCAATTCCTTTTTGAATTATTTTTGGAGTTCTTTTTTTTTTCAGAAAAATATTATATATATAATATATATTTCCAACTTGTGGCTTTTTTAGCTGCTTTTGCTTTATGTTAAAGTATAGGAAAAGGATGTGGCTGTGCATGCAGACACGGAGTGGGTTGGGACTTTAATTGAGGGATCAAAGTGCATAATCAACATAATTATTGGTAATGACAATGATTAGGTTACGTTATAGCTAGGGTTGGCAACGTAGGTTTAGGTATTTAGGCAAGCAAAATTTAATCTATCTTCGAGATGCCAATGCCAATTAAATTACTGGCCGGGTGGAATAAATAAAGCACTGACACGATGAGACACGAGGGTTAACAAAAGACAGGCTAAAGGCTTAAAGCTACGGTTCATAATTGTGAGAAAAGATGATTGCACAGTGGGAAATGTGCCTTTATATATATACACACACACTGTTATTACAAGCAACTGCACCATGTAAAATATTACAAGCAACTGCACCATGTAAAAGATGATTGCTCCTTTAATTTTTTCCTTATGGTTTATTATTATCCATTGTATTGTTTACACCATGCTTTGCATCAATAATTTAATATGTAATTTTCATAACGAAAACTATTTGATATATATATATATATATATTGTCAGATGTTATTATAAAATAAAAATAATAAAAATTCTTTGTACTTGAAGCTGAATCCAGGATTGCTTAATTCTCTCAGTTCTTTATGTTTCTTGACCTGAGATAGAGTCATAGAGAGAGATGGTGATCAAACTTCTTTAAGGAGTTACTTATCTACTATATATATATATCCATTGCATGCATTTTTTAAATCATTTTAATTGGCAAATTAACATTTGATAATTAATTTTGAATTGTCATCCTTATCCCTAGATTATTGTTTTTAATTAGGAAATTCAATGTTTATATATATATATATATTATAATTATTTTTTTGTCAAGAAAACCAAACGACTGTTAACAGTTATATTATTTGCCCTAAAAGCTATTGTTACCTCTTGACTTCGCATAAGGCCAAAGCAAAAGCAAAGAAACTTTGTACATTAAGCATGTGAATGGATCCTTGAGGATCTGATGCCTTTTAAAATAATCTTTAAATTCCTTTCAGACTTTTTCAGTGCATGTCGTTATGAATAATTGATTTGCCTTTTTTTTTTAAATTTCTTTTTTTTTGAAATGCAAACAAAATAACATTCAGTTTAATTGTAGTTTCTTATTTCATCTTTTGGCTGTGTATGGCCTTGAGATATGCTTGTCGTTTATCATGAAAAAGAATGTGACTCGAATTTGACGATTGTTCGAGGGACCGGTGGCTGGATGAGCGGTTCGGTCCAACGCTCAACCGCTTCTTGTCGGCTGGCTCGACTCAGACAACGAGCTTCCTGCCCTTCTCGTACTCGCGGGCGACGTTAATTACCCGAAATGCCCCGCCGTCGTCTTCACTGACTAGGCCTTTGCCCATGCTCATCCCTAGGGACCTCTCTCGCGAATTCTCTTCCCCAATTCAAAACCAGTCCATCGATTCCATTCCGGGATGGGGCGGACGAGGACTAGGCCATAGATCAGATCGTCGGCGGGAAGTACAAGCTCGGGCGCGAGCGGGAGCGGATCCTTCGGCGAGATCTTTCTAGGTAAGCGAATCATTTGTTCCTGCGCGTCATCTTCGTCTCCGATTCCTTCTATCGATCGATATGAGTTTGCTCTCAATTCGCTTGTTCTGTTTGTTTCTATTTTTGTCTTTCTGATTTGCAGCGACGCACATTGACACGTTCGAGATCGTCGCGGTTAAGATCGTAGGTTGCTGAGCTATCGTAGCGATTTTTTGTTTGGTTTTTCCGATCTGCTGCTGCCGAGCTATCGACTGTGATTGAGGATAATTTTTCCTGTTTCTGAAACTTCGTTCATGGTATTTCTGTTGACGGATGTAAATTTAGAACTCTTTACTGACGCGCTTATGGTATTTCTTGTCAGTCACTGTTTTTGGATGAATTGACCTTCATGGAAGTGGTGATGTGGTATCTATCGAACAAATTTTTTTCTGGTGTTAATCTGGAAGCTGTTTCAATTATTGTATTTCTAAAGAACCGAATTTTCAATATCCTCAGACCCACGGCCGTCCTAAGTTCACACCATCCTACCCGTGCCCGAATTTTCAGTATCATTCAATCTATGTTCTGCTTCCTTTCCTCCCATGTAAGCAGATCTACATCTACAAACCTTACAGAAAGTACCAATTGGTAGTCTATACCACATCCAACAAAAATAATTAAAAACTACCTCCCAAAGGTTTCAATAATACATACAAAGAAACAAATATGTGATACATAACAAGTGACAGTTTAGAAGAAAACAACCCTGATAATCAATACATCACTTGGTTGGTAATGGTTTATTATTCTCGAATAGGCTAGCAATAATCAGAAAAGCAGCATCTTCAAGTTACTTCATGAAGAAAGCAAGGAAAGGATTCTGAATCTGCTGCCTGTGGTAATAAACTGTTTGCCGAAGAGTTTCAACCTCAGGATAAAAAAAGAGTGACGATGAACAGGTCTGCAAGACAATGTAGCTTAGTGTGGTAGAACATGTGTTTTGCTTTGAGAAGAAACAAAATATGCACACATTTGAGGATGAACACTATACAGCCAACCAATACATAACATTGTTCAAAGCATAGTAATTAAAAACCAGCAAGGATCAGCCAGCCCAATCAACAAAAAGAAAGGCCATAGATTTCAATTTGGTCTAGCTATACAACGGGATCAGATGTGGATTTAACCAAGATAAAAACTGATCAAACCAGAGCAATTTTATTATTCTGAAAATTCTTGAAATGCTTATTTTGACATAAACCAATTTCTCTACTTTAATATTAGATGAGTAAAGATGTCTTTTATCCGTATACTTATTTTTTATGTTCCTAAGATATTACAAATATTTATTTTGGTTAACGTAATAAATGTGTTTTTTATAATAAAATTTAGGATTGTTATAGTTTTCAAGCAATTGAGTAGATTAGGCTAGCCAATCATTTAGCATTCTGGCTTGGTACTGAATTTGATATGCAATTATAATTGAACCAGTTGCCCAACTAGTTTGACGAGTGAAACAGTATTCTGAAGATTTTCTGGTTGGATCTCCAGTTCAATTTTCATAACCATGGTTCGAAGCACAAACAGACAGTACACAGGTAGAGGGAACAAGGGCAACACGAACCTTTGTAGTGGTGGGCAAAAATTTTGATTAATCATCAAGGTAGTAGTAAGATCCAGCACCCTTCTGTTCTCGATCTTTGGTAGAGTCCAACTTGTTTATTCTGGGCCTGTAGTTAGTGGGATCACGCCGGAAAGTAATATCGAGATGCTGCAAGGAAGGTTGAGAAATGATATATCATTTGCCAAAAGTGACGATATTTACGAAAAGCATGATTCAGAAGACATTTATATAAAAAAAACAAGACAGTGAAATCAAAAAAGAATATTTGTAACAAAGGCCAAAGGCAGTAGAGTAGATGAGTTGGTGCGTGATTAATTCTGAAAGATCTCCCTCGATCACTGGAAGATCTAACAAAACCAATGTCTGTGCTTTATTTACATATATTAATATTCATGAGAAAAATTTGACTAACCGACAGCACTACATAAGACTACATACAAGAAAATGGCAGCAAACAGTTTCTATAGATGAAAGAAATTAAAGATGGCATTTGATTAGTACTTACAGATAAGAATAGGTTCATTCCAGATACCAAAGACTGAGGCGCATTAGCGACACAATCAATAGAAGGCTTCCCCTCATAAACAATGACTTTATCAGCTAAGTAGGTTGCCATGATGAAATCATGCTCGACAACAAAAGCTGTTTTCTTTGCGTGCAGGATGAACCTTTTAATCACTTTTGAGGCAACAATACGCTGCTCCGAATCAAGATAAGCACTTGGTTCATCTATCAGATAAATATCTGCAGGCTGGACAAATGTACATGAATCAGTATCTCACAAAAAGATTACCAGAGATGAAAAATGCATATTCTAGCCTGCAAGTTGTACCATTTGAATAGTGTTCAAATGCAACTTAGCTAGAATGTAAAGGAAAATTGGAATTCCTTGGCTATCAGAGACATTTATAAATAGTACTAGAATCCAAATTCTAAGCCAATTATATATTTCTATCATTTACCCTACAATCAATTTAACATACAGAAGAAATAAATTCTAGAAAGGCAAACCTTCCCAAGACATAAACATAATGCAACTCGTTGTAATTCTCCACCAGAAAGATTCACAACTTCTTGGTCCATTAATTGTTCAATTTGCAATGGTTTCATGACATCACTGACAAATTGCGGATGCAAATAAGAATCCCGTATTTTCTGATGCAGCAAATGTCTAACGGTTGATGGAAACTTTGGACTAATTTTCTGAGGCTTGTATGAAACATTAAATTCAGGTATTTCAACATCTGAATCTTCCACTGTATCAGGCTTCAGTAATCCTGCCTGAAAATTATCAAATGTAAACAAGGTGAACAAAACGAAATTAAGGCTTCTCGTGTACCACAAACTTATTAGGTGAAACTCTAGTAAGAGAAGCAAATCAAGATCAGGTTTGTTCGCAGCAGGAAGATTTCTAAAACATCCATAAAACTAAATTGCAAACAAGTAAAATATGGCATATAAATTATTTTTAAACAAATGACTCTACAGACGATTCAAATTCCAGTTCCAAAGAGCAAACACCATATATCATGATAGAACTCCCATTTACTTTTCAGACCATTGCAATGATCATCAGTATCAAAGCAACCACTAAATTCTAATAAAACCTTTATGTGGTTAGGCGCTACAATAATCTTTGCACTAACCCCATACAGAATATGGTCTGTATCTATCATAAAGAAATTATCTAATTTAGTATGCTCAAATGTCTAACAGTTGATTGAAACTTTGGACTAATTTTCTGAGGCTTGTATGAAACATTAAATTCAAGTATTTCAACATCTGAATCTTCCACCGTATCAGGCTTCAGTAATCCTGCCTGAAAATTATCAAATGTAAACAAGGTGAGCAAAATGAAATTAAGGCTTCTCGTGTACCACAAACTTATTAGGTGAAACTCTAGTAAGAGAAGCAAATCAAGATCAGGTTTGTTCGCAGCAGGAAGATTTCTAAAACATCCATAAAACAAAATTGCAAACAAGTAAAATATGGCATATAAATTATTTTTAAACTAATGAATCTACAGACGATTCAAATTCTAGTTCCAACGAGCAAACACCTTATATTATGATATAACTCCCATTTACTTTTCAGACCATTGCAATGATCATCAGTATCAAAGCAACCACTAAATTCTAATAAAACCTTTACGTGGTTAGGTGCTACAATAATCTTTGCACTAACCCCATACAGAATATGGTATGTATCTATCATAAAGTAATTATCTAATTTATTATGCTCATTTAGGAGTATAATAACTATATAACTCAGGAGGGAAATTCATAGACATAATGTCACTCAGCAAACATTAGATGGTGCAACAAGGAGACAAAAAAGCAGAGAAGTAAAACATGTTAATTACCAGCATCCTTATAAATGTTGTCTTTCCGGTCCCATTCTCACCCAGCATTACAATTATCTGAGAATCTGTAAATTCACCATCAATCACTTTGAGCTTGAAGCCCCCTTGGGTTTTAGTCATGGTAGGATATCGATAGCGTTGGTACGTCTGTATATCCTCAGCACTTTCTTGGGGAGTCTCAGCAACCTAAATGATGCAATAGCATAAGATGATAATAGAGGTTTTTTGTGCCACATGTTTTCCACTAATACTAGGTTCTACCTTAAATGTTAGTGATTCATCTCTAAACCGGAGATTTTCTGTTGGAACAAAACCAGCCAAGAAAATGTTGATTCCTTCTCGCACAGAGAAGGGAAGTGTAACAACTCCATAAGCACCTGGCTTCCCGTACAAGCAACAAATGAAATCGGACAAGTAGTCCAATACACTCAAGTCGTGCTCAACAACAATCACATAGCTGAGCAAAAACAAATTAAGAGAGTTGGGGAATTTAATGTCAAACTGACAAAAACACTTAAAAAACAAGGAACTGAGATACCTGTTAGGCCTAAGCAGGGAGCGTACAACTTGTGCTGCTTTAAGCCTCTGCTTTACATCAAGATAGCTTGAAGGCTCGTCAAACATATATATCTCTGCATTTTGTATAGCAACTACTGCAATAGCAAATCTTTGCAATTCCCCGCCAGACAAATCTCCCACATTTCGATCAATAACTTGATTTAACTCCAGGTCAGCACATAGTTCAGCCTTCATGTCTCTCTCATTTTTTTGGTCAAGAACCTGGCCCACATTCCCTTGAACAGCTTTTGGAATGTGATCCACATATTGTGGTTTGATGATTGCCTGCATTATGCCAAAAAAAAAAACACGTGAAAAGTCAAGGCACTAAGTGTATATATTATTATATTAAACATAATCAATAAAGTGGACATATACTGAAATATGTGAAAGAATTTCGTTCCCAAAATAATATTAAAACAATAAGCAATCAAATAGGTATTTTTACATGCCTTTTTAAATGTCCAAAAATTTAGAAGAAGCATTAACTGAAGGAAGAAACTATTGTACCCCAAAGCAATTACATAATTACTTCTTATGTTCAAATTTTCATCACAAGCTACCTCTACCCAGTGCCCCGAACCAGATAAATTTGTTCCTTGCATGAATCTTCATAATTACCATATTTTCATTCTTGAACTGAAAAGGTTCTTGCAGACAGTTGAAGTTATCTAAGCAAAGATAAGTAGCAAAGCATGAGAGAATATACTAAATGGCAAAAAATTTGACTTTTAATATCCAGACATGGTTGCATTTTGCAAATCAGTCAAAATCATTTTTTCCAACCATCTGATGAACAATTGAATTCACAATGAAGAAACTTGACCAAAATATCTTCCAGGGGAAAAATCTTTAGGCTTTAAGAAACCAGCTTGAGAACAGAAAAAGTCCCAATCAAAACTAAATGAAAAAGTCTATTAGGTATCAAGTGTGCATAGATGGAACTAATCCACCAGGTACATAGTCAACTATAAAATAAGGAAAGAAATATAAGCAAAACATGGTTTTGAGCACCTTTAGATTGTCCTCCAGTATACGAGTGAAATAATTCTGAAGCTCAGAGCCCCGGAAATATGTCAAAATTTCTTGCCAATCAGGAGGATTCTGCAAAGAAAGAAAAATAAATAACACTTACATATACTATAATGGAAACCAGAATAAGAAAAACCTCAGAATAGTTAATTACATTGAATCGCCCCAAATTAGGCTTCAATTTCCCAGCCAGTACTTTGAGTGCAGTAGACTTACCGATACCATTTGTCCCAACCAGGCCTAGAACTTGTCCTGGTCTTGGAACTGGCAACCTGTATAAGCACCATCCATTACAGGAAAAACAATAAGGGCAAAAAAAGATAGACTATATTATAACATAAAGATTTCACTTACCTATGAAGTTTGAATGTGTTTGGTCCATAACGGTGGGTTGTATCTTTATCCAAGTCCTTTGGTAGGTTGATAATCTGAATGGCCTCAAATGGGCATTTCTACAACCAGATATAAAATAGTTTCAAAGTTCAAAGATATAGATAAGTCTCGAAGATGCTCAATGTCATAAAATTTATAATTAAATTGAAAGGAAAACTATGAGACCTTGACACAGATACCACATCCAATGCATAACTCCTCGGAAATGAAAGCAATTTTTGAGGCAGAAGTTACTTCTATACAAAGCTTTCCTGTTAAATCAATTGAAAAATAAAAAAATATGATTCTCCTAAACAAATAAGTATAAACTACAATAAAAAATCAATATTAAAATCAAAATAGAAGATTCTGTATTCTGATACTATGCCAGAACTGGATGCTAGGACTCTAAGCAGAAGTGGAAGAAAAAATCTTTTAAATACAAATCATTAAATTAATGATGACTAATCTTGTAATATTGTTTATACATATTCATGAATATGTGGTGATCAATAAGAACGACCCCAGTGCAATCATTTTCTAATTCAGACTGTTTAATCAAATTTCAACACTTGCCTATGAAAGAAAAGGAAAATAACATCTGGTTTTATAAATTTGTTAAATCATGATGAACCAGACTCAAGGTTTTGCCTTACTCGCATGAAATTTTAATAAGCACAAAGTACTGGCTGTTGTTATGATTGTTACCATAGGGAGTTGTGAAACCAACTACAAATTTTTTGGCCCCTTCCACAGCCTAAAGATTGAAAAACTTAATCTAACCAGAACTTGGCTCCTAATTGTAAACCATAAATAGCATTCGTCTGAAAAATTTAGAGGCATTGCCAATGTATATCCAACTTCGAGATCCATTATATCTCTGAAAAACGTGAAATACTATATCCAAGCTAACGACATATCTAAGAAACAGGGCATGAACTTCGAGATACAAACGCCAAAATGAATAGTACAAAAAATTTGTTGAATTGAGAACAGCATCCAATAAATAAGTATAAAAAATGAACGTTTTGAAAACATAACGTTGCCTATAGGCAAGCAAGGATCTGCGAACCCGTTTTCACGACTGGGCAACTCTTCTTGCACTCCTGGCGGCACTTCTTCGGCTTGCATCGATCAGAGCTGACAATAGCGATACGCGTCAGCCGATCCGCCATGATTGAGAGAACGAAGACCTACCCACGCTAGGTAACGCAACCCCTGATCTATGAGGAGACTGGAGACCAAATTACTCAGAATCAACAAATCCAGAACCCAGAAAGGTAACGAAAACATAATTCGAGTTGAGGAACGGAAAAGGGGTTGGAAACGTACCTCGACTCAATTCAGATTCTCTCGCTGAGGAAGACGGTGGAAACCCTAGCGCCCAACGCAAGCTACGTCTTATATGCGGAGTGGGAAACTTGTGGGAGACACGGTCGGATGAACACAACGCTCTACCGGGTCGGATGCGTCGGGTTTCGGGTAGACTAAAACAAAATCCATAAATCATTATGTATTCTATTTTTTCAATAATAACTGTATTTTTATCTTGTCAAAATTAAATTCACTATGATATTAAAAAACAGAAAAATATTTATAAATAAAGTATATATTTATTTTATTTTCTGCGTGGAAAACAAAATTACTCGCATAATTTAAATTTAGTATCAAATCGAAGCGAAAGCATGTAGATTGGATTTGACCTTGTCGCTCTGTTACGAATGAAACAGTGACCGTGACCACCGGGCCCACCGCTAAATGGGGTAGACGCGGCCTCGTGACCGCACATAAATTCCGTCGGCGCCCCTACGGCACACACAAGCTTGCACTTTTAGCAACTAACTCACCTCCTCACCATCAGAAATCTCAACTCCGTCTCTCCCTCCCTCTCTCTCTCTCAGGCGTCCTTCCGGAGGTCGATCGATGGGGAAGAAGACGAGCTGGCTGTCGACGGTGAAGAAGGTCTTCAAGTCCAAGGAGGCGCACTCTTCGTCCAATCGCCGGGTAATGTTCCTCTGCTCTTGGATTGTTCTGTCGCCTTCGATCTATAAATGCCGGTTGACGTTCGCTGTGTTCTTCTTGTTCGCCTCAGAGGGAGAGGAAGAGGGAGGCAGCGGCAGCGGCGGCGGCGGTGGAAGCGGAGGGGAACAATGAGGTGTCCTCCGAGATCTTGTCGGTGGAACATTTCCCGGCGGAGACGTCGCCGGATGCGACCAACCACGGCGGCGGCGAGGAAGAGGAGGAGGAGGAGGATCGGGTGGTGGTAGTGGAGCGGGACCGCGCGATAGCTGCGGCAACGAGGGCGGCCGCGGCCGCCGCGGAGGCGGCGGCGAGAGCGGTGCGGCTGGCGGGCGGTTCGCGGACGTCGAAGAAAGACCGCGCGGCGGTCATCATCCAGTCTTTCTACCGCGGTTATTTGGTGCGCTTCCGATCTTTCTTCTTCTTTCTCCTCCTCCTCTCTCTACGCATCACGATTCACGATGCACGATTCGCCCAAGCGTAAACGTGTAATTGAAGCTCCCCGTTTTCACTGCGGAAACTTTGCTGTCACAAACACAGTAGACAGATGCAATTACCGTCGCCATTGCCCCGTGGTGAAGGGCATTTTTGGTGAGCGCACATGAACCAATTAAATTTGTAGTGTCATAAATGCACCACTGGCGCCCCGCTTGGAACGGAAAATTATCTCACATCAAACGGCCTACCAATAAAAAAGTTGCAATGTCAGGTGTTTCACATGAACTTGCACCGTTCAAATTCCTTCAGTTTGATGGCGAGAACAGTACCGGAACCGTTCTTGGAGAAATAATTAACTGGTTGCATAAAAAACTAATCAAGGAAGCAGAGTAGTACTATCATCAATCAATTGTTGCGCAGGCACGGCGAGCGCGGCGAGCGTTGAGGGGACTCGTGAAGCTGCAGGCGCTGGTGCGAGGCCACCAGGTCCGGAAACAGGCGTACACGACCCTGCGCTGCATGCAGTCGCTCGTCCGCGTGCAGGCCCTGGTCCGCGCCCGCCGCCTCCAGCTCGCCACCACCCACCGCAACCTCCTCTTCTCCCCTTCCCCGAGTGACCACGACGCCTACCGGCTCAGTCACATGAAAAGCTCACGGACGCAGGATTACCGCCGCCTCGATGTGGAAGAAGACGGCGATGATGACGGCGAAGAGGGAGACGCAACCAATCGACCCGCGTGCGCGATGAAGAGCCCGCTAAAGGGCTGGGACGGACGACAGCAGAGCCTGGACGCCGTCTCCGCCGACTCCCAGAGCAAGCACGAAGCCGCGGTCCGCCGCGAGAGAGCCCTCGCTTACGCGTACACTTGCACTCATCAGGTAACTATTTCCTTCAATCCGATTCATCGGAGTGCCTATGAAAGTCATTGCCTTTTGCAATTTATTCAATCCGTTCTCACGGCGGCCGCATGCAGCAGTGGCCGCCGGAGCAGGTGAAACCCCAGTGGGGCTGGAACTGGCTTGAGCAGTGGATGGCCGTGGAGCAGTGGGAGGCAAGGCGTGGCGGCCTCCGGCCGCCACCCGTGAGCTCGTACGTCACGGCCACGGCCGCCATGGACGGCCTCTCGGAGAAGACGGTCGAGATGGACCCTGGAAGGGCCAGCCCAATCAATCCGACCACTCACTACTCCTACCACTCCAAAGATGAGCCCGCCCGACCACGGGCGGCGGTTCCAAGCTACATGGCAGCCACGCAGTCCGCCAGAGCCAAGGCGCGGGCCCAGGCGCCACCGCCAGCCATGGCCAAGACAGGGACTAGGAGATTACGCCCTGCAGGTAATGCTGCCGACTCATCAAGCTCCGGCGGCGGCACGTCAATGTATCTGGCAGCTCGAAGCCCCAGTCACGGAATTAGGCTTAATGCGCAGAGAAGGCAGCATACTGGTTATAGCCCGGACTCCAGCTGCGACTGATATGACAACGCGCCGCCGCTCGAAGAAAGGGCAAGGAGGATCTCAGTAAACGTTTCAGATATCAAAACCCAAAATTGCAGGACTCTGTTATCCGCGTCCTTTGTTTTGATCATCCATCGAAGAAAAGAGGAAAAAAACATTGTTTCATGATGAAAAATAATGATGCTATCAAACCGGATTCGCCAGTTAAAATATTCCAAGTTCATTCACAACAACTTGCATAGGAAAAGGTTCTGTTTTCTTTTCTGCCTATTTTGTTGTGCACGCTTTGTATGCATATGCCAAGTTCTTTAAATGTATTCCAAGCGTCGTAGTGTGTTCATTCACAACAATTTGTTGTCCTTTTTTTTCTTCTTTATTTTACCTGTACACATGCCAACCTGCAGGAGGAAGAAGGCTCTTCGTAGTGGTCATACTGTATCGCAAATGTCGATTTAAATGAATAAAATATATACAGTACATACATGCTTCTAATTTTTAAGATAACTAAATCGAAATAAAACAATTATTAAATATAATTTTATATCCAAATCCGATATCGAAGACCGGATGCCAGCCAATATCTGATTATTGGATATCCATTATCATCGTACCTTTGCTAAACAGTGGAAGTTTTTTCATAAATACTAAACTTGAAGGGGTAAAATGTAAATTTACCGAACGTTTTACTTTTATCACTGACAACTGGAACGAGGGGGGCTTCGAAGAAAACTGGTTTCGTTCGCCGCCGAGCGGTAACCCTGGAAGAGAAAGAGCAACTCCGGCGCTCGCCATTCAAGGTCCTTCTGCGGTATCCCGCTGCGGTGCAGATCCAAGTCCCTCGATCGATATCTTGGAATTGCCTCACATGGTAAGAGAAATCCAGATCTTCTTTCTGATTCGTCCATCGACTCTTGCCTTATTCCTTGCTGATCGATTTGGGGCATTCCTGATGCTGATACTTGGCTGCTTCGTCAGTCGGCGCTGTTCAATTTCCATTCTTTCCTGATGGTGGTGTTGTTCGTGATCTGCACCTGCACCTACATCAAGATGCAGTTCCCTGCCATTCTCGAGCAAAGGACAGGGTAATTACCAGCAGTCTCTCAGGTTTCCTCTTATTTGTATTCGAAATTATTCTCTTTTCTGTTCGATTCCATTTCATGTTAGTATTCTAGGGCTTGTTCATTGAGACTCTGTATCATTTAGATGACTTGTGAGTTGGAGAAGGATGTAAAGCAGGAAAGTTTTATTTTGTTCTTTCTTTTGGAGACACCATTGAAAGGTAGCGTAAATGGAAAATATAATCGAGTTGTAACCTGGAGGTGAAGAGATTGGAGAAGCAAAGGGGACTTTTTAGAGTTGTCTTCAACTGACACACACAAATTGTGATCATTATGATAGTTTGGAACACTCTGTCTAGGAACAGAAATCTGGATCTCATATTCAAGATGTTTCCTGTTACTTGCAAAAAGGGTCAATAGCTCTCTTTTGATTTTGCAGAAGACTGTAAAAGTATTAGGTCATTCAATATTGAAATTGCAAGTATGAGTGTCCTTGTGGTAATTTTGTCGATTAGTATCATGATCCTAGCAAATTCTCAATTGGAAAGCATTTTCAGACTTCCTTATTAGGCCTGTCAGGATTGTTAGTTGTCCCACTAATGTTTACTGCTACACCTTGTTCAAATATTCCCCAAAATCATTGTTCATGTGTTATCAAAGTTGTGCAACAGAAGTTGTAACAATTATTCATGAGCATTGTCTTATTCTGAATGAACACACGTTTCTTGTGGGCAAAGGGTTGAAGCACATCATGAAGCGTTCTAGATGTTAATTTTTTAGTGATTTAATTGTTATCTTTACCAATAATGTTCAGGATTTGATTTTGTAGTTTAACTTCTGTCAGGTTTCGTGGTTTCTTCTGGAAGGCTGCTAGAATAGGTATGTTATCATTAAATGTTTAAAATGAATTAATTTGTAAAAATTTCCATTAATTTTCCAAATCTTATGCTGTATTAGAATCAGAATCATGCTTGTTCTCTATGCTGGCGATGCATTAGGTAGGCATGCAAGAAGTATTTTGTAGGAATATGTGTGTTTGTAGTTTACTAAGTATATGCATGTGGCAATGAGTTGGATAAACATGGTTTGAAGATGATGATTTATTTTGCATGTCGCAATGGCATGCAAACAATGTAAAAAATGAATTGATTAATATATCTATCCCTCATTTTTTTTGGGTTAATGATTGAAGTTGATTATTTCTTTAGCGATATTCAGGCAAATACTTTAGTATCTGAGGAAATTATGGTTAGAATTTTCTTTTGAGATGAGCTGCTCTTCCCTCTTATTCTTTCTAGCCATTTGTAGTGTGTATTGACTAATCACATTTCCTTCCTAAATATTACATTCTTCATTACTTGATTATGTAAACTAAATGCTGAACTACTATCGGAAAGTTACATACAACATTAATATATTATTTTTACAACTCTTTTCATCTATATGCAAGCCGACCTCACCTGCTGAGATAAGACTTGGTTGTTGGTTTCATCTATATGCAGTTTCAGGCTTCTTTGAGCACTGGTCTTATTGATACTCGCAACAGTTACTTCTCCATTATATGTATTAGTATTACTCATCCACATGCCCTATATATGTATTAAACAGTTTCTCATCCCATTGTTCATGATTCTAGCAATCTTAGAGAATGTATTAACCAACACATTTTATTCCTATATTTTACTTTTCAATTGTTTCTTTGCCGAGTACTTATTATACCCTTCTTAAAGATGATTATATAGTTTTCAACATTAGGATAGTTAGATATAACTGTCTTGTAAAGGCTAATGTGTTTAAATTGTACATGAACTATAGATAAACTTCTCTATCTTTCAATTTCTTTCCTTCTATTCAAGCCTTTGTGTCAAAGCTAGGAGGCTCCACAAATACAGTCTTGCATTCGGAATGCACAGGTCTAATAGTGTCTGCATAGTAAAGAGTGTCCTGCCAAGAGATTAATTATGGACTATAAGCGTGAGTCGGGAGGAAGGATGTTAAAGCTAGGATGCTCTTCACCTATAGTCCAACAGTGATGGGTGTGCTGCTCCATTGTGTCAATATATATTGTCTTCCTCTCAAGAGTCCAAATTGGGATGCATGGGGTCTGTCAACACTTCCAACCTACCTCTTGCTTCAGTTCAGTTTGTCTGCATCTAAGCACTTGGCATTTAGTTTATAATAGCTTGTATTGTAGGCTAAGATCACTTTGTTGCTTTCAGCTGATAGATTGATAGTGTATCAAACTGTATCTCCGTAGCTATCCTCATAAGAAATTCAAAGTCTCAATTCAAAAGATGAAAATCTGGGCAATGAACAATTTGAATCCAGTTTCAACATATCAAGCGCAGAACATTACCAATGGCATCTACTAGGTTTGTTTGTGATTGCTCAGTGATTAGGAACTTGAAAATTCAGTCTATGGATTTGGCAGGTAGCCTATTAATGCTAAGATATTTTTTTTAAAAAAAAATGGCACGGACTCATGTTGCTTTACCATTGATCTGCAAGTTATGTTTCTTTGAATCATCCTTGACACAGCCTATAAGAAGAATTCTACACAATTCATTATCAACTGCAAGTTTGGATTTGGATTTAACTCACGGGAAGGCCAGAATCTTTGCTGGCTGTTCCCAAGTTTGTGTTATGTCTCTTGCATGGTAATTCCAAGATATATGTAAATTGATGACCATTCCTTTGCATAGGTTGCCCAACACTTCCTCTGAAGTAAATTAGAATCACTGCACAAAGGTTGTCCTTAACTAATCATATTCCAGATTCTATGGATTCTGTGTTTAGGCAATTTCTCAATTATGCAATAAACAGAAGACTATAAAACAAACTCTCAGTTTAGTTTTTTTCAAAATTTTGCATTATGTGTCATACTCCTTATATCTTACATGGCATCCATCTTGATTTTGCTTCAGGTGAACGACTAAGCCCATGGGTAGCCATGGGTTGCTTTGCAATGGGTATCTCCATCATTATTCTCTGACTGATGTAAGTTATACTTACGAAGTAATTTTTACTTGCTGATGGACTTCTGGTTTCTTTTACACCAACCTATTAATTTTCCATTGGCGAGTTCGAAGACGGTTGTAATTAGTGACATGAAACCAAAGTTTTAGTCTCTACATACTTTCGTTTAAACACAATGCCATTCTTTCCTTTTTACACTACCGTCTGGAATTTTATTTGATTTAGCAGAATGATAACTCTTCTCTCGTGGGCTCTCAAACTGCTACTTGATGGTTGTTAAATTACAAAATTTTAGGGGCTTTGGATGAATTGAGTGAAAGAATGGATGGACGAGCCATATATAGTTCAATTTTTTACGACGGAAATTAATTTAGACGAAATTAAAATACAGTACATATTATTCGAACTCTTCCTGCCATGTCATTTGGCGGCGTCGCTTCCGGCCTCCTCGTTGTTAGCGTCGACGGCTTTGACCACCACCACCTCCGCCATCTCCGCCTCCGCCGCCTTCCGCCTCCGGTCGGCGATCTGCCGCTGCGTGGAGCGGAAGTAGACGGCGTAGAGCACCAGCTGCGCCACCGCGAACACCACGCCGAGCGCGTTGGGAATCTGCATGCAAAAGAAACCAAATGAAGGCGATGCGTCGGCGTCGGTCGGTAGCAGCAGAGGATGGAATGGATCACGAGACTGGATTTTGTATCAGAAGGAAGAGCAACTTTGAACCTGCCCATGTTTTGTTTCTTTCCGAGGGTGAAAAATAAGAGAAAGTGACTTGACTCTTCTTCTGAAAGTGACTTGACTCCAAACATGGCATGTGATCGCTAAAATTAATTATTAGGACCAGCCGATGAAATGATCTTTGCTACGATGATCACTATGTATAATTTTGACTAATATTAATTTTGCGTTAAGACCTTATATATTAACAAAAGATTTTCACATACATATTTAATTACCTAAGGAAGGAATACTCACAGTGATGTAAAGGTCAAATCGGATGAGGGCGTAAGCAGTCCAGCAAAGTCCATTGCAGAACGACGCTAGTGACAAAGTTAGAGGCATGTACTCAACACTCTTCGTCTCTATCACCATTTTCTGTCACATCAGAAAAAATTATTAAAAAAACATTAATTAATTTCACCAACCACATTCCCAAATTTAATTAATTATTAATCATTCCATTAAATGGATATTTAGTTACCATGACGGATAAGGGAGCGGCGTACATCATGGTGCCGAAGACGACGCAGAGGACGCCGACGACCATCGAGCGGCGTTCGTGGGTGTGCACCGTGGTGAGAACCACCAGTGCGACGCCAGAGACGAAGGCGGTCTCGGCCGCCAGAATGGCGGCCACCTTCGCTCGCTGCTTGCCGCTCCGGGCGTAGATCAGGAAGAGGAGGATGTAGGCGAGCTCGATGGCCATGCCGGAGCCGTTGATGGTGAGCACCAGCGTGCTGTGCGGGTGCACCGCCGGCAGCCCGTACACCACCCACATCATGCAGTTCAGCAGCGTCGCGACGTACGGCACCGCCGAGAACTCCTCCACCGACCTCTTCTTGCATATTCTTACAAATGTTGGCCTGATCCATCCATCCATCCATCCATTAAACTCCCCCGAAGAATGGACAACAATTGACACACATAAACTAGATGCTTACAGTGGAGACAGGAAGAGGCCCAGCGAAATTGCATTCCCTGGAAACAACATACAAAAAGGAGAGAGATAGACAGATTAAAATGCGTGATTTATAAATCAATTGCACGCAGTATATACCAAGAATTCCAACTGCTGTGCGAATGGCGTCGGCAGAAACCATGATTAAGTTGCGAAATGGGTGAGTCGAAATCGAAAGGGTAGCCAAATATATAATAATAAGGGGAGGTTGGGAGTCAAGTCGAGTGAGCAAGAGGAGATGGAGCTAGGTGGATATGGATGGAGTAAAGAGGGTGGCACTTTGTTCGAGAGGAGTCTGAAATCGAAGCGTAGCGATGCGACGGTGACTGCATGGTGGGGGCGAAGCGACCAACTCGGCAACTCCTCTGTCTCTTTCTCCCTTCCCTCGTTTGGCACCATGTCTGTAAATAGTTGCCATCAGTGTTTCGGATCAGAGTCGCCATTGATTTATTATCCGAGTTAGCTCAGACGGTGGACCAATGGTCCTATATCAAGAGTTATTGCAATAGTCCAACCGATTTGAGCTCTTATTTTGAGTTGAACTAGTGGAATCCACCACCTTTCTCCGTGTCTTCAGCCTTGTGATGCACTTGGAGTTTTGGGTTTCAGATCAAGATAACAAGATTGGTTGGAGTGGCCAAATGGCAAACCGAGCATTTATGAAGTAGAAAACACACTGTCTATAATAACTCCTCAGTGTGCGTTACAAGACTTATCCTATCCACTTATATTCTACTGCTAGAAAAATATAAATGTAGTTTGGATTTTTTATTTATTTTTCACTATATATGTATCGGAGTAATATAGTTTTGGAATGCAAGCGGATAGATAAGTGGCTAGTTTATCTGAAATGTAATTAACAATCTCTTTTTAGTTTTTCCTTCGCTAGTAAATTAGAGAAACAGTAATTTTAATAAAGCAATAAGAGCGTTTGTAGTCCAACGGTTAGGATAATTGCCTTCCAAGCAATAGACCCGGGTTCGACTCCCGGCAAACGCATTTTTTTTATTTTCAAAATATATACAAAGAAATAAATTTAATGTCAGATCAATGGTATTAACACAAAAGCGTTTGTAGTCCAACGGTTAGGATAATTGCTTTCCAAGCAATAGACCCGGGTTCGACTCCCGGCATTTTTTTTATTTTCAAAATATATACAAAGAAAATTTTTTTTATTTTCAAAATATATACAAAGAAATACATTTTATGTCAAATCAATGGAATTACTACTGTAGCGTTTGTAGTCCAACGGTTAGGATAATTGCCTTAAGCAATAGACCCGGGTTCGACTCCCGGCAAACGCATTTATTTTTTCATTTTCAAAATATATACAAAGAAATAAATTCCATCAGATCAATGGAATAACTACAAAAGCATTTGTAGTCCAACGGTTAGGATAATTATCTTCTAAGCAATAGACCAAGCTTCGACTCCCGGCAAACGCATCTATTTTTTTCATTTACAAAATATATACAAAGAAATAAATTCTCTGTGCCAGATCAATGGGATTAATACGATGAATAAATCATTTGTGTAGTTAAAACAATTTTTTTATTACAACAATAATAAACTGGATCCTTTTCTTTTTCATCTCAGAAGTTCCCTCCCCGTGTTTTAGGATATCGCACTGCAGTTCCCACTGAGCTCAAAATGTTTAGCATCCATGAAATGCAAAGAAAACACAGAAATGCATAACTAAATTACACATACAAATACAAACAGGCATTTTTTTTTTATGGTGATTTAGTTTCGTCTGAGTTCTGTGGCAGTTCATCTGTTCTGGATTCCAAAGCATTAGCAGTGCCTTCTGCTGGAGCCATTTCACTGGGTTGAGTATCATCCTTTACTATGGCAGGCGCATTAGAACTTTCACTGAAGGAACCAAGAGCTAACTGTCCGGCGTAGAGTATCAAGCCGACTGAATTGGCACCGAAGACAAATGTTGCGAGATAGCAAATCCCATTGACAATAGTCCTGAGAATTGTTTTAAACACAGATCAGATCTTTGCAAGTGCCCAGCGGGAAAAGACAAGTAAGAAACTGCATGAGGAAAAAGGGGCATACCTTATTGTGATCGTTATCTGACGGACCTGAACAACAACATCGTAATGAAGTTGTATTAGGAAAAAATATACATTTCGTAGTAAATCATCTTCCAGAAAACATAAAGCTTTCTGAGAAGCATTCTTTCAGTGGCTAGAAAAAAGAAAAAGGCCATTGATTGCATACCTTAAGTTACATAAATGAATAACTTCTTTTATATTTACAGATCAACAGCCTAGTAAGAGATTCAATATTTTCGCAGGATAACAAATAGCAGAAAACAATGAAAGGATAAAAAGTAAGAGGATTCATAAAATGCTGGCTAGATTTTTCATACATATAATATGTTTTAGACATATAATATGTTATATCTGCCAATGATGAAAACATAAGCTTTCAAAATCTCTTCTTTTTTTTTCTTCCGCTTCTTCTCTCTCCTTCCAGTCTTTCTTTTCATTGGAGCAATTAATCTACTTCAACTATTTCCACAAGGAACTCAGTTTTGACTTTTGAGGACCATAGCACTTTACTCAATTTGACTTCTGCAAGGCATCTGTAGGGAATTATCCAAGTCTCAAATTTCTTCTAGTGTATTATGATGTCGTTGTTAAGAGGTCTGATGGTAAGTAAACTCGTTGACTAATCAATAGCTCGACAATGAAATGACGGGCTGACAACTTGGATCACAACTCCTCAACATGTCAGACCAAGTCTTCTAATGGTCAAGACTCTCTCATTTTAAGCCTCGTGATGCTTCTTTTGGTTATCGACAATCATCTCCTAAAATGCAACAATTTTGTTTCACAACGAGAGCACTCTGAATTTCAAGACCCACCAAACCTTAAACAATATGAAACTCTGAAAACTAAAGAAGAAGTCTCCTGAAAAGTGATTCAAAACTCTTTAGAGCATTCTTTGACACTCATTCTTTGGCTTATCAAATGAACTTCACAAAATTCACTAACTGTAACTAAAAGTAATCACTTGTATCAGATCGGAATAATAAGAGAAGTTCCACCCTACTAAAAGTCCAAAGCTCAGTATACCATATCAGATGTAAAGACAATAGATGGGCCTCAAACAATTTGACGTATGTCAACAATAAATCAGCTAAAAAGAACTCGTTTAGCAACTTCTTGAGGATCTTTGGATCTAAGCTTGTTCTTTGTTCTTAGTATATGCAGATCGACTATTGCATCTACTTTTAGGCAGTTTCAAACAAACCAGAAACTGCGCGGCAATGGGGACAGGACTATGCATGTCTAGTTTTAGTTGACTATAACATCTTCTTTGAACAAACATGTTTACGGTCACAGATGATACTCAATTTGGGAGATGAAAAATAATAGAGCAAAAACAATTGCCAATGGATACTAACCGAAAAATTATCAGAAATGGTCTGACGATTGAGAGCAGCCTCTATTGTGGTTGTGAATTTGTAGAGTATGAGGGCGATGGCCCCAGCCGCAATACCGCCTAGCAATGCCTGCAGTGGGGAGGGTGGTTTTCCTGCCTCCAATGGCGATGCGCCAATCACCTTCAATCTCTCCAAAGCTTCATCCTTTAGGGTTTTAGGCTTCTCCACTCCGCTCGATCGCAATCTCTGTTTGACATCGGATTCCTAAAATCCGGGCAGGAAAATGAACATAGAGAGGGAAAGAAGGATACCAATTCTTTGGCTCTTTTGGCGCGGCGCCGCAGGGCTCGAAACAAGAAGACGGAGATGGCGCCGGTGAGGAGCACGCTGGTGGAGACCTGGAGAGGGGTAGGGTTATCGTCGATTGCGAATATGGAGGACCCGGTAGAGGAAGGGAGCTCAACGGGACCGTCCTCGATGCCTCTTGCATCCTCCGGCGAACCATCATTTTCAGGAAGATCGGCGAGCAATGGTCGGAGCGCGGCGAAGGGGACCGGCCTGCCGGCGGAAGCGCGGGGCAAATTGAAACCGCTGGCGGCGGTGCGGTGAAGGAGGAGGAGAGGAGGAAGCGGCGAGAGGTGGGAGGAGGAAGCGAAGGGGACGAAGTGGGCGAGGAGGGTGTGTGAACGGAGCATCTGGCGAGGACGGCGGCGGGGAGCGGGAGGATAACGCGCAGCGTGTTCCAATACCAGGAACTAATTTTCGAAATATCTTTGAAATAATAATAAAGCGATTTTTTAAAAGAAAAAATTAATATGTGCCAATTTGAGGGGTTTATTTTCGCAAAAGGCCCAGAAAGAACAGTAATTTACATCTTTGTTTTCCTGAACAAGAAGAAACACGCCAACGGGAACCATCTTCGGCGATCGTGATGTCGTCGGCCTCGTGGCGCCACCGAGTGCATCCGGTGCTCCGCTGCATCCTGCTTTCCTTCCTCCTACTCCCTCCTATTCTCCTCCTCGCAGCATTCCTCTTATCTCCCACCGCTCCTGATCCTTTCGAGTGAGTGCTAGATCTATCTCCCTCCCTCCCTCCCATGATCCGTCACATCTCATCTTATCCTCTTCTCAGCAGGTCCTTCTCGCCGGAGGAGCCCGACATCTGGAGCGCGCGAAGGGTCGTGGATTGGAAGCCGTGCAATTGGTGGAAGAACGCATCTTTAGCTGGTCTGCCCCCCTTTCAGTCTCGGTCCATCATTAGGGTTAGGGTTTGGATTATTGTTGATGAGATCTGCTCAAACTGTATTTTTTATCGTAGCGGGGTTAAGATTCTTATGCTGCAGCCCTGCCCGCGAAGACCAACGGGTACATCCGGGTGGATTGCTATGGCGGCCTTAATCAGATGAGACGCGACGTGAGTGCGATTCAATCTATCTGTAAAATATATGTTATTTATTTTACTTTCCTCGTCTTTCCTTGATTTACTTCATGGCGATGAAAAAGTCGTTGCTTTATGCCCAATTTCAGTTCTGCGACGGGATCGGCATAGCTCGAATCCTAAATGCTACTCTGGTATTGCCAAAGTTTGAGGTGGCCGCTTACTGGAATGAGTCGAGGTATGATTGTAGGAATGCTGAAAAAGTAGTGTTGAATGATCGTTAGCCAATTATTGCTGATTGAAAATTTTGATCTCAATCAGTGGCTTCGCCGATGTATTTGATGTAGACTACTTTATTCAACAAACTCAAGGTTTTGTCGAAGTTGTGAAAGAGTTGCCTGAAGAGTTTGCTTCAACAGAACCTTTCAGGGTGGATTGCCGCAAGCGAAAAGGGCAGTTTGATTATGTTGAGGCAGTGCTCCCTGCGTTGCTGGAACATCGTTTTATATCTTTAACACCAGCTATGAGCCAGAGAAGAGACAGGTATTCTTCAAAAACCATTAACTATAGCAAATGTTGTAGGATCAACAAAGTTAAAGACAAGTTTGTTGCTCTACTAGACATTTAAATTGATGCTTACCATATCATACTAAAAATCAAATATGAATTAATGAAAAAACATAATTCTTTTGCTTCTTGTGATGTGCACATAAACATGGCAGATACATAACTAACCCAATTAGCTATGTCTTTTGCAAAGAAAAGAAACTAATTCTTTCCTAGAATAACAAGGCACTGATGTTTGTTTTTTCAGTTGTTCCCACATTAGTTGATATTAAGATTTCCGTAGATGAAGTGTTTTTGAGCATTGCTGTAATACTAGAAGCCTATGCTCTTAATTACTGAATCATGCGATTATTGATATGCATGAGGATGCTAAGGGATTAGTTAGATTATTTAAATACTATCTTCTGTGAAAAGGAGAAGCAAGCTGTTGTGTGTATGAGAAATTAACTAGAGGTATCATGTTGTTAAATCTTGATTGGGGAATCTTCTTGTGCTATGTCACCTATTTTTGCTTTCATTTGATTCTCCAGAACTCTTGTCTCAAAACCAACAATATCCATTTATTCATGGAAAATGATCTTTTCCAGCATCTTAACCCTAAATTCAGTGAATTAATGCTTCTTGGAAGGGCATGCCCATCAAAATAGAGATTGCTCTATCTAAAATCTTTTAGCTTTTAAATGCTTCTTTTAATCTAGATATACTAATTCCAACTAGCATATATTATATGTACTGGTGTAGATGTGAATCTCTTAATTCTACAATTTTTTTGAATAGCTATTCGCAAACAATACAATTATTTTAAATCTGGTTAATTTTTATTTGATTTAACAATGATCACAGGTTACGCCAATTGTTTCTTTTCTTACATAGAAAAAAAAAACAATTGTTAACAATGATAATCCTAATGATTTTCCTTTGGTTTAGGTATCCACTATATGCTAAGGCTGCCCTTTGTCAGGGGTGTTATAGAGCACTGCGTCTCAATAAGGCCTTGGAGGCAAAAGCTTCTGAATTGTTCAAATTGATACCAAAACCTTTCCTTTCTCTACATCTCAGATTTGAACCTGATATGGTGGCATACAGCCAATGTGAATACTCTGGACTCTCCTTGGCATCCATGAACTCTATTGAATCTGCACGCAGCGATAGAAAACCATGGACTGGTGATGCTGCACGCGCTTGGAAGAATCGTGGGAAATGCCCTCTGACACCGAAAGAAACAGCATTTATCCTCCAATCTCTTAAAATCCCTGCCAATACTTCAATCTATTTGGCAGCTGGTGATGGTCTTATGGAGACGGAAGGCTTCTCATCTGTCTACACCAACACACATACTAAATCATCTCTCTTGAAAACAGAAGATTTTCTCACCATGCATGGCAACACTAAAGCCGCATTGGATTACTATGTTTCGATTAACAGCGACGCATATATAGCGACTTATTTTGGAAACATGGACAAGATGGTAACTGCAATGAGAGCAGTGAATGAACATCACAGAACATTGGTTCTGAGCCGGAGGGATTTTGCAAACTTTACTTCAAGTGGGCTGAAAGGGGCGGAGCTGGCCGATGCTTTATGGAAATCTCACAGGGAAGATTTTGTGATGGGAAGGGGTACTGCTTTACCAGATTGTTTTTGTGATTCAATTTTGTGAAAAAGTCATGTTGGAAGAAAGGATTTTTGAGGTGTAACTTTAACTGTTCTTTTAAAGACAAGCGACTAAATATTAGCTAATGCTGAAGATTCACCTTTTACTAAGAAATATTTTGTTGTTTATGACCTCTGAGTTTTGTCTGCCACACAGGTTGTGAGGGGCATAAACCCTGTGATCATTGCTGTTTTATAGTCTTGGGTAAATTTTTAAGCTCAATAAAAATTAACATTTTTTTCCCATACAATCAAAATACATCTGCCATTAACAGATAAATAATTTAGAATAATATAATAAATATCTTTATCTTAAAAAAGATCATTTTAAAAGATATTGAGTTTAATAAATTTTTAGAAATATTTCAAAAAAACTGTAATTATGATAATTCCTCTTTGAAGGATTGTAATTTTCTTGTTATACTGAAAGTATAGTTCATTTAAAACTGTCACTACAGTTTGATCGCTACGTTCTATACAAAATATAAAAACTACTTTTTTTCTTTTCTTGGTGTTCCGATCGAGAAATTTGTAGACAATATTCAAAAATAGACGAGGGGCACTGACTTTAAAAGCAAGTATTCAATTTGACGGTTCAACCATATACATAAAAACAAAATTCAACGGAATACGAAAACAGAAAAATAACGATGATACAAAGCAACTCTTTCAACGACTTTTACCTGACTCATAACACACACAACTCTATCACTGTACAGTATACAACACATACGAATACGATACTCCAAAATGAACACGTACGGTACACATTACCGTCTTATCTTGTTTGAACAGATCCCTCTTCTGCAGCATGGGCATCGGCATTGGCACTTTGGTTAGTGCTTAACGGCGATCCAGGAATTACTAGTGGATCATCCACTAAAGCATCATCGTCTTCGGCTCCCGATACCCGGAGCCTGCCGGAATCCTTCCTACTAAGCATGCTCTTAAAACTCTTGCTCATGAAGTTCTTAGGAGTTTGCGCACTGCTATTTTTTCCCGGGCTTTCTACCTCATCCATCTTGGAGCTGCCTTCTCCCAACTCTAGACTCTTTTCGTCGTTTTTGTCCGATACCACAATCTTCACCGAAGTCCGCTTCTCCCCCACTGGGGGTAAATTAACATGTGGAGTGGTAGGTGCGAAAGCAGCTTCCTTTTGATCCTCTTTGGGATTTTGCTGCTTTGGACTTCGGTGGAACATTGAACCCAACTTGTGCAGGCTCTTCCTGATCCTTTTAAGACGAACCTTCTTTCCATCAGTGGTTGCATCGCTATCAGAGTCACTGTCATGAGACCCAGACGATGGTGATGGAGTTGGGCTTTTATTGCTTGTGATCTCTTGCCGAAGGACTTTGGTCTCAGGTTGCCTCGCGCGCCCTTTTCGTGGCTCCCATTTTTGGCAAACGTCGGTACCAGGACGGTGCACCCAAATCCCCGTCTTTTCTTGCCCCTGAACATCAATGGCCTCGAAGTCATCAGTCATTTTAGGATGTTCTCCATCACCAATATTTTCAACCCCCCTTTCATCTGGTTTGCTCGACACTTGTTCTGTAGCTTTCGATATTTCATTGTCACTGAGATTTTTATGCTCCTGTAAAGTTTCTGATTCGAGCTAAGATTATCAAGCTCCGATATGCACAAGGATCATGAGCAGCAGCAGAGAGCTTACCTTTTGTAAATCTTCTTCAATCACTGTTATTGCTAAGTGGACCCTGCCCATTTTGATATTCTGCAGTGCCAACCACATATCATGCCTTTGTCCACCCCTCAAATCGTTGATGCTTACTGAACAATTTCTGCATGGCACATAAAAAAGTAAATTTAGTAAATTGCCACACAACTGAATAGTAAAAACAAGCAAACGTATGAATTCAACTTGTTGATACATTTGTTTTTGCTATTTGAAAAGCAGAAAACAATAATATGCAGCATGAAAAATAAGTGGAAAGTCCTTAGCGACAGTAGTATGTTTTTTGCTTCATCTAGCAATAACTGATATGGATCCAAGCAAAAATAAGAGATCTGTCATATCGCAAAACAAAAACAAAAAAACACTATCAATAATATGTTAAATTCTTTACAAACCCAAGCATGTCGTCGAAAATGGTATCCTTGTCACGAACTTGAAGGCTAAGTAAATTTGGCGACTCCCATGAACTGATGGGGATCTTAAACTCTTCCAGCCATTTTGGGGACAATGTTTTCCTTTGAATTTTTGTTTGGAATTTGTAAGGACCAAGTTGTCCTTTGACATATGGATCAGAAAGTCCTGCACCAATTTTGTAACAAGATGGGATAATTTCTAGAGTGATGATAAAACTAATTATATCAAGGAGCAAGGGTAGAAGCAGCCTACCGTTCAGGTCTGCTGGTTTCATATCCGCACCCTCCAACATCTCCAATTTCACATATCCAATAGGATGCTTTTCTTTCACAGTAAACCAATCTTCTAAAATTTCCAAGAAAACATGGTTTAACAGATCGCTTAATGTGAAACAAATTAAGATAACAGAAAAATACAACTCACTTCGACGGACAAGAAGAACATGAAATCAGAGATAGTTATTAACAAATTATTGAAAACACTTCAAAAATGTCTGATGTTCTTCATATTTACTTAAGATGTACATGCTTATGCATCTGTTAAGTTTAGTTAAACAAGAATATGGATTTGGTCATGTTTCAGTTAGTCATGATAAAATAAGTATGTGAACACTGAAAATAAAACAGTAATAAGTAAGAAGCATGAAATAACCAAAAAGAGGTTCACAGCCAAGATCAACTAGAATTAAAAATATGAATAAAGGAAACTAGAACAAAGTGATATTACATTTTATTAAATCTTAGTTAGGAGATAGTATTGATTTGTATTATTGTTATTCACATCCTACATGCTTAGATGACTCCTCATTTCCTTATAAATTGCTTAGACATTAGTCATGCTGACAGTGGCGTGTATATGAGAATAAAAGATAACAGTAAATGCAATTTACAAGTCATCTTGAGGTATTTTCAGCTGCTTTCTTCTACTTACACCCACAGACCGGACAAGTGCAAGCATGTAAGTTGCACTCCAAAATAAAGTTCGTGAAGTTTTATTAATGACTATAAAAAGATAGCTCCAGTTTGTTCATCAATTAGATGGATAATGGACAAATGTGGCAGATAATTACATGCACTAATCTTATCGTCCATGAAAAAAATAACAGGGTAAGCCTCACTCAGTAAGTAAGCATGGGAACATAAGTTCCTATGAACACAATCCAATTTCTTGTAAGCTCCAGCTCCCATAAATATACCAAACATTCTCTTTTCCCATCTTCAATTTGCATGCCTCTATTAACAGGAAGAACCTAATATTCGAACTATGATTTATCCCTGTAACTTGGACATAATAATCATAATCCAAAGACAAAGATACTCAACCATACAAATCTAGCTGATTGGTAATACACTGGTCTTATTCGACTTTGCTTTCAAATGATACCATCAGCGTCTGGATATATCGCTGGCATTTCAAGGGTCCACACTATCTCCCATTAAAAACCAGTCTAATTTCTTAAATAGAGAACCAACCATATTATTTTGCACTATGCTAGCTACCATTAGCATGTATTAAAAATGTAGCCGATAGATTGAGTTATCTTGGGGAAAAGTATACATAACATCACACAACTTCTCTATCATGCAGACCACATCTAAAACATGATTACAAGTAACATCATAAGCCTTTAAGAATATTGTAGAGTAAAATGACAAACTTCGCCTTTGGGAAATAGAAAGAAATTGAAAATTAACCATTGGTGTTATAACTAGCAAAACACAATACAATGAACTAATATAAGGGTAGATTTAACTTGATAAACAAAAGATGAATAGATACCCTTTACCTTCAGTGGCAGAAACAAATTTCTCCACATCAACAACGAGCATGTTTGGCTGTGAAGAAATATTGACAATAATTACATTGCCAGAAATAAAGGTAAACAGAAATCAGTAGTTCATTAAAACTATCTTGGATAATTAAGGTCCGAGGACAATCCAATTAAATCTCTAATAATAACTTGTATACTTGGTTGTATTCTCATTTCCAATTGCTTCAATTGGTTATGAAGATCAGCAGCACAACTAACAATCATGAAATTAGAAATCACAAAATGAAGTGAATACCATTCTAAATTTTCTAGGAAGAACTTAAATTTTCTTCAGTGTCAAATTAACAAATAACCCAATATAGATGTATCAAAATTTTCACCCACTAATAAAATTAAGTACCAACCAACTGACAACGGTTTCATTCACGATGAATAAACAAACTGTGATTTATTTATCTGTATTGTTATCAATAATCCAGATAGGTAAACATGTTAAAACAACATAAAGCATCAAGGGTCTAATATAAATATTATTCACTCACTGATGATATACTTTCTCAAGATCATGCATTATCATTTAGCTAACATATCTATTTGAAATGAAAACTTTATTATTAATTGAACAGACTATAGATGAGAGAGAGAGAGAGATGAAGAACAAACTCACTAACCTCAACCAATGTCTGCCCAAATGCAACATCAAGCAGTTTGTCCTACAAATGCAACAAATGGAAGTATTAATAGGGAGGAGTGCGTCGTGGAGCTGAGACTACTTGAGAGTAAAGTTAACTACTTTACTTACCAGCCATCCTGAAATCCCAGGTATTTCAGTGACATCTAGTCCATGCCCAAATATGGGTTTTACAGTCATCTGGAAGTATGGGGGCTCTGCAAAGCATATCCTAACTCGACTAATAAACGGCCATTGCCGAAGAAATTTGACTCCTACGAGAATCTACAGAAAAAAATCAAAATTTATGTCAAAAGATAATGGTTCAGATAAATTTTCTTTCCTATTTCCTCATAACCTATTTCTTTTATCTCTCTCATAAAATCAATAGTAAGAATTGTCATTATAGATGCAATTCTAAAGCCAAAAACAAAAATATAAGTTCATTTGAAATAATTGACTATCCTTTAAAATGGTCGAGATAGACATTACTTATAATGGGGGAAAAAGTGATGTTTAATATGAAGGAAAACATAATTGTTTTAAAACTGAGGGAGATCCCAAATAGTTGAGACTCATGGCTTGTAGTTGTGGTCTGAAATGGAAAAGGAAGTTCTATTTTTCCTTTCAGGCAAATACAAAAATGTAATATTTTCTTCTGTTAGGAAAAATATACTGAAAGTCCATGATGAGAAATTGTTGAATTTCTTGTTAAGTGGTTTTTAATTAATTTCTTTTTCTTCCAAGAAGAACAAGCCATATTTTTGGTAGTAATTTGGAATTTTGGACAGACCAGTAAATACTAAATAATAAATTTTCATTCCAAGAGAACACAGATAAAATTACTTAGCTATGGTAGTGCTTTTTTTTTTTTTCTATTTGCTATTAGATGATATCTGTATTTCCATTTCAGTGTACCACTTTGTATATCAGTATCGAGCAAGCTCGACAAGTTGTTCAAACCAATATCCCATGAAATCTGAGCACAAGTAAAACACACTAAATAAACTTACTAAGAAAATGTGTAGACAATTCCCATGAAATATCATAACAATCACAATGATCAGAAATCCAGATAGGCATAGCCTGCAAAGCTACCTTTACTAGTAAGAAATGAAGATTGATCTATGTACCTTTCCCTCTACATGCATGCCTGTTATATGCATCATTGCTGTTATGCCAAATCCCAGCCTTTTCCTTAGTTGTACTGCAAGTTTTGCACTCATGTCATCTGCTGAAAGAAAATTCATCCCTAACTCCAGAACCTGTATTAATGGCCACGACTAAGGCATCAATAAAATAACCGCAGCATCATATTATAACTGTCTAAATAATGAAAAAGAATGAACAGTAATGTGCACCAGGTGGTCATCATCTACTGATTCTCGAAGAACTCTAATATCCGTAAACATAGGTGGGGTCCTACCCAAGTAAAGATGCTGCATAACTGCCTTCTTCTGCCAACCAAAGACAGAACAATAATTATGTAGATTACAGAACGACATACCCTAAGTTACCAAAAGTTCAACAAATACATTTGCTGAATTGTTGGTAAATATAAATTTTGATTTATTTCTAAATATTAGCCACAGGACTCATGGAAAATATTACATCCTAAGCATGCTACTAAAGCTCGCAATATAGCCTGAATATGTCAGAGGGACAAGTGTTACTAGGTAAATAACAGAGTTCACAATCATAGAAAAATATAGGTTGAAGTCCATACAGCTGTCCAGGGCTTGAACTTGTCTAGAAACCAGGGTATGATAGGCAAGAGGAATTGCTGGGATGCAACTTGTTCCATGCATATTGGCCATATCTTCTCGACAGCATAATTCAACCACCTAACTGATTCTGTATCAGAGAGAAGCTGCCACACCAACAAATGGAAAAAGAAAATCAGTACATTAATGGCATAAAAAAAGTGTTCCAGCAGGAATGATCAAGGAGACGATAGAGAAAATATGCTTTTAGCATTTTTTTAGGGGAAAAGTATCAATAGTTCTAACAGCATGGAGAGAAAAAAAAAGAAGAAATATATCATCATGCATACTCTTCGCTGATTGGCATATTTTCTTTCTTCGAACTGTAAACGTTTCTGCAATCTCAAGGTATAGCGAGCATTGACCTGCAATAGTGGGAAGAAGAAGTGTCAAAATGATGGAGCAGTTAAGATTGATTAGGAATGCTGATCTAATGCAAGTCAAAATAAGATTTTCCAAATATTCAAAAGAAACAATGCAGAATCAAATATTTTGAAGAAGCAAAAGAAAAGGATGACAGCTCATAATTTAAGAACCCAAATACAGAAATGAAAAAATAATGAATTATACTCTCCGCTTTTTTTGACTTTCAATCATCGATCTTGGTGGACCAAGTCAATTAAACAAAGATGTTTGATGCATCACGGTATCCATAAAAGAGAATATATTAGAGCATAAATCTCCAATTTCTTTCAGTAGCTTAAACAAACAACTTGGTTATTTTGAAAGCTCGCAATTCCTCAAATCCCAAGTCAAAGTCCAGATAAATAGACATAGATTCAGATGATATAATTTTACTTTAAAGCGCATCGACTATTCATCGTCAAATTGCAAACAACACTTTGGGGATTAGTTCACTGAAATTACCCAGTTTTGGCTTCCACCCTAAACTCGAACAATTTCGGAAACATATTTCAGAATTTTTTTCCTTTTTAAAAGCACCAAGAGCACAACCAAATTAACAGTTCACCAAAAATGAATTCCATTTAATTTCACAAAATAAACCACTTTCATAAACTAGAAATCGCCGATCAAAAACTTGAATTTCACGAACAGAAACTAAAAGGAAATACAAAAGAAAGAAGACGACCGGGAAAGAAGAACCATTCCAACCACTGATCAATTTATAGTTTCCTTACCGCGTAGAGGTACAAGAACGACACGAGGAAGACGACCGGGTGAGCCCAACCCAACCGCACGAGACCGCAGAGCAGCAACAGAACCAACGCGATGTGATGCAAGATCGAGACCTCCGTTATGTCCATCCTCCCGCCTCTATCGCCCGATCCAGGCTATCGCCGGCCTACATCAATCCTCCACGATCCGCCTACCCGCCGCCAAGGCAGAACCCTCGAGATCCCGGCGACCGATCGAATTCGACGAAGACGGCAGCGACGAGCGCACTCGAGTTCGAAGACGAAGTCGTAACCGCAAGAGCAATTGAAGCGTAGTGGAGACTGGAGAGGTAGAAGACGCAGAGGACGGTGAAATTAACGGCCGCCTTAAATTGATCCGTCGAGCCACGACTTAAGACGCGTTCCCGACGCAGCGGGCAGCCAAAGAGATCGTGACTCGACTCGTAACTTTTTGCAATCGACAAACGACGTGTGTGAGAAAGAAAGATTGACGAAGACGATCAGGTGGGGCAAGACGGAGATAATTATCCACATTCGGCATGTCGGCAGAAGAGAGGAGTTTGTTGTCGCCGTCAGATTGTGATCGGATGGATGAGAATGGGCGATGGACGGATAGTCCCAAGTAGTGGCCAGCGGGGAGGATCGTGTTTGATTAACTCCACTATTATTAGTCCTTTATTTATTTAACGTTTTTTTATTGGGTTAGTTAATCGATTGTTTCTTCGTTGTTGTCCAAAGCTGGAGCCGCACTACTTTCCTTGGCGGCCGCAGCCGCCGCCGCCGCCCCCGCTGCAAGCTCCTCCCGGCGAAGCATGGAAGCCGAGAGGCCTTCCATGGATTCACGACTGGCATTTGTATCTATCCATACATGGATGGATTCTGAGAATATGACAGGAAAAAATTTATTTATTTATTTTTAAACATCATGATTACAAAGATCATCTGTCTGGATGGGATTGACTGAATTCACAAGAGGCAAAAATTCCTATTTATTATGACACACGACTATATCCTGCCTACAGTATGGTGTATCTATTTTGTTACAGAATCAGCAACTTTGAGCTGAAGAACTGGAATAGTAGCCACAAGTCCTGCTGGTTAATGCCGACCGCATTGTGACGACGGCTGAATCATTAGCTCCGGCCATTAGAGCCGCCCGTCCGGCTTCTAGGAACCTTGCGGCTGCATCGCCGGTGTACCGGTTTGCTTGGGCCACGGTCATGCCTTTGCCGATGTCCGGGTAAGTGTTGAGGGCATGATCTCCGTTGAGCTGAGATGCGAGTTGGATTAGCTCAAGCTGGAATTTCGAGAGGACTTTGCCCTCGCTCTGTCTCGATGGTCGCAGGGCCTTCACTTTAGGGAGTTTTTCTGAATTTGAGAGATAAACATTAGCTGCGAAGTGATACTACTTGGGACAGATCCAGCTTCCGACGTGGATGACCAACTTCAGAACTGAACAGAAAAAAAAACATGACGAATAAAATGAATACCTGGACAGTCCGTTCGGGGTGTCTTCCTCAGGTAGAAGTAGCTCTCGAATGACCCAGCCCAAGCATCTCTCTTTGTGAGATAATTTGATTTCAGGTTGAATAATTTCTTTACCGTGGCTGGAACAGAAGAATGCTCAAACTGTGAATCTTGCTTTGGTCCTTTAGGTTCATGGATTACTGCAAGGGAGACATTTCAAATCGAGAAATGTGTGAGCTTTGGAAGAAGATGAGTAGGATGTACAGGTTTCTGGAAAAAAAAAAACACTGCTAATAAAATGCTTCACACAAGCTCAAACAATTTTGCATTCTATTCCAACAAATATCATTTGGATAAAATGAACAAATAACTCATCTTGAACTTGTACTATTACAGATACTCCACTTTTCAATGCACTTTGCATAACAAAACCTAACCAAATTTCATTGCTTAGGGGAGGAGAACTAATAAGCAGCTTAAGGAGTGATGTTGGCTCGCTGAACATTGTAAAGATCTTCAGCCTTTTTATTGGCCATAACATCTTCTTGATTAAGCTCTGTAACTATCCAAATTTTGTGGGTAAAGGACTATAGATTTTGTATACCAGAAGAATCAAAATCACTGAGCCTTTAAGAATATTTGTTATTTCATAAAATATGTTGTATTTGCCAACAAAATAATGTAGTCTAGTAGGGCCACATCACTGTCGCTATGCTTATAAAACCTGATTAAGTCCCGCATTAGATTCAGTCATCGTCTAATTGTATCAACTGATAAGAACTATATAAGTAGATAACCGTACCACCATTAACATAGGCTTCACATTTTGGACATGTATTCTGAGGCAGTGGTTCGAACCTATCAAGTTAAAGATTTAATTATGTTAACAAACCAGATTGTTGCACAATGTTTCTTTGTAGGACCTACCAAGCTTGGCAAAATCATCCAACCACAAAGAGGAATGTTATTGAGATTGAGTTAGACTGGGGCCTTTATATGAGGATGATAAACCCCACCCACAGTTTTCACGGAGGTAAGCAAGGACATTGGATTATTTTCTTGCTTAGGAAAAAAACATCCATGCTCCCTGTTTTCTTTCGTCTCATCCCTCAATGAAAATAGACTAGAGTGAAGAAATTATTATGCCACAATTCAGTTCCATATTGGAGATTGTTGATTGGTTCTGAGATACTACATGTCCATGTAGCCTAGATAAATATACTACCTTAGCTTAAGCATTTCGGACTAGTGATGTAGACATATCAAGTGTCAATCATTCCTTGCTCCATGTTTAAACCAAATTAGCATCGGAAGCATTCATCCTATCTCCCTTCAGTTGTCAAAACTTCACATCATATCAGGTTGCAGAAAATGTTTACCCAAAACCGTGCCAATTCATCTGATTGAATAGGCAGTTTATAAGTAAGACCAAATTACAGCTATAGAATATCATTTCTTCACTGAAAGTGGATGCTAGATGTTATAGCATTAGTGATCTCCAAATCACCGGGAGAATTAAAAAATTAAGTATAATGCTACAGTCTAGCGAGGAAGTAATCGCAAGATAACTGATGAACTTGACACATGCAAGGGGAGGGCTTTATGCTTGATCAATATCATGTAAATTATGTATGAACAATGCACTAATATGAGCTACTTGTTACACAGTATTGTAACTCAAGAAAATTAAAGTTGGGTGGCACCAAAGTGGTTAATTAGAAAGAACTACAAGAAACAAAAGGTTCTTCAGACATTGCTTAGTAGTCATATATTCATCTTGTGTGATTACACACTTGTCTATATACAAAAAAGGACTTTCCTAAGCAAGCATGTGAATAGTAACTAGGTCTAGATGGATAGCAGGTAGTATCTAGACTTTTTTAACCCCTAAGAACATGTTGGAAATAGGAAAATGCTAATGCTTGAATGTGAGTATGCTTGGAGCTATCATTTTCATTTGTCTTCATGGGATAATTCAATGGTTGCAACTTGAGATCTTTTAGCAACTCGTTTAGACATCCAAAAATACATAGCATTCATCCCACTTCCCTTGTCGCTTCTCACAAATTTTATTTACTTCTATTGTGATTGTTTGATGCTCAAATGCTGGAAAAAATATATATATCTTCCTCTCAAAGTTCATCAGACACACGAAAGATGTTCACAATTGGGTTTGAGGCGAATGAGATGATGTTCAATCAGCACTAAAGCAAGGATCCATCTTGGTACGTCTAAAGCGATTTCAGGTTCTTGTTTTCTCATCTATCTCCAGTTTCAAAACTACTTCGTTGCATCAGTTTTCTTTTATCTTAAAATCAGATCCACAAATTATTCATTTTGTATTTGGAAATCATGAAACAAGATATGGTCAGTATAGATATCACGATCAAGTAATAAAAAAATGCTTGAAGGCCGACTTACCTGTGCGTTTGTTGATCCACGGTGAGACGAGGATGGTGGGAACTCTGACTCCCAACCTGCCAAATTTAAAGTAGAACGGGTCAGGGCCAATGATGCCGTCCGGGTTAGGCACTCCCGTGGCAGGGGTAGACACATGGTCGTAGAATCCGCCATGCTCATCGTAGGTGATGAGCAGAGCCGTCTCATTCCACTGCGGGCTCGCCCGGAGAGCCTCATAGACCTCCTTCACGAGCCGCTGCCCTCTGACTACGTCATGGGCTGGTGACAGCTGGGTATCGAAATAGTGCTGCTCGATAACGACGTAGTTGGGCAGCCGGCCCAGCATCGCGTGCTGCTTGAAGGCGATCTTGAATCTGTGAAACTTGACGAGGTGCTTGAGCTTTCGCAGGCTCTTGAAGAAGAACACAGAGGGGATGTTCTGGTAGTAGACGCCGAAGCTGAGGCCCTCATTGTCGAGGGAATCGAAGATGGTCTTCTGAGGGAATCCCTGGACGAGGTCGCGGCGGACGTTACTAAAGGCGCCGTGCGAGGTGGCAGAGTGGACGTAGAAGCGGTTGGGCTGGGAAGAGGCCGGCACGGAGGCAAACCACCGATCGAACACCGCGAACTCCTCGGAGAGGGCGGCGTAGACGGGGACGTCCTCGGGGGTAAACCCGCGCACGACGGTGGAGGCCATGCCATCGCCCATGCTCTGGGGCTGCTGGGCGAATCCGACCATGGGGGCGGGCACAGAGGAGGCATCCTCGGAGCCGAACATCTGCTCGCCGATGGCCTGGAAGGAGTCTCCGGGATCCGAGTCAACGTGGGAGGCGCCGAAGGGGACGAAGACCTCGGAGGAGGAGGCGTTGAGGCGATTGGACTCGCGGCCGGTGAGGCCGTCGATATCGGCGCGGCCGCCCTCGGTGCGGAGCCAGCCGAGCATGTGATCGAACGACCGGCTCTCCATCACGAGGATCACTAGGGTTTTGATTGGCCCCTTGATCTCGTGCTTCTTCCTCTTCTTGATCGTCCGTCCGGCGTCCAGACAATGGGCGGAGGCCACCAGGGAGAGCAGCAAGAGAGCGGCAATGAGGCGGCGACGCTGCCCAATGCGTCGAGCCTCCGAATCCATGTCGACGCCGGACATAGGAGGAGCCGCGTGCTCCTCCTCCTGGCCTGAAGGACGAGATTGGGTGCGGGGTTTTGGTTCAAGAACTCTAAATAGTCAAATGGGAAGGTGGACTGGTGGAGTTTGACACGGAAGCAAGGCGAGAAGGCAAAGGGTCATTTTCATATAATTAAATACTTACGAATAATTAAAAGTCAACAACAAATTATCTAGGGGGTGAACCAAGAACAACCTACCTAATATGAACAGCCCAAATAAAAATTTAACAATAATAATAATAATAATAAATTTGAATTGACTCGATTTTATGAATCATCATACTTGATTGGGATATAGGAATTCACTCAATTTTATGAATTTTTAAATCCATGCTTATTTCTATAAGATGAATCTCCAACTTCAAATATTTTTCATTTATTTCTATAAAAATCTTTCAAAATATAATTATTTTATAAGGAGTAAAATATAATTAATAATCAGATCTTTCGTTAATATATTATTTTTTTTACTTCTTCATAAAAATAACTATGTGCAGTATATAATAAATATTACTATATATGGTATATACTAGCATACTATATATGATTCTCAACAAGAATATATTGTACATTCCAAAATTGATGAGGTGAATGGAGTGTTAACTACTTCAATTAATAAAAAAAATGAAAAAATTTTTCTCCTAGGAAAAAAAGACCTGCTGATGTGACCCCACAACAAATCTGGCATACCAACCACAGTATGGACATTGCTATTGGACTATAGAGAGCCAGTTTTCTCAGCATTAAAATCATGTTGCCCCCCAACTACAGTACTCATATAATCTCTCCATCACTTATGTTTCTGAGATGAAAAATTTTTTAAAAATCAAATCGATCATTTTTAAAATTAATCTATTTAAAAAATTAAATATCTAAATTATTTTAAAAAATTCTCAAAATCATGTTACTTTACAGTTGCAATAAAAATAATAATGAAACATTTTTTCACTTTAGCATCTTAAATTTTTTTTTCTATCCAAAAAGAATATATTAGTTAAAAAGCACAGACACGCTTAGACTTTTGACTTAACTCTATACGTCAGTCAATGCGATTAAAAAACATAACTTAGACTAATGCATTGAATCGGTCAGTCATATCCATTTTTTTCAAAAAAATTGACTTTGGAGTTCCGCGGTGCATGGGCTATCGGCTTACAAAAAAGTTGTACGTATTAACACAACCAGAAGCAGATAGGGGATCCAACTCTTGCCTTGAGTGACACATTGTAACTGCAACTCACTCATAGACTATTTTACAAGAGACAGTAACGGCGAGATTTTAAAAACGGGGGAAAAGAAACCAAAGATACGCTGATTTACAACTCAATTACTAGATGAATATTTCTCGATACAAAAAAAAAAAAGAAATATTTGACAGAACAACACCCCATTGATATCAATCATGGCCGAGAACCTGAAGTGGAGAAATGAATTTGTTGTGCAAAAATGTACCTCATGTCCATCTCAAATGTGAAAAATGCGAATGCATCTCAAAGACCAGTAAAACCACCATCCATCATTGGTTCTCAGGTGCTTATCCGTGAGTAGACAAGCAAGAATAATTTGTGGGTACTTGAGCAAGGCATCTAAGTTGTGTGTATCATATTTTGGGGGGTTAGGGTTGGCATCTTTCACTTCAAAATCCAAACTCAAAATTAGTCTTCTTCATCTTCTGAATCTACAATTAGAATTCGATGGATATCAGTATTTTGCTCGACAATGTAAAAAAAGTGCAAGATTTTACAAACATACTGGCATATAATATGTTGGATAAAAATACACGAAATACTCTAGTCTAATGCATACTATTTAGATGGAATTAGTCACACATACACACGCACACACATATATATACAATTTTTTCTTTAGTAGAGGTGAACACCACAGACAATAGGGAAGGGATAAAGCAGTAGAAGGCACACATGAGGCTAATGGCATCTAAGAGGAATACAGCATTGGTGGAGAGAATGATAGCCATGATACGTGGACAAAGAGGTGGGTGTAGCACTCAAAGATGGCGATGGTGGTTATTGACTTATTAAGCTGGGCGGGCATGGGGAGGCCGAAGCGGAGGCTGATGATAGCATGGCAGAGGCTAGTGAAAATGATATGGTGCTTAGGTTGAGGTGGTTGACAAGGATGAGAACAAGGATAATGGGGATATAGGTGCCAAGGTCTCTGACAGAGCCACCCAACTCCCTCAAAATCAAGGTAAGGCTGAAGCTAGCTACTAGATAACCTTAAATGGATAAGACGAACTGATAAAAAGAAAAGGTTATACTAGCTTTGAAAAAAAAAAGTAAAAGGTTATGTCAGATTTGAGAAAAATAGGAATGGTTGTGCTATATTTATATATTAAACTTTTATGTTGAATTTATAAATTACATATAATTATTTTTCATCCTAGTAGAGCTTTTTGAAAGAGCTAATCCCACCTTCAGGGAAGGCCTCCCACTATCACTCAATTAATCCTCTCTCTTTCACTAAATTCTACAGAATATGCAACAGTTTAAAATATTACAAATGACAAATACTTACCAGAGCGAATGTCCTCTCCAACTTTTCCTCTATTGCCAAGCTGTTTTAATATCATTACAAATATAAGTTTCCACCAGTAGATGTGAAAGACAAGCAGGGTAAGAAGCATCATGTTGAATATGTAATATAGCATTGTCGGGAAATTGTCCATCCATGACAAGGCTTCAATACTATCATAGCTGAAAATGCAACTACTACTTCATTAGCACAATGACAAAGTAGATCTTTTAATCACTCAAAAAAAAATTGATGGCGAGATGGACCTGGAGGACTTGATGATCCAGAAGGGAAAGTATACCAATCGCAGTGACAACCATGATATTGCAAAAAACCCAAAGCACAAACTAGCTGCCAACTCCTTTTCTGAATATTTGAACAACTTGGCTGCTTCTAAAAAAACATCACTAGCATCATGAAGGGCAAGAATTATAGTACCAATACGGAAAAACCTGCATGAGCAAATATGATGTCAAGACAGAAAATAATGATTGAAATGTGAATTATCAAATTTCTAAGAAACAACTCATAGTGATGTGATTGTATTGGCATAGTTTGTTTTTGTTATGATTAGTGATAATCATGACCATACCAAATTACTAAGAAACAGGAGTACATGAAATTTTGAATTGTCATACTCATTTGTTATGATTATGCCATGATCATGACCAAAAGGAAATATGTAACCGTAGCATATGCAGTATGAGAGAACATAGATTGTCATAGATTGTCATTAATATTATTGCATTGTTATGATTGGCATAGTTTCAATTCATTGCACAGAGCATATGCAGTATGAGAGAACATAGATGGTCATTAATATTATAAAAACATTTATATTGGAAAAAAGATTAAAAACTAGATCATATATATAATAAAGTATATTAATTAACTTTATTATATCAATTTGGTTTAGTCTGACCTGCTTCAAATGAACCACACATGGAATATGCAGCTCCAGTAGGCACGCTACTGCCTAAAGGGGAACACATATCCAATATGCTGTTAGTCCCCTTCCAAATCTACTTAAACAGCAGCATAGGCTGCTTTTAACCTTGCTTACAAATCAAGCTCTCAGAGGGAGTGAAGAAAAAAACTGTTTCTCGGTCATGCTTTTCAAATGGTGGTTGGTTGCCAAAATATTTGATCACTAGAGAAGATTCCTTGCTCATCTCTATTATCTTTCCTTCTTGTGAAATTTGCAAGTTAATATATGTCTACCAAAGATTGACTACTTTTAATCTCTTTATACTAGGAATTAAATATACTCAAGTATAAACACACAGAATAACAAATTCATAAACTACTAAATTGACACCTACAGACAATTAAAACAGTCTTGAATATCAAAGGAATAACCAACTCAGTTAATCTTATAAATGATACCTGGTAATATATGAAAATCCAATCAAAACTGAAGTTATTGTGTGATGAGACATCATTATTGAGAAATCTTTTCTGCGAGTTTCCCATGCAACGAGAGCAACAATGCTGTAAATGTAAAATCCACATTGACACATGTAGAATAGCATCACAGAAGACCTAATAAAAGGAAGAAAGTCAGAAAAGCAGAAAAATTAAGAATTATGAATGAAAAACTGTCAGATTAGCTTATATTCTAAGTACGAGTAATCAAGTACTAGTAGAACTAAAGACACTACTACATCAGCAGCTCCATTGCTCCTCAAGAAGATGCTTGTGAGACAAAATAGAGGTCAGACCAGGCATCTCTCAGGAAAAAGATTTTTGCTACAGATTAAACATTTGAAGTATCCGAAGGAATAACAAGTTCAAGTGAATAAAAGGAAAGTTATGCATCCCATAAAGAAATGTTCTGTGATGGATGCCAAGTTTTTGAATAAACCCCAAGTGAAAACTTGCTTTCAAGTGGATATGATATATCTAATGGGCACATTGAAGAGTAATAATATGAGACAAGTTGAAATAGAAAAAGAACCATGTCTCTTTTTTCTCATTTTCCATTCCATCATTACATATAGAGGTGAGTGGGTTCAGTTACTTTTGGAGACCACTTGAAACATACATTGAATAGTACCAATGTGAGACCAGTTGAAATTCAGGAAACATTCCTTTTTTTCATTTCCAATTCCATGATTAGATCATTTTGTCACTTATATAAAGACAGGCAGGTTAAGTTTTTGGGAGAGCACAGATACATTCACTTTCATGCATGAAGAATGATGATACAGGATGAATTCTGTGTCATTTGCATTTTTTCTAGATGTTGGAAGGAGCCTATTGCTGAGATGCTATAGCTGTGGGTGGCATTTTAATTTTTAAAGTCATTAGTGTTAAAAGCAACAACTTCTTAGATGCACATTTGCAGCATGCAAATGGCTAAAACTTAAAACTGTGTAGGCAACTGAGTCCTATGAAATTGATAATTTCATAATTAAGTTGGGATCTACTTATTCTATTCATTGGTTGTTGGTGAGACTGTCTAAACTAGTACTTTGACAACTAGCTAGAGATAAACTGCTATCTCAAGATTGTCGCACATCTAGAGGAACTTTCACCGAGTAAAAAAAAACTTATGTCAAGATGCAGCAGAAGGTCACTTGTGGTTGTAAAGAGGTACGTCTAATCATCATTAGTAACAAAATTCAAGGGTAGCACACAAAATCAGCTTAAATTAACAAAGCAAAGGAAAGCCAGATTCCTTTGACTCACTTCAGTTCTTGTTTCGGCCACCCTTCAAAGTATTGCTTGGTGTCCAATGACCAAGGTTCATGCTTGATGATTGAAAGGACCCATATTTCAACAGTAGCATAGTATGTCAGCTTCCACATCGACTCGGTACACTTTAAAATTTTTGACCATCTAGCAGCATCATTCATCATAAGAGCAGCTTTATAACCTAACAATCTCATGGTGCAAGGCTGAAAAGCACAGCATGGCAATCATTATCATGACAGCAATTCAAATTATACATATAAAAAACTTTTATTTTCAGAAATGTCAGAAAAATTGTGGTAAGTGATGACTAATGATTAGCCAAACTACTGTCTACTTATGGAAGAGAAGCATATATATTTTGGTCTACCAAAGACAATAATGTCAAACTAAGTATTTTAACTCTTTAAAACTAAAGATTGCAGAAAATTTCTATTTCGTTTAATGAACTGCAAATTCATGATTTATCATTCAAGAAGTGAATTATCCTCAGTGCACCTCACTAATCATAGTGTCACAGAAACACAACATGTCTAGACCAAGATCATATTGGAAATTGGAAATGTAAGCCTTTTCAATGGATTAGAAGTTAGCAGTAAAGGAACAAGGTGCATCAAAATAAAAAAAAAAACTAGTAGAATGCACTGGAGCTGAATAAGGAACTGTTCAATAGAAATAGAAAAAAGATGATAGATTCCTATGTCAGATTGATGAAGTTTTGGAGGTCAATTGATGTAATATCATCCTTTTATTGGGCCAATGAATGTGGGAGCCTATGGAAACAACAAAACCAGTGTAGCCGTTAATTCTATGTGCTTCCTACTATGAGGATTAATCACAAATAAGATACAAAGATTTCATGAAAACCTCAAAGATGAAAACAGCAGAAGGATGTGAAAGATGTAAATCAACTACTTCAAGATGAATACATCTCACATACCTAGAATGTGACTCAGTGTATCAAGAAAAACTAGCTTGTTCTGTGTCTTGAATTGGTATTGACTCTACAGCTGACCTTATCAACTGCTCTACTGGTCTTATCAGAAGTTTTGCAAACCAACCTGACCATTGATTCATCTGATTTGACTTACTATTCTACCAATCTGACCTCACATGATTTACAACTCTGCCGACCAGATCCTACATCATTTGCAGCTCTGCCAACTTAACCTGATCTAAACATTCCAACAAGGAAGTTTCTCTTTGGTCACAGCTAGTCCAATGTTTAGTTCCATCATCTCATCAGTTAAATAGTTCAAACATACCACAGCAAGATCATCCATCAGTAGAAGATATACCATAATACCGGATGTTTTTCATGGTCAGCTATCGATCATCTTCTATATGAAGAAAACTAACCGAAACCTACTATGGACACAGAAAAAAACAGAAAAAAGAGCTTCAGGCGTTTTCATTTTTGGGTTTTGTCAACAGAAACGAATCCGGTTAGTCTCTGATTAAAAAAAGTATAAGAAAAGGTTGGCTAATGTTCCACGGAATCATTATCGAGTTCTAAAGCGAAGATTCTTTATGTGCATCAGGACTGTGCTTCTGATCATTCTCTCTTGTATTCAAACAAGAACAGGTGGTAAAACGCGGCAAAGACAATCTTTATCATGCTCATTATTCAACACGGATCTCACTTTTTGAGGCAGGAAACGAAGGAATCATATTCAACAAACAAGGAAAGAGAGATCAGAACCTTGTAAACGAAGCGGTCAAGCAAAAAACGGGCGAAGAAGGATCCCAAGGCGAAACATAACACGAGAATGAAATTTCCCGGCTGCGGGTAGCCTTCTCCGGCGCCCCAGATCAGCCCCATTTACGCCGAATGAGTCCCCACAGCGGTCGCTACTCCGGGTGGTAATCTGCAACAAATCCGGCGAAGCAGCCGAACTACGAGCTACTGTGGGATTTCTTGGCCGCTGCCACCCGTCGGCGCCGGACACGGAAGGCGGAGATCAAGTAGCAGAGTGATTGGGCAAGGAGGAGAACGAGTGATCTAAGAACTCGAGAATGTAGCAAGATTTGCCCTATTATTATTGGTAATGTTATTATTTCAAATTTTTTGAACCCGATTGAAATTTCATATCACCCCATTATTTAATCCAATATTACAAAACGCACCCTAGAGTTGCTCTCCAAGTAAGTGGGCCGGGCCATGAAACATTTCACTTGCCTTCTAAACGGGCCGTTAAAATAAGAGACCCAATACTAGCGGACATCATCTGATCCATTCGACGGCTTCACCTTTCACAATCTGCCTCTCGATGGCGTTGCTCTCCCTTGGAACGACGATGGGAGCCGCTCCCATCGCCGTGGCCTCCTCCCGCCTCTCCTTCTCTCAAACTGAGACTCTCGCTGGTAGCTCATCCTGCCTCTTAGTCTCTACCCACACGGCCTCGGCGACCCGCTCCACAGCGCTTCCTGTTCCTCCTCCCCTCTACAGTTGGGATCGACCAATCTGCTTGCTTTTCTATTTGTTTGATTACCTTATCCATATTGAAGCGATCTCTGCCTTGTTTAGTATACTGTGGCAGAGGTGACGACAAGACTGCAAAGGGGAAGCGGTTCAAGCACTCCTTCGGAAACGTAAGCAACTTCTCACTTCTTGTCTCCTCCTATTCCTCTTTCCCGCCGCAAGTATTCATCTCTTGGTTGTGTTTGTTGATCAGGCGCGTCCTCGGGACAAGAACAAGGGCAGAGGCCCCCCTCGGGCTCCGCTGCCGCCTTCGCCTCCCAAGAAGGACAAGTTTGACGACGGGGAGATTGTCAGAATTGAAATCGATGAGTCCCTCTTCTCCTAAGATATATCCTTTTGTTGTGAAACCCGATTTCTGTGCTTGCTTAGGCGAAACCGTGATTGTTTATTAAAAGTTTGGATTTTTATGCGAGCAACAATGCCACTCCTTTTGCATCTTTGATAACATTTGGTCCTGATGAAAGCAAGGCTACGATTATGATTGTGCAGAGCAATTGCATGAACTATTTTCTGAGTTCATGCTATTTTTGTGGCTTCCTATTCTTTAAGCATTTTTTTTCTCGAAATGAATCAATAGTTTGCTCTAGGAGACAATGTCGAAGCCCAAACTTTTGCAGGATATGCTGCTACCTGTGATCTTTTGCTTGCTTCATTAGCTGCTTTCGTTTTTCCTCATGTTGTAGCACATAATAGTTTGCGTTTACGCTGATTGAACTGGAAAGATAGTGTCAGGGAATCAGTAGTGTCCTTGGAAACTTTATCATTTATCATTATCATTGTCACATCTATCCATATAAGAGAATGATACATTGACATATTAGGTTGAACCTACTAGCCTAAAATGTTTAAGTGGCTAAGCGCGACTCAGTAGTAGTTTAATAATCTAGGCTTATATATTCCTTTGTAATTTGTAAACTCTCCATGTGAGACTAAATTAAACTGTCACAGTCTTTTCCAAACTAAAGCTTGATGTTCCCACCAAAGACCCACACTTTTAACTTTTAGCATCATTGTTAATTAGTGCTATGCCAGATCCAATGATGGTTTCATTACGCAAAGAACCTCTTTGCAAAACACTTATAGTTACTTGGATTAAGTCCTCTTGGCTACCAAAATCTCAAAATTCTGTCGCATTAACTTATTTGGTTCAAGCATTTCCCTGAACTACTTAATCTCAAGTTAATAGTTGTATTTGCCTGAACTACTTAATCTCAAGTTATTGGGTTCAAGCATTTGCCTGATAAATGTACCCAAAGGATTTTCTTACCAGCAGCGTGGTAAGGGCACCGATTGATGATATTCAACTTTCTTTGCTCAAGGAAGCTTCTAGTCATTTGGTGATTCAAAAGAGGCCACCAGTGGAGAATTGATGGTTGTATATCTTTCCAGCACCTATTAATGATGTCTGGCAAAACAACTGCCATAACGGTTCTTCATTCTGTATTGCAATGCCATAGTCTTATGAAAGCCCCACTTATGCTTTTCCAATTAAATTCTAGGATCCAAGATGGCCTTGCAACATCCCCATGAGGGAAACTCTAAGCAATTGAATCTGGATTTCTCTCGCTAGCTAGAGTAGGACATTGTCATGCAGATACCAACTAAGTAGTCTTCTATAACTTAATTTTGACTTGCTGAGTAAAGATATATAAGGGAAGGAGTTTCTTCCAAGTGTGAAATCATCAGGAGAATAGAAACTAGCTTAAGCCATAAGCTGTGTAGTGGAACTTTAGCCGCTAACAGAATGGTCTTTGCTTCAAAACCAGTTTTCTCAAATTCCATTGCTTTGTTTTTCCAACCCCTTGATCAATCTTCTTATTACATATGCAAGACTGTAGGAATGGTTTTTACTAGTAAGGACCGAGAGTTGGTTCAGCAGATGGATTTGCTGGTCTCGAGTAGTAGCAAGCCAGAACCCAAAATTTAACAGTGAGCTTGTAGCTCAAAGCTGCGAAGTAAATGATCCCAGTTGACAGTTCATTGTCGGTGCATGTCTATGGCAATAAGATTCATGCTCTTTATCACAAAGAAAAAAGAAAGGAATGTTACATTCTGTAGCTGTGTTTGAGTCAGTTACTTCAATAAATAGTATTGTTTCCAAGAGATTATATATCATTTTGGCAGGACATCTGGTAGAATTTTTCTTGAGCATTTTTAAGTAGCCAAAACATTTCATACACAACTCTAAATGCAACAAAGATCTTTATCCGTGTTTAATAATGTTTATGTTCTCTCCAATTGATCACGACCTCCCGCCCAACTTATTTCTATTCTGGACACTCTCAAAAGAACATCTTAAATGAGTATAACTATGTGCATCAGCTAATGGACCATCTAGCTACACTTTGTGCAACTGATGCTTGATGTGCATGTCTTGCCTTCTCTATCAATGTCTTAGAGAACAAGTATGAAAAGCCTATTTGTTTGATTGCCAGACCCTATGCATTGGAATCTATGATCTTCGTTGGTCTAAATTATTTACGCTACTGTTCCTTTGTTGATGATCTGAATCTTTATCAGTTTATTTTGATAGTTTGTTGCGCATTACAAAGGTACAATGCAATAAAATTCTACTGTGTGTGCATGTGACATCAGATCAAGTGACTATCCACCTTGTGAACTATGGCATCTAACCTATAAAGATGAACTTCCACTTTTGGTGACAGATTACCTACTAAACACATGAACAGTGGCATAGGTCAGAATCAGATTGACCTAATGGTATAGAATTGGAGTGGATCATTCAAACAGCAAGGCTTTGTTTGGTAGGGTGGAATAGAATGAAGTTAGTGGAAGAATGAAAAGGTTAAGACGAATGAACACGATGAGTTTGGTGAGTTGGACGGACTATTTGAATGGATCAAGGAAGCTGAAAGAAAATTAGGGAGAGCTGAGTTCGAATGATTGAATTAGGAAAGATAAGATGTAACACAGTAGAGTGAATGTTAGATTCTCATGTTTATTAATGTGCATAGATTCATTCCATTAGATACAAACTGACTGTAATCGACAAGGACATTGAAACTAGACCATGCTTAGCTGGCACGTGATCGTGGCTTATTAAAAAGAGGCACAAGATAGCGACTAGGGATCGTGACCTAATAGCATTCGTGGGTCCTACTCCTGCCGACGTCCACCTCAGCTCAAGTGGAGTAAATGATGACGAAGCACGGCAGCACCGCCTTGGGACTGAACACCAGCAGCTCATCCTCCCCGGACGCCGACGCCGACGCCCGACAGCCCTACCGAGTCGAATCCCGCCCCCTTCTCCTCCTCCTCCTCTTCCTCCGCGTTCGACCTATGCAACACCCTCCCCGCAACCACTCGGCATACCAGCATCGCCCGCCGCGCCCCCAGGAACGCGAACTCGCGCTCCAGCTCCTCTGGCAGCGCCCTGTGCGCGCCCCACCCGGTGGCGTGCGTCGCGATCCCGTCCAGGTCCGCCTGCTTCCCGGCGAACCCGTGCCGCACCACCGCGCAGGCGCAGCAGTACGAGCTCCCGCACCCTCCCGCCTCCACCGCCCCGGCTTCCCAGGAGCAGAGCGTCGTCGTGCAGTAAAACCGAAGCCGCTCGTTCCCGTCGGCGGCGCACCTCCCGTCGCCGATCTTTGCAGCGCGCACCCGGACCGCGTCGCGATACTCCTCGTAGCGCGCGAGGGCGCGCGCCGCCTGGTGGATCTTGAGCACGCGGCGGACGACGGGCGGTGAGGTTCCCCGCCAGCCCGACTCGAAGATGATGCGCACGATGTTGTGGGCGGAGTCTGAGGCGCGGAGCTCGGAGAGTGAAAGTTTCGCGGCGGCCTGGTGGTGGTCGATAGGTGCGCCGGCGGGCATGGTGGAGTCAAAGGTGTCGACTGTACCGTTTACTTCGGGTGACAAAGGGATGATCATCTGGATTGGAGTTGGGCCGAGTGGCTGAAGAAGCTCTTGCTGTCGGTCGTTGATAGCGATTTGGGGATTGCGGAAGCAGAGGAGGCGCCGGAGATAGGATCGAATGGAGTGGAACTTGGAAGGACTATGGGTTGAATCAGGGCGCTGGTTATCGGGGGAGGATAAAGGGGTGATCTTTCTCCGCTTCGGCGCCCTCGGCGACGGCGGAGGCGGTGGTTGACCGTCTATGTTGCGAGAGGGGAGGAATAAGCAGGCGAGGTGGAGGAATAGGAGGAAGAGGAAGGAGAAGGAGGTGCTGAAGTAGGACGGCGAAGTCGCCATTGATGGGTGGAGAATGCGTGTAGTGGAAGAAGACGAAGCGGGACAGGAAGGATTATAGAAGGGCGAGGGGGATGGCCCTTCGGTCGAACCCGGTTTGTTTTAGATTCGACCTGGCAGTTCATTGAAATGCATCGAACCCGGCTCACCTTGATTTTTAACAAATGAATGTTCTTTCACTGTCTACCTTGTTCAAAGCGATCATACAGCATGGAGTAGTTTATTTAAAGTCTTGTTATGGTCAGTATGACCGGGGCAAGAAAGTGAGATTTGACCTAACTCGAGAGCACGTTGGATTAGAGACATGCTCTCAGAGTCGACTAGTTGGGTCCTGCACATCAGCTCGGCAATCTTGACTCAGTACTCATCCAGATTAGACAGACGATCCCAAATCGAGAACCTGTCCCGATCAAGGTCCAATAACTATTCGGCAAACAACTCAGTTCAAAATTGTCCCAACTCAGGCACCCACGCCCGACTCAACGTTAGGCTTTACGCCCCAACTCGGCCCCCCTCTCAGTTCAGTATTTTACTCAACTCGAGCGCCCAAGCCTAACTCATAAGATAGCTCGGGTAGGAGTCAAGCATCCGACTCGACGTTAGGCTCATCTAGGGATCTCGCACCCGACCTCTCTCAAGGTTTGATTCCCGTTGACCCTGACGCAGGTTCGAGCTCTTTTTACCGACCCTACCCCACTCCCTCAGTGCCCTACTTGAACGCTTAGTCGGTTTCATTCTAATCATTTCTCCTAAGCGGCTAGGCAGATCGCCGCCAGATAGACACAGGCAATCATTAGACAGAAATAGTTTACCCTTTAATGCGGCGTAATGATATAGTATGATACCGTATTAAGATGAATGATATGATTTCTTGCTACTGCGGCGGTGATGGGATGTTCTCCTTACTTAGATGGGGTGTTCCGTCTGACAGAATCTCTACTTAGGGATATTCTCATTAATTGCGATATAATATTTTTCTCTTGTAAGTCTATATAACTTTCGCTCCTTACATATGCAGATACGTACGGTCATCATATGCACCCAATTAACCTCATCTACTTTGTATTCTCCCTTTTTTCTAGGTCGGTTATCTTCCTCTCTTACCCCTCAGCAGTCAACGTATCAACCAAGTGTCTGGTGACTCCTCCCAAAAGCGATCTCAACAGGAACAAGTCTCTTTGCCACCATGAAATTTACTAACATCCCTCACCACGATCTCTCGCTCGAGCGATCTTGGATATGAACTTGATAGATACATGCCAATCTTTGCAGACGTGTAGGTTCTTCATTATTCGAACCGGAATCCCCGAAAGCAAGCTTTAAGATCCCAGATGCTATGGCCAATGTCTCGCTGTGGCGAGCCAAGTGGCCTCTGTTTCTTCCTCCACATCATGGAGACTGTACGAGTGTCTGGCAAGTATCCCAACTCTCTTATCTTTCATGGTTCTCCTTAAGTCGAACACCACTCCATCTGCCACACAAACGATCCAACCTCAGAACATGCTCAGCCACCCTCTCTGCCTCCTCTCCGCATCCATGGAGGCCACAAGCTGCGATCATGGAGGCCCAGAGAACAAGGCCTGATGCATCAGATTCAGAAAATATCGTAGCTTCATCCACTTTCTATTATTATTGAAGAAGTTTGGACAATATGATTGTAATTATTATAAATGTACAAAGTCAAATGAGTTCTTGTGACACCAGTACTATTAATATATATTGTAGTTGATAGGATACACTTATATTTGATCAAGGTACACAACGAGTTAAAAGTTTAGCTTTAGAAGTGATATAATATTAGGAAGCATATATACGTGATGTAATCTGAATGTATGTTCAGTGGCATTAATGATTTGAGTGAACCTAGTCAAACAATTGATATCAACTCCAAAAGTCAAACAATTGACCTTCTGCACTTTATCACTACCAGAATCTTCACTTTTAGCAAAGAGTGCGAAAGCAAGAAGCAATAAACAAGCTCAACGAGAGGACCTTTGAGACATAATAAACACATCCTTTCGACTTCTCTGATAAGAATTGGAAGATTTTATGACAGACATTGACCTTTTCCAGACTCAACCAGCAGCGAATGAACAAGTTAAAAGGGAGATATAAGCTGGAGAATCCATCGAGGTCATAAGATATTGTGTGTTGTTCAATTCGATCTACTGACTTCCAAACAGCAAAAGTGGCATATTTATACATGGAAATAAGAATTATAATCTTCATTTGTGGAAAGCAGAAACAGCAGTTGGACTTACAAATCCTAGCTGCATTTTCTAATTCTCCTTTGACAGTATCAATCATTCCATAAACAATCCATCGGGAGGTCAATGAAAGCCTCTACTTGGAGGATGTGGATGTTCTACTCAACAGAATTTCATTCATGAGCTGCGAACTCTGAGGTTGTAGTTTCATGATGTATGGAGCTACTGCAAACTTATTCTGCACAGATTGTGATGATGAATTCGACCCACTAGCTACCTCACCGAGCTGATCTGAATCGACAATGGCAGAGAACTGGCTCGACAACGAAGGTGTCGTTGCCAAATTCGATTGAGAGGTGGCACTAGACGGCTGAGGAGACGGAGAGGGAGGCATGTAGTTGTCTGGCAAATCGACCGTAGTAATGTCGTGAATGCTGGACCTCCTCTTGTCTTTGCTGCCGGCGTTGAGTCTGATGAAGTACTTTTGGGCATGGCTGGCCACCTGAGTAGGAGTTCTGGTGAGCACGAAGTTTCGAGATATGTTTCTCCAATCGCCTTTGCCATACTTCTTGAGACCAAGCAAAAACAACCTGAAATTTGTTTTCACAAACAATTTACATCAGCCAATGAGCAAGTTAAAGATTCTCCAAATCATCTAGTACAAGAAGCATGAAATTGATCATGGTGCATAAGCAAATAGTTAGAAGGTTCATTGAAGCATTAATCCAAACAGATTACGATCACGAACAAACTGCAAAATTCATGGAGATGAGACAGGGCTTACTTGTGCTCCTCTTCGGTCCAAGGAACTCCTTTCTTCTTCTCGTGATCTGATGCCCTGACGCCGGATCGCTTGACGGAGGCGCAGTAGGGATTCTTCCACTCATCCGCGTCGTAACTGCTCTCCCATTCCAGGGTAAACGACGGCGGGCCGTAGTAAACAGGGCACGGGATCCGGCCGGCCTCGATGTCGCTCACGTCGTCGACTAATTCCCGGTAATGGCTCATCACATCGCCCACCGTCTTCCCGGGGATCAAAGCTGCCACCTTTTCCCATCGGTCGGGGACGTCCGCGTCGAACTTGGCTAGGGCATCCTCGAACCGCTTGTTCTCCTCGGCCGTCCAGCTCTCCCCTCCGCCGACGCTGTGCTCGCCGACGAACCAATTCGGCGCGTACGACTGCGCGGGCGCCGCCGCCGCCGCCTCCTTCCGCGGAAACACATCCGTCCAAGATCTTGTCATCATCTAGGGCAAAATCGCGACTCGAGCGAGATTTCGCTTGTTCTTCACGAGAGCTCGACCAGAAGAAGAAGCAAGATCGAAACTTGGAGAAAGAACACCACACCTGAAGGAGGCAGCTCGCAATCCCACCTTGGAAACCTTTATAAGTAGAATAAAACAGCGGCGAAAGCGGTCAAATCCATGAATCCAGAACTCTGCAAGCTTTTTCCCACCTCTGCTTTCGATTCTTGATATGGAGTGCAGGGCTGTTAGGTCAGTGTGCTGGTTCGCACCTTCAACTTCGAGGGGAGATCGAAACAGAAACGATCAAAAGTGGGAAGTGGGAACTCAGAGCAAGCTCAATAGGAACGCGGCTTGCCTTCTAAGGAACCTTCGTGCCATTCCCGTGAAATTCAATCTCGATACATATAGTTCACATGCAAATCGTCGAGATTTTTTTTTTTTTTAACCAGACACTTTTTCTTCGTTCAAACGTTTGATTGTTGAGTTCTTGATCTCTGTGCGCGTGCTGTCTTCGATCTCCCAATCCAATCAGAATCTGAAAAAATGACGAAAAGTAAAGATCAAATCCCTGATTTCTTTATCTACTGATTTGTTCTTCCTCGTCGATGCGACCAGCTCCTGTCTTCTTCTCAATTTTCTAGTATTTATAAAATAATAATATGAATTCACGGTCTTTTTCACTCACATTTCTCGAGAGGTGGCTTCGTCGACGTGTCGAGCAGCCATTCATGGCCTTTACTACAAACAATACTTTAAAAAATATGAGCAGCATGCATGTGGACCAGACCGGACCAGACCAGTTAAACCAGTTTGGATGGATCGAAGCATGCGTCATCACGCGGTCACAATGACATACATCGTATTTGGACAGCCAAGATCAATCATTGAAACTTAATTAAAATATAAATATGATTAATAAAAATATATAATAGCCTTAAGCTAAATTAAAATTTCATTTCAGGTGGAATATACACTCCAATAGTCTCTACATGATCGATCTCATGATCATCTGTGAGGAGGTAAATTGATAAGTTGTAGTTGGTCACGACGGAGGAGAATATTGCCTCGGTTTCATCGAGATTTGACTCTTGTCCACTTCAGCAAGTCTACCCCGTCATAACCAATTCAACTTCAACTATGCCCCGAGGGTGAACAGTCTCATAAATCTCCAAGGATAAATCCCAAAGTCTCCTCTCAATTTTTTTAAGACTGTTCAAATGGTGAATCAATATTTCGCTCATGAAGACAAACTCGTTGACTTTTTTTGCACATGAGGTACTTAGGTCTAGTGTCCTCTCAGTTTTTACCGTTCCTATAAGACTGTTCAAATGACAAATCGATACTTTGCTTATGAAGACAAACTCATTGATTTTTTTTTTGCACATGGGGTAGTTTGGTCCACGGACGCCCAATCCAAAGTTTTTCGTTAAATTCAACATCGATGTATGTCCTAGCAAAGAATTGAACCGTAGCACTTGAGGAATCTTCGTTACATCTTAACTACTCCATTGAGTCAAGGCAATTAAATTAATTAAATAATGTTCATTGCACTACAGAAGAAAATAAAATCCACCACCCAACTATCGACCATATATGAGGAGGTAAATTCGAAAGCTGTAGTTGATTACTATGGAGAAAGACATTGCTTGGTTTCGTTGAGATTCGACCATTGTCCATTGCAACAAGTCTGTCTCACAGTAACCAACTTAATCATGCCTCGGGAGTAATTAAATAATGTTCATTTCAACAAAAGGTGGAATCCTCACCACCCCAGCGGCCCTACACGGTCGAGCCCCATAATCATTTGTGAGGAGGTAAATCAGGAAAGTCATAGTTGGCCACTATGGGGAAGACATTACCTCAACTTCGTCAAAATTTAACCTTTGCTCACTTCAGTAAGTCTATCCCACAGTAACCAACTCAATCATACCCCAAGAGCAATTAAATAATGTTCATTTTAGTAAAAAGGTGGAATCCGTCATCCCAGCGGTTCAATACAATCAACCCCACGATCATCTATGAGGAGGTAAATCGAGAAGTAGTAATTGACCACTATGAGAGAGGGTATTACCTCGACTTCACCGAGATCCAACCTTTATCCACTTCAATAAATCTATCCCATAGCAACTAACTCAATCATATGAAGTAATTAAATAATATTCACTCTGCATAAGGTAGAATCCGCCACCTTAGCAGCCCCACACGATCGGTCGCACGACCATTTATGAGGAGGTAAATCGTGGTCCATAAGTTTGTGGTGAATTGTTCTTATTATTATATATTAATTTTTTTTTACTGAATCACATGTCTATCGTAAATTATTTCAGATTATGCTTGATTTTTTTAGTTCCTTATAAATTTCAAAATCCATTTATAAACAATTTTTTCATGGATTTAAATATTTAACCTACAAATTGGTTTCCAAAAGAAGAGTTATAAATTTTTTTAAAAAACGAATACTGGAAAATGATTAATTAAATTTGTATTAGTAGGTGAGGAAGGAGGAAAGCGGTGCTCGGCAAAGACAAGACACGGAGAAAGCAAAAAGCTCGTATTTTCAAGGAAATTATTATTTTTGCAAGAAAGCAAAATGTTTGTGGAAGTCTTCATTCTACCTAAATTTTTTTAATTCAATTAGATAAAAATATTTATTGAGATCTATATCTTCCCCAAAATGGGAAGAAAATTCTACAGTCGATGCACTAATAGTGGGCCATGCTTACCATAAACGGAAGGGCAAGGCATCTTTGGGATTCCACGCCCACGTCATCAACGATGGTGACCGCCATTAAGACCGGATTAATATTTAATTCCTCCATTCAGTTGGGAGAAAGTACAATAAAATTAAATTAAATTTGGTAAAAAAAATTTACAAAATTAAAAAGCCAATTCCAATTGATGATGAACTGGTGATGAGTGGTGGGGGCCACCACCTCCACCACTTAACACCTCCCACTAGCTATAGCTATACCTATAACTAGGGGCTACTCTGCATGATCGTGCCACTCATCTTCTGTTTTTTCTTTATATCTTACGTGTGGGGAAGGCCCTATATTGGTAGGGCTCCCCCCACCTGAGGAGGAAAGCATAGGCCAGAGTTGAACAACTGAAGAATCCAACCACCTTTCTCAACTTTAATTAAGACTCTCTTTTTTTTTTCAAAAAAAAAATTATTTATTTTTATCGAAGAACGGTTCCGTCGAGGACCATTTTTTTTAAAATAAAAAATAATACAACTAAACTATTAACACTAGCGTTAAAAAGAGCTCATGTAATTTTAATGGGCCGAACTTACACAATTCTATCCGTAATGGGCCAGACTCAACGTTAATCGTGGTTGAATCTGGATCATCGGCTCGATCTTGTGCCAATTCGACCGGTCAATTCTTATCCGGCTTCTCCCGGACCACGTGGTCCAATACAACGCACCGTATTGCGACACGTTGCGCCTTGACGTCTTGCCGGATGCGAACGTATTTATATAGCTCTCTTAATTCGCCGCTTTCCCGTCCGCGATCATTCGCTTTTCTTCTCCTTCACGTCTCGCTCCCCTCGCCGTTTCTCTAGCGAAACGGCGCCCCTTCCCCTGAAACCCTAGCTGCGTGCTCTTTGATTGCTCGATCGGTGGGTATGGCTACCAATGTCTCAGCCGTCTACGTCCATGTAGTGGACGACGTCATCAGCAAGGTCCGCGATGAGTTCATCAACTATGGCGCCGGGGAGTCCGTGCTCAACGAGCTTCAGGCGGTAATTTACTTTTTTGTACCTTGTGCATCTCCGTTCAAGATATTTCTTCGATCCCCCTTTTTCTAGAGATTGGTTACTCCTTGACTTTCTGGGAAGGTGACCTTATTGGTTACTATTTTTGGTGTGCGTGTGCACTTGTTCGATTCTTTTGGAGCGATTCCAGATGTGGGAGATGAGGATGATCCAGTGCGGCGCCATCGACGGCAACATAGAGCGGCCAGCCCTTCAGAAGAACGGGGCGCCGACGCCAGTGCATGATCTGAACGTCCCGTACGAGGGGCCGCCTGAGGAGTACGAGACTCCTACTGCGGAGATGCTTTTTCCACCGGTTAGACGACTGCTACTGCTGCATACTGCCTCGTATGCGGCATTTAATTTTTTGTTCTGATGCACCACTTTTTATGAATTTGGTTTTCTGGCAGACTCCTTTGCAGACTCCCATCCAGACTCCTTTGCCTGGAACTGCTGAGACGGGAATGTACAACATACCCACAGGCCCTTCTGATTATGCTCCATCTCCGATTTCTGAGATCAGAAATAGCATTGATATGAAAGGTGGAGCTGGAAGGCCTAGTCCATACATGGTATGACTTTGCAATGCACTGAGGATTTTATTCAGCCAAGATTTCTTTCAACAAAGTGACTGAACTTTGGTGAAATTGTATTGCCTCATTGGTGTAGCAACCACCTTCTCCTTGGATCAACCAACGGCCTCTAGGAGTCGATGTTAATGTTGGTATGTTTATATAATTTACTGATCTTTAGTGTGGTTCTTATAGTATTATTTCTTTCCTTCAAGTTACATGCGGTCTCCTTCATTCTCGTGCTCAGCTTATGTTGAAGGACGTGAAGAGCCTGATAGAGGAGCCTCCCATCAATCCTTAACTCATGTACTTTTTATCTTCACTTCTCATGTCATCACCTATTCCGAGAATACAACTTTGCACATTCTTGATATGACAACTATCTCATGGCCACAAAGTTCTTTCATTCTTACCGTTGTTGGCTTTTAGGTGCAGGACTTTTTTGTCGATTCCTCAGGCAAACGCAAGAATCCTTCTCATCGAAACCCAAGAGGTTACATACCACAACAAGATGGAAGCAATGATGTGACAATAGAGTTTTCTTTACCTGGGGTAGATGCATTCTTAAATTTCATAATATTAAAGCAAACATATGACATCACTATTTACACATCAATATGTTGCATAACATTTATGCATTTTGCTTCAAGTCATATTGATACTGCAATGAGATTGGTTTAATTGGGTGTTATATCTTGAATAGCTTGCTGACTCCTCTATTTATTTTATTTAGCTAATTTTTGGTGATGGGTCAGCCTGTCATCTTTGATGTTCGGCACTCTATGAGTAATTGGAGCTACAAATATCATTCATGTTTTTTCACCTCAGCTAGGTTACACTGAATTAGTGATTTATGCCATGCACTTTATATGGAGAGCCTAAATCAAGACCCTTCACTTTGTTATCTAACGGGCACCAATATGGTTGTCAATTGATTGTTAAAGTTAGGCTAAAATTGTACAAAACTAATTCTTTTTTTTAATATGAAAAATCAGTCATTTTGCGTAGTAAATTACTAAAGATCGAGCAAAAAAAATGGAAAAATATTTAAGAAAATCGAACAAAATCAGCAAGTTATGATTAGATCAATAAAAAAAGGTAAAAAGAGGATTGGTTGGCTACATCTAGACCATGAATAGAAGGGATTGAGAGAACCTTATACTTCATCTCCGCCATGAGATTCACTCTTCTAGGAAGGGCTCCTTTAGATAGGTGTCTGTGGCAGATAGAGTTACCGTATTTTATGCAAGATATTGTGAGAGAAGTGAACAATAAATGATATACTTAGGATATGCTACATGAAATTAATGTATGACTTATATTTTGTTTTCGATAATATAGGATAAATTAAATCTCATAATAATACATCCTATCTTATCTTACATATATTTTTTGGAGGAAGTATTTGCAGTTTATTGAAATTAACATTTTGAACACCTTGATCTTATAGATATGATCATTTGGACAATTGAGTTCTTTGGTGTTGATCTTGTACCCCTGAGTAGGTATATTTCTGATATTCACAAGAAAGACCATATGATGTGAGCTGTCTATTACAATTACTTTTAACATTCTCCCTTAAGCAGAACCATATATATCTATAATGTAAAATATCAACAATTTGTTCTTTGGCAAAACTGGATGACGTGCTAATCTTCTTGGGCATTGTGATACCTCAGACAAAATGTCAATCAATTTCAATGAGTTTTAGTGTGCCTATGAAGCAATATCAACACATTATTCTTTGCCAAAAGTCTGTGATGTGTAATCTTTTTGGACAATAATTCAAACAAAATGACAATCTATTTCATAGATAGTGCATCTATGAAGCAATGAATGCTTGTAATGAAGATGACTACCTGATTGTTATGGTACATTTCCATTGTTTCAGTGCATGTTGATCCTATATATGTTACATAGAAATCATTTTAATCAGGATGAGAAATTTTAATACATTTTAAATTGTAAATTTTAGCATGTTGTGTATGATGCCAGTTTGCCAAATTCTTTACATAGTTGGATGATGCAAGTTTGTCAACAGGATTAACATTTCCCAGCACTGAGGAATTTAAAGAGTTAACAGAAAGAAACCAAGAATGTTGGTGTTTGAAGTAAAATGTAGGAATTTTGCAGATTAGGATTAATAGTGTGATTTGAACAAAACATCATAATAGAAGATTATTGAACAATATGAGGAATTTAAAGCCTCATGAAACTACTTAACAGAAAGAAACCAAGAATGTTGGTGTTTGAAGTAAAATGTAGGATCTATTATAACATTTGTATTCATTTATCTATTCTATTCTTTGTTAGGTGCTACTTATCTATTGTTTTTAGAATGGGTAATCTTTTACTGGTTTCCAATTTCTTAATTCTCATTATAATAACTTGTTTTTTTATGACATTGGACCTGAGGTTTTGGGGTTAATAAATATCTCCTTGCGTCTTGATGTTTTCATGCCATTGTTTCTTTTGCTTCTATATCTGTGAGAAGCCATACTTAGAGTTATTGATTCAATAGATGATCCAACATGAGTTTTTTTTTTTGGTTCAGATTGCTTATTTTTCTTTTATATAAGTGAGAAGGCTTATTGAGTATTATTGATTCAGTAATTGCTTCAACATGAGTTTTTTCTGTTATGTGCTCTTGGTGTTCTATTGTTTCACATTAACTAGATTTTAGTGGGAACTACGAGTTCCTTCTTGATAGTTTTTGCCTATTACTATATAGTTATCTTCCTCTATCATTGTTTCAGAAAGGAATAAGCAGATGGCAGACATCATCACTGAAGCATGTGCAGGAAAATGTCGACTCTGAGTTCCTCCCCAAGAAAGAAGCAAAACAGCCTCTGGTTCTTCCTCAGAGTGATGGAGTTCATGACGAATATGATGATGTATTTAACAAATCTACGATGGATTATATAATTAACTTTCACTTTCAATTTTTATTTACCTTTTTTATGCTGCCTTGCGAAGTTATTTCGGTTTCAAGGAGTGTCAAGTGAAGACTACAATACACCTGGAGACCATGGTAAAGCTATCGCATCAACAATGAAACTCGTCGACATATCTATGCATTTGCATTTCAGTTTATTCTCAACGCTTACTTTGCATCTCTGCTTAGTTGAACCACAGAGCGCGACACCTGTTGCTGGCACACCGAGGCCAAGTAGGAATGAAGCAGATGAAGATGATGAGCCTCCTCTCAATGAGGACGATGATGACGACGATGAGTTGGACGATTTCGATCAAGAGGACAATGAGACCAATACTCAACATTTGGTTCTAGCTCTTTTTGAGAAGGTACATGCTATTGCAGCTTTAATTTATGTTAGTCCCACTTAATCATGACTGGTCTATACAGGTGACGAGGACAAAGAGCAGATGGAAGTGCACTCTCAAGGATGGAATAATGCATATCAAAAACAGGGATATTCTTTTCAACAAGGTACGCAACATGAATGTTCTTTATGTTATTATCCATATGTGGTTTGTGTTTTAAATTTAATGCTAATCAACATCTCTATCTTGCTCGGCAGGCCAATGGAGAGTTTGAATTTTGATTTCTTCATGTAGCTGCTCTGCTTTCAGATCATGGGCGTTCTCAATATATTTTTATTTGGGAGAGAATGATAAACTATATTTTACAGTGGCCAGAGGGACTCTCAGTTATCCTTCCTTTCCCTTTCAATTCACAAGTACTGGGACCTTGTAAATTTTGCTCCCGTGTCCTGAAACAATGAGACGACTGGATCTGGTGTGCAGTATCGAACAGGTAAATGAAAACACAACATCAAAACTGCATGAGTCTTAAAAATGTTTCAATTCCAGATGAGATATTACGTGAAGCGGTTTCTTTCTATTGATTAAAAATGTTTTGAAAGAAATGAGAGAGAGAGTTATAACATGTGTTCGCTCTCCTCCTCGGCTGCTCCAAGATCTTCAGCTGGCATAGAGCTGGTCCTCTGAATGCGTTCCTGAAGGACTTTCTTGAGCTTGTGTCCTTCAGCTAAGACAGTGCTGCCACCTGAGGTCCCTCCCCGAGCCAGCTCTAGAAGACCACGCAGCGCAGCTTCTCGCACATCTGAGTTGACACTGGAAGCCAGATGCATCATCATCCGTGGAAATCCAAGTTCTGAAACAACACCACAATCCGAATTGTTCTCCCGAAGAAGGTATTGAATCAGGTTGAGTGCTTTCCTGTAAGAGGTGAAAACTGAAAAATAGTCAGTCGAAGATGAATAGCAAATAAAGTATCCAATGGTATCGGCACGGAGGGCCTTCAGGTGGTAGGGAGAAGGAAGAACCTTTTGAACTTGACATTCTCAGAACCTAGTGCATCTCTGAGCCCAGCATACGGAATGCATTAATTCCTGCTTTGTTGTTCCAAATCAAAGCTATATAAAACAAAGAAAACAGAAGTATCAAGTCAGCAAAATCAGAGAGAGCTGAATCTGTAGAATTTGACTGCATTATGTTAAAATCCTAGATCCTCCGGAGTTTTCATGACAAGGGTGATTTCCTTCATCCTTTTAACTACGTCCACGGTCTGCGCTTGCATACTTCCATGAACCACTTCCTATCCTCCTCACTGACCAATTATCGAAGCAGAAAATATGGAACTCATCATCGAGGAACAAAATTAACCAACTTTATGCCAAAAGGAAAAGGTTTTGTTCTTGTTTCTAATGGCATCATCAAAATCCTGGTAACAATTCCAAGGAGCTATACCTCAAATTCCGAGCATGATGAGTCCCATCCGCATGTGAGAGGCTCCACTTGAGCAGTCCATCCCATTTAACTCCGTCGCCCGCCATGATTCCTAAACATGAAGAAAATCTAGTACAATCTCGAACAAATTAATCAAAATTCTTCCTTCGAACCGAAATCTATGGCTACGTCGAATGACAGGCAGGACTACAGGAGAGGCGCGACCGGCCTTTCTCGAAATCACGGGAAGAATGTCGAGTGGTTTAGGGTTCGACCTAACTCACCACGTACCAATCGGGATCGATCCGTATTTGGGCTTTAGTCATTACGTACGGCCCAACTTTTTTCCGGCCTTCATGTTTAATCGGGCCGTTGACCGACGACGTCAACGTTCCGGAGTGCGAATCTACCAGGAACCTTCGAGTAATTTAGTTTAGCAACGGCACGTGCATCAACTTTGACCCATGACATTGACGGCGGGTGCTAAACCTGAATCTCATTCCCCGAAACCTTCAGGACAATTACAAACGATATGTATAAAAGTCCAAATGGGAATGTTTAATGCTTATCCACATCTTTAAGCAAGAGCCAATTCCATAAGATTATAGTATAAATCTACCAAGTTTACGAACAAAACTGGAAGAGCCTTTGCTTATCCACGCGTTCGTACGGCCACGCGGTCTGCCATGGGAAGAGTCCAAAATACCCCACGTCACGCACGCGGAAGGCGGCTTCGGCGAACGATGCTTTCGTCGATCGAGCGCGTTATAAAACCGTCAATTCCCCTCTGCGTATCGCTGAATCACGTTGTTTCTTCTCCTCCTCCTCTTCTGATCTCTACCCGATTCGAGGCGTTGATCTCTTATGTCGAAGTGCCGAAGCGCCAATGGAGTAGGAACTTGGTTGGTATTGTTTTGAATTTTGGGAAGTTGGGATCCTGAGTAGGTAGATCGTGTGATTCGTCGATTCGAAGGAGGGATTTGTCAGAAAGATCGAATTTTTAAGGTTTTTGCTTCCGATTTTGGAGTAAAGATCCAGTATTTTGCTTGTTCGATGCCTTCTTCCATGGCGGCGCCGTCTTCTTACTGGTGCTACCGCTGTAGCCGACTCGTCGTGTTGCGGCCGCAGGACGCCATCGTCTGCCCCGACTGCGACGGAGGATTCCTCCAGCAGATCGACTCGCCGCCTCACCAATTTCACTCTCCCTCGGCGAACCGCCGTCGCCGCAGCCGCCACGCCGCGTCGTCATCGCCTGACTCTCACACCGTCATCAGCGTCGGATCCGCCCCCGCCGGTCGCTCCCATCAGCCTTCTGGCCTCCGACGCCACCGCCACCGCCGATCCTCCGCCAGCGACCGCTCTGCCTTTAACCCCGTCGTCGTCCTCCTTAGCCCGTCTCGCGGCGGCACCAGCTTCGAGCTCTACTACAACGAGGGCACCGGCTCCGGTCTCCGCCCGTTGCCGGAAGCCATCTCGGACCTCCTGATGCACTCCGGCTTCGAACGCCTGCTCGACCACCTCGCGCAGGTCGAGCTCACCGGAATCGGCCGCGAGATTGGTTGCGACAACCCCCCGGCATCGAAGTCCGCCGTCGAGTCGATGCCCGCCGTGGAGATCGTCACCGATCACATCTCCAAGGAGTGCCATTGCGCCATCTGCATGGATCCCTTCGAGCTCGGGACGCAGGCCCGGGAGATGCCCTGCAAACACATCTACCATCGAGATTGCATCTTGCCGTGGCTATCACTCCACAACTCATGCCCTGTCTGCCGCCATCAGATGCCAGCGGCGAAGGACGATGAGCCAGTGGCCGCTGCCAGGAGCGAGGAGGAGGAGACGGTGGGGCTCATTATATGGAGGCTACCAGGTGGAGGGTTCGCCGTGGGAAGGTTCTCAGGAGGGAGGAGAGCTGTAGAAGAGCAGCTTCCTGCAGCATACGCAGAGATGGACGGTACAGCACTCAACAACAGGAGACAATCAGCACCTGCAGCAAGTCCGGAGAGGTCGACGGCGAGAGGAGGAATTCGCCGGGCAGTTTGCAGTTTCTTCTCATTCTTCAGGCTCTCACGTTCAGCTTCTTCTTCTTCTTCTTCTTCTCCACCTCTGAGCAATCCGGAAGCAATTCCAAGCGCCAGTGCCATTGCTTGAAGTTGGCATACAAAAGCTAGATTTAGTTGTTCTTTTCAGATATGTTCCATTGTTTTGATTCAGGTTTCCACGTAGGACTTTCATATAGATGTAAAAATTTGCTGAAAAAATCATAGTGGATAAATTGTTTCCTTCAAGGTTCTATTTCAGTTCTTTGTTCAGATTCATTCAAGAGCTCGATAGAAGGTTGGTGGCCATTCAGAGATCAAAAGAACAGGCTTGTCAATTGCAGGTCCATTAACATGCTTCATCAGAGTCGACAATGGAGGATTCACTACACAAAAACTACATATAAAATTACAGAACGGTAAGACACAACCAAGATCACAGCAAAATCTGATTACAATTTGTGTTACAATCAGTTACCTCATCAGGATATAGTTGCCATGGATCAGGAAGGCAGTCGTCTTCCTCGGCAGGCTCGCAAGTGCAACTTGATGGAAATCGCAAGAAATGATATACTAAGCTCCATTGGGCTTCCATGCCGATATCGCATAAATGATTCTTCCCTTCCATCCCTGTATCAGCCATCCATTATCTTCGTCAATGACGAAGTCATTGTGATAGCTGCCTTTCACCTTGTCCTTAGATCTCTTCATGATGTCAACGTTGAGCGACAGCTGCTCGAACCCAGCCCTGAGATTCCTGACCTGCCACTGCTTGTAAGTCTCCGGCCTCTCGACTCTTTCTGAGCCCTCGCATGCTATGACATTAAGAGCCTCCCTTCCGAAGAGATCCCTCTCGATCAGCGACCTCTGGTCATCGTCACGTGGCACATTCGCTTCGAGCATGTCGAACAAGGCCGAGTAGTGGAACAAAGCCTCGCGGAACCGTGTCACGAAGAACGGGGCACTGTACGATCCGTTCACGACCCCATGGATAAAAACATCCGGGTTCATCTTCCTTATCGTGTCAAGAACCCTATTCCTGGGGCTGTCGACGACGACGGTCTCATCGATAAGGTTTCTGAATCTGTACAAACAATTGACAGCCACCACCTCATCTTCGGCGATGTGCAGATCCTCTGCTCGAATGGCTTCCCATCGAGAAGCAATGGCCTGATACTCGAAAGGAACATTAAAACTCTTTGCATAATCTGCCAGCCTCCTGCCCGTTTCTTCGATTCGCTCTGTGGGACGGAAACCTGGCTGGGGAACATCAATTCCGGTGATCCGCAGCTTCGGCGAACCGCCTTCCCGAGTCGAGAGGCGTTGGATGAGGCAAGGCCACTGAAACCCAAAATAGATGCCGAAGTCGATGATGTGCAGCTTCGAGGCCTTCTCTGCCAGATCGAGTATCGTCTGGTTAGAGAAGAAATGCGAAATTCTCTTGAAAGGACAAGCTGCGAGGTACAAATGATAAGCCTTCAATACATCAGTCGTCGTGGCCCTTTTGGCTACTAGAGCTTGATAAATCCGACTTCCCGTGCCTGCCAGACGAGCCTCGAGGCCATCTGCGAAAAATTGTGCCAGCCTTTGCGTTCCATCCCCATTCGGAGAAGAATGCTGTCGGATTTGCTTCAAAAGTTCGTTGGCAGTTCGTCGGTCATCAGCTGCCACTGCCTGAGCGCAAAGAATCAGAAGTGCTCTGAGATCCACCACCTCTTTCTTTGTGTGTTTCTTTCCTCTCGACTTGTCGCCGCCGCTCGAAGCTTTTGCCGAATCATTGTGGCCATTTTTGTTTGCTTCATTCTGCATTGCCTCACGCAGAGCCGACATCTTCTTGGAGCGTTTGTCTTCGTAGCCGAGCAATATCATATCGAAGATTTCCGACCTGACCTCCCCTTCAGGGAACACCGCCGACAGTTTATTGCTCCTGCCCTCGACCAAATCCAGGTCCTCTCTGTCTGTACTCTTTCGAACTCGGGAAGTATTGTCTCTTGTTTGCATTTGAGATGCTGAAACACAATTAGACTCTGAGCTAATTCCCAATTTATCGTTGCTAGGAAGAAACTTTTGTGCCTCTTCGACTCCTCTCTTGAAATGCCAAGCAGGAATGCTCTGAAAAAACACATCAGGAGATAAAGCTACATGATTGAAGTGATCGTCAAAACTAGTTAAGCTGCTGGAAGAACTCGACGAAGTCTGCGGAGAATAATCAACAGATCCCGGACGAGAACACAACTGTCGGTGATCTGAGAAATCACTACCACTGCAGAAATTACGAAACTGATCATTGTTTCTGCCACTAGAGCTGGTAAAAATATGGTCGACATCAAGCGGCGGCCGATCGGGGGACGGAGGGTACTTCTGGCTGAGGATGTCATAGAAGGGCTTCTCTGCAGCTCGAATAACAGACTCTTCCTTGTAAGAACGGACTTTTTCGTCTATATCCTCCTCCATGAGCATCCGGCTAATGTAGTTCAGGGCCATGTCGGAGTAGAAAATGTCACCATCCTCGGTGCTTTCGCCCTCAGAGCTTACACAAACACTGGAGGTGGGAGTGCTAATTTGGCTAATTCCAATGGAGAATCGCTGCGATCCCACATAATCACTGTGACTTACAGTGGTTTGTGATTCTCCTCCCAATCCTAGAGCTGGGAAAATATTTTGATCCAAATAAGAATCATCATAGCACAATCCGCTCATCATGCCAGACAGCTCACGGAGCCCAGAATCCATAACCATTGAACCAGAGTTCACGGAATTAACAGTTATCACGATTCAAATACCCAGGTTATCCGATGGAAATCCACCTCGCTGCTTCTCTAACCAGATCTTCAACATTGATAACGAGATGATCAAAGGAAAGAAGGGGGGGAAAAAGAAATCAGAATACAACCATCAAAAGCCCAATCTTTGAGTTGACATAAACTTGAAGAAAATTTAGATTAAACTACATACCCACACATGCTAGAATTGGTGTAATTCAGCACCAAAAGGACCACGAAAGATGAAAGGAAGCAACTTGTTTTCTATCAAACAAGAATAAGTGCGTAACACTGGTTTTACGCACAGATCGACAACCGCAACTAAATCAATCCAGAAAGAACAGCGGCGAGAGGAAGCTGACCTTATGGAAACCCTAGCGAGCGATGGCGCGGTAGCCAGTGACTCTGTGCGAAGCGCAAAAGGCGAGGAGGAGGGAGATGGAAAGCGAGGCAGAGATCATGAGAAAGAGCGGACTGTGGACTGCCTTTGCGGCTTTTGATCCGCCTTCCTCCGCTTGGAGCCTGCGGTATAATTTATGACTTCCCTCCCGTACAGGCAACACTTTCGTAAAAATGGGAAAAACAAAAAACAAAGGACGACAAATATATATATATATATATATCCAATTCCCGAGGAATCATCGCTGCACGTGCCTCAGCATACGTGGATGCATCAGGACCGTTTGTTTTGACAAACTCGTTTGGGAGTCAGCGACCGAAGGGGAGAGATGGCACGGTGGCAGCATCCATCGTAGGAACGCAGCGGCTGACGACACGCGGCGCGGCGTGGGGGATGACGAGGTCCGGCGTCCGGATCTTCTGCAGCGGCGCGTCTACGGAGCACCGAAGGACGGTGCGAACGCTCTACGGCACGCGACGCGTGGCATGCTCCGATTACGTGTGCCGCCGTATAGGCAACTCGAGCGAGGCGGGACGGGAAGAATTCTAAGAACCGACATTATTGTTTATATTTAAGAAAATAAATAAATTTCCTTTTTTTTTTAAAAAAAAAGAGAAAAATAAATACAACTTGGTGCGTTGCACCTGGCCTAAATTTTTTTGGTACAAAAAATATTCATTATTAATGTATATGTGGACAAATTAGTTAAGTTCTCGTGAATCGCAACGCAAGCGGTTGAGTGGGTGGTGGCCACCCAGCTGCCACATGTCATCCCGCTCACGTTAAAGTCATTTCGAACACCGCCACGTACACCCGCCACGTCTCATCGCTAAGCCTACACGAATAATAATAAATCAAAATAATTTAGCGTTAAAAACATATGTGGTCGATTCCGGCCGAAATCCAACACTGTTGGCCGATTCCGACGGAAATCGGCCGGATTCCGGCCAAATCGCGACCGGAGACCGGCCGACCGCGGTCGACGCGCCGGCGCCGGGCGCGTCGACTGCGGCCGGTCTCCGGCCGCGATTCGGCCGGAATCCGGCCGAATTCCGGGCGACAGCGGCGCCAGCCACTGCTGCCGTGTTTCGGTCGGAATTCCGACCGGATTCCGACCCAATCCGGCCGAAATTCGATGCTGGGATTTGCGCCGTCGAGTTGCGGTTCCAACGGATCCGGTCCGGCGGCCGGCGGTGGACGGACGGCGATGAACAGGCGGCAGAAGCGCGCGAACGTCGGAGGAGTGCGCACGGGGTGCGTAAGAATCCGTATATAGAGCAGCTATCCTGAGCGACGGATTCTTACGCACCCCGTGCGCACTCCACCGACGTTCGCGCGCTTCTGCCGCCTATTCATCGCCGTCCGACCACCGCCGGCCGTCGGACCGGATCCGTTGGAACCGCAACTCGACGGCGCACATCCCAGCATCGATTCGGCCGGATTGGGCCGGAAAAAGACGGCAGCAGTGGCTGGCGCCGCTGTCGCCCGGAATTCGGCCCCAATCGACACTGACACTGTTGGCCGATTCCGGCCGATTCCGGCGGAAATCGGCCGGATTCCGGCCAAAATCGCGGCCGGAGACCGGCCGCTCCGGCCGCGATTTGGTCGGAATCCGGCCGATTTCCGCCGGAATCGGCCAACAGTGTCTGTTGGTCGATTCCGGCCGAAATCCGGTCGGATTCCGGCCGAATCGCGGCCGGAATCCGGCCACCTCAGGACCGCCGGCGAGTTGCGGTTCCAACTGGCCCGGTCCGGCGGCCGACGGTGGTCGGACGACGATGAACGGGTGGCGGGAAGCGGCGAAGGTCCGAGGAGAAACACTGTGCAATCGGATGGCTGAGATTGAGCGCGCGATTGGATGTACGGCCGGGATGAAAGTGCTCACGGGTGCTCAGGAAATCGATGCTCAGGATAGCATTTCTATATATATATATATATATGTGTTTGAATTTTTTTTTTTATACGTCGAGACATTTCGTGCAACTACAATGAGCATCGAGGTAAACAATAAATTATTTTTTAATTTAAATTTTAAGATTTATTTAAAAGAAATAAAAATAAGTTTTTTTTATTTAGTATGTATGATTAAATAGATCTTCTGCAAAAGGTGGATCCGCCACCTTAGCGGCCCCACAACCATCTGTGAGGAGGTAAATCGAGAAAGTGCAGTTGGTTCGCAAGATTCGAATCCTTGCCTTCTTCTGCAAGTCTACTGCGTCATAACCAACTCACCTATGCCCAGGAGGTTATGATTAAATAGATCAATCCATAATGAAACAAAACTGACCAACATATTGTTTTGACGGAGTAAAAAATCTCTAATCTAACTCAAGACATATTACAAATTAAACTATTAAAAAATTAAATATATTTATATATAATATTGAAATTTTTATATTAAATAAATAAATATAATATTAAAAATTTTAAATTTTGTTATGAATTAGATGGGTTAAATCCACAAATCTATTAAAATTTTTATTTTTATTTTAAATTAAAAAAAATTCTCAACTCACAACCTAAGCTCCATGGTGGAATAACCTGCATAGGTCGCAGACCTAGACAGATTAACTCATTTGAATCTATATTAAAATGAATTGATAAAATATCAATCCAATCCATATAAATTATTTGTACGAGTAGATCAATCTAATATATATCTAATCTAAATTGAAAACTCTACCATAATGATGCTCACAGATAACATATATTGCCATGTGACCTAGCGTGGTCGGGAAGAATGGGAGGGTAAACGGGAAGCTCAGTCCTGTAACTTATCTACTTGGGCCTGCCATATATGGGCTCTCGTTGTCCATAGATGTAATTTGCATTTTCTCTATTTCATTATGTATTAGATGGTTTACATTTATATAGTTCCTATTTTATTTTATTTTATACTCTTCTGAAACTATTTAATTTCTATCTTTCTTTTAATTCCGAAGTAGTAATCGATCTATCATTTATACGTAATATAAAAGTATTAGATTATTTAATATTTTCATTTAAAAACATTCAATTATTAGTCATTCTAATTTGACTTCTCATTGAATAATATAAATCAAATAAAACGCACTGCATAAAAGAACATTTTAATAAATAGGCGCATTGTTTAATTTACATTAAATGTATATTAAATCCCAAAGATCCTGAAAAAAATGCTTTTTAAAAAAAAATAAAATAAGATCTTATCTTTCCAATTTTCCAGATTGCGTCGGAGACTTCTGCACAGAAAACGACTGACGTCGAAATTTCTCTACCCCCATCAAAGCAAAGGTCAGATAGCACCACAAGATCACATCAAATTAATTAGATTAATATCAAGGCACTTCATTTTTCCACAGATATTACATGTAAATAGTGAACAAACACATCACGCAACACACAGACATCTATCAACCAACCACGACAACTACTTACTACCACCACCCATGGAGAGAGAGAGAAGGTTGCCTTTATTTTCTTTTGTATAATAAGAAGAGATAGTGTTCTTCTTCAGCATCATTTGAACACGCAATCGAATACCTGTCTCTCCTCTCCAGAGCTGGGCACGTATTTCACTTGCAGTTGCAAGGGTCGCAGGTGCAGTTGGAACCGCACTTGCACCCTTCGTTTTTGGACCCTGCACCTGCCTCCTCAAACTCCCTGCATCCATTTCCACAGGATCCGTTAAAAGCAGTGCGCATCCTTTTTCTCCAAAAAAGAATTAGAATTTACCTCTTTGAAGGAGCAACAGCGAGCCCCGTGATCTCCTTCTTCTTCTCCTCCTCCTGTCCCAATCCAGGGCACCTACACATCAACAAATAAATAAAACAAATCAGAAAAAAGGGGAAAAAATGGAGCAGAGGAGGATCTGTGGGTTTTTAATGTTAGTCACCCTCCGCAGCAAGACATCCTTCCTCCTCTTCTTCTTCCTCTGCAAATTTAACTCGAGGCTTTGTTTTTGCAGGCGGCGATGGACTTCGTATAGGAAGATGACCATGTTTTATAGAGGAGTTGGAGGATATCCACCGTCCACGTGGTGTGATCCTGGGAGCGAGGAAATAAAGGCGGTGAGGTAACGTGCGTGATTCGTCAATTAGCTTTCTAGATTTTTTTTTCGGATGGTAGATTATGATGCACAAAATAAATAAAATTATGATGATGATTAAAAAAATAGATACCAAATCTATTTATCAGAAATTTTAGCATATATTACTCAATTACAACCAAACAAGTGCATCAGTAGAAGATATTGTGTGTTGGCAATTACTGAATTAGGAAGTAAAATGCAGACTTCTCTTATCAAGCGAAATGATTGGAGCAGACTTTGCCAGAGAGACCAGGCAGGCACCAGGGAGTAACACTTGGAACACGCAATCAAAATAAGAGCCGCATCTTTTTCCACCGTCAGTTTTGCCTTCACACTGAATATAAGTCACATCGACAAAGAACTCCTCAATGAATGCGATTACGACAGAAGGCCATGTGTCAATTGTCAATAAGCTTAAGTAACTGAAAAGACAGCACTGAGACAATAGGTGCATGGAAGATCAATCAGTGTGCACTCGTTCATTGAATCACCAATTGTATCAGTTCTTTCCTCTTGAAGCACAGTCATGGCTTGTACTGGTTTTTAGTATACGATGAATAGTGGGCATCACTCGTAGCTCAACGTCGCATTTACCAACCAAAACTGTTGACTGAAATCTATATTTCTTCTATTTTTTGATTCAGAAACAACTTGCAATAGACCTAAAGCTTGTCCACGATGACACTGGTATCAGTTATTCCTATTTTTCCAAGTGATCCCATAGCTGAAGAGTAATCTCTGAAGCTACTACTTCCCTCGATGCAATTTTGGGTCCTCTTTGGCTTCCCGTACTTTGTGGTCTTTGAGGTGTTGTCATGGTCTTCACCATCCTTGGCATTGGCGATCACCAGCTTTGAAATGTTGCTGCGGCAAAAGGGACAGATAGGTGATGGCAAACACAAGGTTGTGGGGTTGGGCTTGCCATGGCAGCACAAGGCAAGTATGCAATGGGCACACATCTGATGCTTGCAGTCGTGGACCTCCATGTTGCAATCTCGGAAGAAGCAGATGGAACATAGCTCAGCATCATGGTCCTGAAAAAATTTCTTAGCATGAGACTGAAATATATTGCAGCAAATGTTCAATCTAGTTGTATCCTCCAACTTGTCAAGTCAATTAACCAATAAAAATAAAGTTCAACCACTAAATCTAAAATGTTTCAGCAGTCATCTTATGCATCAGTTTGAAACTGAGGTTTACAGATCATGGACACGAGAACCATTACAGACACAAAGCTAGAATCACTACAATGAAGTGTAGTATCGTGGTATGTTGGTCTAGCACATTGATCGCAATCCTAGTAGTAAAATGTAGAGGGAACCTTATAATGGGAGTGATTTTGCTTGATGATTAATTCAGATCAAAACAATATCATGGGTAAAAAATATAGTACCTCCGAAATATCATCATCAAATGCTGTATCTGAATGAGCAGGAAACGTCAAGGGACAAGGATTTTTTTGTTGCTTTCAGGATCTTTAGTTCTCTTTCTCTGTTACCTTCCATCAGAGCTGCCTCTAGGAGAGCTTTGGCGGAGGATGAGGAAAGATCTGACCTGGACGCGGCCATTAGCTGCCGCGATGTGGAGCGCGGAGATGCGGCCGTAGATGGTGGTGGTCCGCAGCAGCAGAGAGGGGTCGTCCGTCAGAAAGCAGGCGACCGCTGCCGAGTCACCGGCTTGGACTGCGGAGAAGAACTCATGCTCATAGCTCGAGCTGGCGCAGCTCATACCTTGGCCCATCGCCGCCTTGCTTCTCCGAGCCTAGGGTGCCTCCAATCACTCGGTCGGAGCGCCGGCGAGGAGGGAGACGGAGAGCAAGACTGAATCTCTCTCTTTCTCTTCAATTTCCATGGTTTCATTTTGAACGCGGTGATAATTAAATTCCAAAAAAAATATATTTAATAACATTAGAAATGCTGGATAAGGAAAATTCAAATAACGAATAATAATATATATCTTTTCCACCAAACCAAAAATATCTCCCTGATAATATTTTAATATCTTAATTCATTAACCAGAAATTGGTTCGTTGATTAATTCAGTTGGTCAGTTAGTCCAATATTATGCGGACTTAAAAATTTACTCGAGTAAGAAATAGAAAAATAATTGTTTCGATGCGTCATCGATTTTTTAGCACCAGGATGAAACAGGGTCTAGCAGAGGAGGACCATGAAGCCTAACGAGCTTGCGAATACCACAATGTTGATGGGAACTGGATATGAAGGCGGACCACTCCGATGTTTGTCCTACAAAAGAAGAGGAACAACAAGAGTAGAGGAGAAAGTGAGTTGTTTGTGCGTGCACATACCTGATCATGGAGGGAGAGCCTCCTTATATGCAAAATGGATGTCATATCCCATCCTTAATGTTCCATTATCAGTAAGGATATTGTCAGAAGGAATGGAGTGGTTAAAATCCAACACCGTTGACATGCAATTGAAGGGTCAGCATTGTCTTCAAAGTAGGGACCATGATGGGTGGTAGCGACATGTCAAGGGAAATGATGGGTAATCATTATTTTTGTATGATGGGATTTGTAATATTTAATGGAGCACGGCACCAAGAGTTAAAAGTTGTTTGATTGATTAGGGATGGTGCAACTAAGTTACTGAGAGGAATGTCCTTAGTGCACGGGTCCTCACGAGAAGTTTGATTTTTTTAAAAAAGTCCGATTAGTTTAAAAAAAATTCATTTAATTTAATCAATTCGATTTTAAATTGATTGTTTAATCCTATCTAAATCACAATTTAAATTTTTAAATTTAAATTTTTTATTTTTTAAAAGAATCATGAGTTAACCCATAATCCACTAAAATTGTGAATCGGTCTAGTCTGTCATATAATATATTTTTAGTGGATCAGACAATTGGTCAATTTAACAACATTAATTAAATTTTAAATATTTTATTTATTTTTTTAATTATTATATTTTTATTATTAAAAATTATATACAATGTATAATAATTATTTTAAGATAGTTTTTTTATTATTGTTGTTGTGTAATATACAGTCTCCTAAATTAAAAATCCTGAATTAGAGGAAGTAAAGAGCAAGAGCAAGAACATGACAGTTGATCCGCAAGTACACTTTAAAATACCAATATATCTACTAAATCAGTTCAGGCCACTTCATCCTTTCATGCCATCTAAGGTATACGTTAGTTACACGCGCATCGTAAAGAAGAAAATTTATATTTACAAAAAAAATATTTATTTTAAGATTCTATTGAGAAAATATAAACTATTGCTATGATGGAACCCCAGAAAAAAATCAAATAAAAAACAGCTAGAAAGAGGAAGAGAATCTCAATGAACCAAAACTAGCAAGTGAGATAGATAAGCATAGTAATTTAATTGCTAAGAGATGCAAATGGGAAAGAACATAGTTCAACGTTCACAGTTTACTGCTAGGCCATCAACAATTCAAAATAGTTTCGAACATAACAGCAATATGAAAGTAGATTCGGTAAAGCAATCACCGGCAGCAAAATAACAGACAACACGCAAGAGGATGATGATGAGCTACTAAGCTTAATCGACCTCTTCAATCTTCGGACCCGCACCGCTGGCACCAGCAGAAGGTTCGTCCTCATCCATTCCACCGGGCACTTCACCACCCTGGTACATCTTAGCAATGATGGGGTTGCAAATGCTCTCGAGCTCCTTCATCTTGTCTTCGAACTCATCGGCCTCAGCCAACTGATTGGTATCGAGCCATTGGATCGCCTGCTCGATAGCGTCCTCGATTTTTTTCTTGTCTGCTGCAGGCAGCTTGGATGCGATCTTGTCGTCCTTGATGGTGTTTCTCATGTTGTAAGCGTAGTTCTCCAGGGAGTTCTTCGCCTCCACTTTCTTCTTGTGCTCTTCGTCCTCGGACTTGTATTTCTCCGCTTCCTGCACCATCTTCTCAATCTCCTCCTTGCTGAGCCTGCCCTTGTCGTTGGTGATGGTGATCTTGTTCTTCTGCCCGGTGGTTTTGTCCTCGGCAGACACGTTCAGGATACCATTGGCATCGATGTCGAAGCAAACTGTGATCTGAGGGACACCGCGAGGAGCAGGTGGGATTCCTGAGAGTTCAAATTTTCCAAGCAGATTGTTGTCTCTAGTCCTGGTTCTCTCGCCCTCGTACACCTGAATCAAGACGCCAGGCTGGTTGTCTGAATAGGTAGAGAAGACTTGCTCTTTCTTTGTTGGAATGGTGGTGTTCCTGGGGATCAACACGGTCATGACACCTCCAGCCGTCTCCAATCCAAGGGAAAGAGGAGTAACATCCAACAGAAGAAGGTCCTGCACCTTCTCATTGCCCTCGCCGCTAAGAATAGCAGCCTGAACAGCAGCACCATATGCAACAGCTTCGTCAGGATTGATACTCTTGCAGAGTTCCTTACCATTGAAGAAGTCCTGCAACAACTGCTGCACCTTTGGGATTCTGGTGGATCCACCGACAAGAACCACATCATGGACAGAGCTCTTGTCCATCTTAGCATCTCTCAAACACTTCTCGACGGGCTCCATACACTTCCTAAATAGATCCATGTTGAGCTCCTCGAATCTGGCCCTTGTGATGGTAGAGTAGAAATCAATGCCTTCGTACAAGGAATCAATCTCGATGGTGGTTTGTGCAGTGGAGGAAAGTGTCCTCTTTGCCCTCTCACACGCGGTCCTTAGCCTCCTCAGTGACCTAGGATTTCCACTGAGATCTTTCTTGTGCTTCCTCTTGAACTCTTGCACGAAATGGTTAACCATGCGGTTATCAAAATCCTCACCTCCCAGATGGGTGTCACCGGCAGTAGCCTTGACCTCGAAGATGCCCTCCTCAATTGTAAGAAGAGAGACATCAAAAGTACCACCACCAAGATCAAAGATTAGAACATTCTTCTCACCCACACTGGATGCCTTCTTGTCGAGTCCATAGGCGATAGCAGCTGCAGTGGGCTCATTGATGATCCTCATCACATTCAGACCAGAGATGACACCAGCATCCTTTGTGGCCTGGCGCTGGGAGTCATTGAAATAAGCAGGGACAGTGACAACAGCATTTTTCACAACAGATCCCAAGTAGGCTTCAGCAATTTCTTTCATCTTTATTAATACCATAGAAGAGATCTCTTCGGCTGAAAACTGCTTCTCCTCCCCTTTGTAGTTAACAACAATCATGGGCTTATCACCGGGGCCAGCAATGACCTTGAAAGGCCAAAGCTTGATGTCACTCTGGACAGAGGCATCACTGTAGCGCCTTCCAATCAAACGCTTTGCATCTGAAGGGTAAGAACAGACAAATATTGAGTTACTCAACTACTACAGAAAGCCTGAAAAAGGCAGAACATATGTTTAACCTAAGCACCAGACATTTTAAAAAATTAGCAACAAGTAGTCCATCTCAATAAATGATACATTGCAATTTTGTGTCTCAATCAAATTTCAATTTCAGGTTGTTCTTCACAGAAGTCTGAAATCTCTGAGCATGCTTATTTCTACAAGAAAAACTAACCCATGTATCATTCTCAAACATGAACCTAAGAGAAAGAAAACACAATCCATTATGAAAGATAAAAGAAAACTTCAGAACAAAGTTGTTAATTCCAAGCCAATATACAATCTACTGTAATATCTTTCAAGTACTCAATTTACTGCATATTAGTTCAAATTCTTAAAATACGCTTCAGTGATGTTTACAAAAGTCCACATCTCAAAGGGGAAAAAAAGTATTACGAAAAGTTCCCTCTAGGATTATAAAATCGTAGAATTAAGGTTACTAACTTTAATCTCATGGAACAAAATGTTAGCAAATTAGCCTTATATAGAATAATAATAATAGCATCACATAAAGCATCAACCAGCAATTAAGTACAATTGCATCCCAGCAAAATGTCTAATAAAACATTTAGCACAAAGAAACTCAACCAGATTATAAATTTATAACAAATACTAGCCTTAAATAGATGGTTATTGTATGAACAAATCTAAAAGTAGAAACAAGCACACAACATTATGAAAGAGAAAACAAACCTCTTGGACAAATTTGTACAAACTAAATCGTAAGCCACCAAACAATAGGATTTCTTTTAACTTTTTCAGATAATTATTTCAATCTCGCTTTACTGTTGTTGCATATGAGTTCAAATTCTTCAAACTAATTTCTATGGAAGTTAAAAAAAAAAATCATACCTGGATAGAAAATTATAAACAGTGACGTTATAAACAGATGTAACCAGATCCAATGGAACAGAAAGAAAGCGACCATATCTCGTAAATCTTATGATCCTAATCTAAAATTTATACACTATACCATAATAATAACGCAGATCTACGAAATAACTGTATGTTCGAAGTACCAACAGCTCATAACCTAGATTTACATCTATAATACCAAACAAATAGATTGCTAACAACAAAAACACTTGAACGTACACCACAAGGTACACAACTGAAGCAAAACATCCAGATCTAGTGGAGCATACGTACCGAACACGGTGTTGATAGGGTTCATAGCAACCTGATTCTTAGCCGCGTCGCCGATCAGGCGCTCGGTGTCGGTAAAGGCGACATAAGACGGCGTCGTGCGATTACCCTGGTCGTTGGCGATGATCTCGACCCGATCGTGCTGCCACACACCAACGCACGAGTAGGTGGTACCGAGATCTATTCCGATCGCCGGGCCTTCACCCTTTCCGGCCATTATCTCTGCAGATCAAAGGCGACAGACGCTGAGGAAAACGAAAAAGCAACGAAACTACTCCAACTATGCCGATAGAGTTTGTGAGGTCGAGGGCAATAAGAGAGTGATTATATAGCAGATTCCAGGTTCGAGAATGTTCCGATGACGTGTCCACAGCCACTCGATCCGTTACTAACGGACGTTATAGAGAGTGTCTCTCTGAGGATCCCCTCCAAACGATCTTGTAAACAAGAATATATCCTTAGAAGGTATCCGTAGAAACGAACCGTGACCTGGGAAGGAACGGTTGTTTTCAAACTGGAAGGGTTTAATTATTGGAGACTATCTCGTCGTCGGAGCCGGTTCGATTACGGAGTCACAATGTTCCGCGTCAAGAATGACGGTAGATTATTATTATTATTATTATTATTATTATTATTATTATTATTATATTTGTATTAATAAATGAAACGAGTGATTCTGGTGCCGGTTGGCGTAGTGTTCGAACACCCGCGTCCGTTATGACTGGACGTGGGCCCTGCTACTCTATTAACGTTATTGATGATAGATTGAGGCGTAACGCGTACTATTTCTTGAGAAGTTTATGCAGATTCTGGTGGCAGGCAACGTCGATCCGTCCGATTAAGATGCGAAAGAACAACGTTTCTTCGCCGTTGCATTTGGGAGCATCTAGAATTTTCTAGTACTTTATTAAAATGTGTGTGTTTTTTTTTAAATGTCGTTTTGTCTATTAGCACCCAAATCAACAGCTAATTGACTAATTAATTCAAAGAAATGTTATTTGACCGAACTAAATGTGCTTCTAATACTGATTTGACTAACCAACGTAAAAGTCATTAACTATTAAAAAATATTTTTAGGCATGTAATTGAGTTGGTAATGAGTGATAAATTAATGGATAAAAATTCGAGTCTCATAACTATAACTATGATAAAAAAAAATTCATTTAAAAAATCGTTCAATGTCTGATTTATCTTTTTTTTTCATCAAGTTATAAGGTTAATCATAAAAGACGCTTAACGGGAAAGTAATCACGTTTTTCATCATCAATTAAATATTTAAAAAACTTGTAAATACAATGATGTTTTATATTGCTATTTTAATTATACACAGTGATTATGGAGTTTTTCTTAACATTTTTTTTTTAAGTATGAACTAACTCCCAAAGGCATCATAAATATAATAATAATTTTATATTATTATTTTGTTAATTAAAAACTTATCGATATATTTTTTAATAAAAAAAATATTTTCGCTGAACGATGGAGCATAGTTTGGTGCGAGTCATAAATGATAACGTGAAGTAACAAAAGCAAAGTATGTTATTCTAGAGAGACTCTGAAACAAGCACTGATTAGATAGGCCTTCAAACGGTTGAATAATATAAAATTATAAACATGATTTTTTTTGTCAATCTTATTCTTCATATTTGTAGTCTGAAGGGCAATTACAAAATCAATTATCTCTTCCGATTCATAAATCAAATCCCTTAACACTTGTTTAAATGTTCTTTCTTTACAAGAACTGATCCTTTTTTCTTGCAGTTAGATACATCATTTAAATAAGAAAAATCACATAGTTTTATGAACTGCTGTAAGTGGATGATAGTCATGGCAACTATAATGTGGTTGCCATCAACGCTACCCACAACTAACATTTCTCATTTGTTCAAGTCAAGTCATAAAGATCAAATAGGAACATCCAATTTATACTTAAAAAAAAAATCATATGATAACAAATATATTGAGTGATTAATACTAAAAAAATTATTATATTTTACATAGTCACTCTTCAAGATAAATTAAAGATATTAATATCTTACATTTAATTCAGATAAAATTATTTACACCGAACATCTCTAATCTCTCATAATGATTATTATATCAAAAACATATTCAATATTTACAATCAATATAATTATTCATAATTATATTTTATATATTTAATAAAAAAAATTATATAATTAATTGATCGACAATGAATAAATGTTAAAGATGTAAATTTATTTTAATCTTCATTTTAGCTAAAATATATTCATTTTAATCAATTATTTTCTTTGTCATATTTCATAAAAATAGACCGAATTAATGGCTATAGTTAATATGATATATGTTAAAATAATAAATTATAGTTAAACTTCAATTAATAAATAGTGGCCTATAAATAATTAAATAATCATTCCTAAAATGGTGCAATTTCAACACCAAACACTATTTCAACTCCAATTTACTCACACCATTTTACACCAAAAAGGAATATTCTATTTATTTTTATTCATTTATTCATAATTTAATTATGATATATATTTTAATTTAATAATTAATTTTGATAATTATTATATTTAAAATTAATATTTTATTTATATTTAATAAGACATATGATTTTTATTTTTAATATTTTTAATAATATTTATAATTATAAATTTATAATTTATTATTATATTTAAAATTAATATTTATTACATTTATGCATATTAAATTTTTAAATTTTTTATTATATATGTTTTAAAATTAATTAAATAATGTATAAATATAATTATAATTAAAATATATTAAATATATTATAAATAAAATTTATAATAAATTAAATCATTATAAATATGCATAATAAAATTAAAATAGGGTGTTATATACATTTAATTTATATTTATAATAAATAATAAATAATATATTTATAATATATAATTAATAATTAAAATAATAATTATAAATTTATTTTTATTTATGATATTTAATAATATATATTATATTTATTTTTAAATACAATAATATATATTATTTTATATTTATATTTATTTTTAATTATATAATATAATAACAAAAAAATAAATAAAAAAAATGGCATCACCAAATTTGGTGATGCACTTTGGGGTATTGGTTGGAGGCAATTGGTGTAATTTTTACCCGAAATTTGGGTTTTTGGGATGGGTTGGAGTTGCTCTTAGGATAAAAAATTTTATTGTTTGAATCTATAAAATAATATTCTATGTCCTCTGATTTTATAAGTAAGATCATATATTATGTTCTTCTTGATAACTTTCCTTAACTTATTTCATAATAAAATCATCGGTTATCCTCATAAATAAATTGAGTCAACATAACTAGCTGAGATTATCATTTTTATATAACAAAAAAGACGAATAAAATTGGCCAAAAAAGAAGTAATTTCTATAACCAGAAACGCAGTGTTACACAAACCAAAAGTTGAACCTTTTCCGGACAAAATAGGAGCATGTAACTCTAACCCTACTATAACAGCGTCACAGCAAGCACCGGCACTTAAGAACTCGTGAACTTGGTCACCGCCTTAGTTCCCTCGGAGACGGCGTGCTTCGCGAGCTCTCCTGGAAGCACTAACCGGACCGACGTCTGGATCTCACGGGAGGTAATCGTCGGCTTCTTGTTGTAGCGAGCGAGGCGGGAGGCTTCCTGGGCCAGCTTCTCGAAGATGTCGTTGATGAAGGAGTTCATGATCGACATGGCCTTACTGGAGATGCCGATGTCCGGATGCACCTGCTTGAGCACCTTGAAAGTGTAGATTTTGTAGGTCTCTGTCCCTCTCTTTGCTTCTCTTACTTTCTTCCTGCCGGCGGAAGAACCGTCCTTGGAGGATGATGCGCTTCTCGGCCTTGGGCTTCTTCTCCGCGGGGGCCTTCTCGGCCTTATTCTCCTTGTCCTCTGCCGGCATCTTCTCCGCGGGCTTCTTGTTGGCCTTTGGCGCCATGGCGGACAGCGTCGATTAAGTGGAGAAAGCAGAACACAGCAATGAGATGCTAAAACGTCGGCAACGCAAATCTATATATAGGGAGAAGGTGTTTTGATTGGTTGATGGGTTCAGCCACGGATCTGTGACGTGGACGTGTCGCGTTGGATCGGTGATTGGTGGAGGAGTTGACGGCTGATATTTCGGCCACTTGACGGATCTGGTTATGGTTTTATGATCTTATTGGACGGAGCCCGAATCCGATTTGGTGACAGACCATGGTTTGTAAGAGCTTGGGAGAACCGTTCGAGGGCAAAGGACAGGTGCTCGCTCGACGCTGATGAGCGCTGCTTGTTGGTGATCGGATCTCATCGGCTTCGTCCTCTTCGATCCTTGAACCTCTCGAACATGGTGCGTTCCTCGATCTTATTAATCGAGTTATGTGGCCTTGTGGTTGTGCTTATCGACAAACGCCCGTTGTCTTTCGAGTTGTGGTAGATCCTTGTCACTTTTGTGGCCGGTTTCATTATCGAGTCTAGAATCTAGATGTGTTGGACGATGATGTTGTCGAATAACGTCTCTGGTTCAAGCGGAGTTATAGTGGAATCAGGGAGAAAACTAGATGCTGGGAAAGAAAAGGAATGAGATTCAAGTTCAAACACAGGAGGCAGAATTGAAAAAACAAAAAAAGAGAAGGTTTTATGGATATTTTAGGATGACAGTGTTTTACATCTTTTTTTGCATTTTGATATCAGGGATTATCCTATATGTATTATCTGTTATTGTTAATGCTGTAATGCAATTGATGATCAAGTGTGCATTTGGAAGATCAATTTAAAAAAATAGGAACTTGCTTTCGTGCAATAGAGTTTTATGTAGGAGAACTGGAAAATTGATTGAATCAAGACTGGAACAGTATTGAAACAGGAAGAGACTCGACTTTCACGAGTTGGGATTGGATTCAATTTTTTCTGCTTCAGCAAATAATTATCAAGCATCTGTTGATGGCTAGATATGTATCTATTGCAGAAAAAGAAATTTTATTTATTGACACCTGATCTTACTCATATATCTTATAATACAAACTATACAAGGACATTGGTGTTTGGATCCTGCAATATGCAAAATGCATCAGCGCCTTGATGGTGATGTAGTGTTTGAATGATTCCTGTGGGTGTCTCCATAGTAGATAATCTTCTGGGAGGTTTCAAGTGAATTTACCTCACACCTGTTTTATTAGGTCGCTTTTCCCTTTTTTGCTTTTCCAATGATCAATAAGTGTGTTATAAACTACAGATTGTGTTGGATGCGAAGGTATTTATTGGCAAATTGACCATAGAGATGGGATCCACTAGCATTTGTGGAGGAGCTATGTTTCACTTCTTGTTGATGCTTTAATATGTCTACCCTGATTCATGGTGTTTTATGATTGAATTGTCAAAATAGTTAACATACACTTCAAATGCTTCCCTCTTTATGTCCATCCATCAGTGACCTGAATTAACTGTTTAACTAATCCAGTGTTTATCTTGATGAATTGGTTCCTCATGGTTGGTACACAATTCAAACAGCTGCTTATCAATTTTCTGCCACTGTCTTTCTTATTTTCAGGATTCTTGTCCGTCCATTAAGAATGTTCTTCTGCTTGATTCTGAGGGGAAACGAGTAGCAGTTAAGTACTATACAGATGATTGGCCTACACATGCTGCTAAATTGGCATTTGAGAAATCTGTGTTTACCAAGACACTTAAAACAAATGCAAGAACTGAAGGTAAATTGTACTATCGGTTTAACGTTATAATTGATGCTTTAAACTTTTAAATGCATGTAAATCACAAGATTTAATATTTTTATAATACTTTGTAACTACTTAAAATGCTAACAATGTTAACTAGATGCAGGGTAGTTTTATTTCCCTAGTTATTTTTTTTGGTGAGTTATAGGACTTACCTTTTGTTGTTATATCCTTTTTACTTTCAAATATTGAGCATTATAATTATGTCATTGCTTAATTAGTGAAATGTTCATTATAAATTTTGGAAGCTGCCTTTCTAGTTTGTTAATAATGGTTAACAAAAGACATGCTTTCTTCCATGGGCTAGTTCTGCAGATTCTTCTTTGATCACTTGCTACTCATGGTTAAATGTTTGGTTGAGATGCATTGTTTACTAGATTAATATTGTCTTTCCAATAGTTGGAAAAGAAACTTTGACTAGAATAATGGTGAACATGTAATCTTGCTGTTGTTTTCTAAGTCATTTTGTAACCATGTTAGAAATAGGTGTGATTTACATCTTAAATAGGAAAGAATTAATGTTGGTAAGTGTCTGCATGGTTTTTCTTTTTTATAATTAAACAAAAGTCTTTAACTTTCTCGCTGATGAACATGTTTGTGAGGCGACTCTTCCTGTCAAAGGTATTAGCTGAATGGAAAGAAAGAAACTTATGGTGCCTTCAAAGTCAAGCAATAAGAATATTTTTATTGTGGTCAGACAGATTTTACTTGTTTCTTCTATTTGATGCAAATTTAACATTGTGACCTCTTGCAGCTGAGATAGCAATGCTTGACGGTTACATTGTCGTCTACAAATTCATTCAAGACTTGCATTTTTTCGTTACTGGGGGTGATGATGAGAATGAGCTCATAATAGCAACAGTTCTTCAGGGATTCTTTGATTCAGTTGGCATTCTTCTTAGGTGTCTTGGCCTTCAACTTAGTCTTTTTCTTTGTCACTCGTAAAACATGCAAAATCGTATTTATTTTGATACTATATGCAGCTCTAATTGCATTACATCTTTCCAGGAACAATGTAGATAAAAGATCAGCACTTGAAAACCTGGATTTGATCTTTCTTTGCCTTGATGAAATTGTTGATGGAGGGTAAGATTCTTCTTTATGCTTGTCATGACTTGCATAATCTTTCAATAACAGTTTGTTTCTTCGTTTGTTTATCATGCAACTTAAAATGATATGATTTTGTCATCCTTCATAGATAACATTTTAAGGAACCTATTTTAAGAACTTAAAGTATAGTAAAATTGCGTTTGCAAAATTTTTGATTCAGATCTAGCACTCTGATTTCATCCTGGTGTCTTGTAGGATTATACTCGAAACCGAAGCAAGCATTATCGCTTCTAAAGTAGCAGTGAATAGTCTTGACGGTGCCACATCCTTGTCTGAGCAGGTGAATATCATACTAATTAATTCATACTATCTTGGTTTTATGTTAGGTTTTTGACTGATAGGTATATCTCTCCTTTTATAGACTATTTCTCAAGCCCTTGCAACAGCTCGTGAGCACTTGGCAAGATCTCTTCTGAAATAATTCCTTCAAAAGATTCTGCTTGTTTCTTTCAAAAAAAAGAAGACTGTTGCAATAGTGTTTTAGTTTGTTTCTTAATGATGTTTTTGTTCGATACATGAACTCTGGTGATTAAGAATGGGGCTTGGAACCTGTTAAACTCTGGTTTTAATTTGCTCTAAAGAATGATAGGAACTCTCTTTTTTGTTGGTTATGATGCTGGAGCATGTGGTCTCATAAATAAATAAATTTAAAATTATGTTGATGAACACGTAGTCTTCTTTTTATTGAATTATCCAATTTTATTGTGAAATTTTATATATAGGTTGCTAAAAAAATCTTTAAAATAAACATATTTTATCGGATATTTTATAAAACGGACAACAATTCAATAATGTCAACCATGTAAATTGGCTGGATCAAACAGGTAGATGCAATATGAAATTGATGTAAAAAGTTCAATTCACTCAAATAACTTGTAAGGAAATTAATTATTACTTTGGACTGCAATGATTATCTACTTCGAAATTGGATTTTCTGATAAATTTGAACTTGTTTTGGTTAAAGATCTCGAATTGTTCTATAAATATCAAGTAGACGTGTTTAAAAATCTAATTACATTTTTTTCCAAAAATGTATATCAATTAGAATCCAATTAGAACAACCAAATTAAATATCATATATTAATTACAGAACAGTTGTATATGGTAATCCGTATACATAATTTTATGGAACAATTATAGAAATAAAAAAACTGCAGTTGCTCTGTTGTTCTTGGAGGGCAACGATGGCGGCAGAGAGCGGCGATCGCCTTCTCCAGCCATCGTTTCCTCTGTAGAATTCTCCGCAGGTTTTGTCTTGTGTCGTCGGCCTCGCCGGGAAGAAGCCCCGGCTTGAGGCAAGTCGGTTCTTGGAGACCGTGCTGCAAGCGGGACCATCGATGAAGGATTTGCCGGTCGAGGAGCACGCCGGCCGATTCCTTCCGCCTTCCCCATCCCAGTGGAGGAATCCTCCTCCTGCAATGCCCCAGCTTTTCTCTGGCGGCGCCGTCGATATCGGCGGTTATGATCATGCTGCCTTCTTGGTCGATAGACTTGCGGCGAACAAGCCTCTGCCGGAAAAAGGGCGGTTCTTGGAGGCTGTGGTGCAAGCGGGACCATTGATCAAGGATTTGATGGTGGCGGACCCGGACGGACGACTTCTTCCGCCACCCCTGCCCCGGTGGAGGAACCATCCTCCGACATTGCCGCAGCTTTTTTCCGGCGGCGGCGTCAACGTCGGCTATGACCACGCCACCGCCGTTGTCGATAGGCTCGTTGAGAAGAAGCCTCTTCCCGAGAAAGGCAGGTTCTTGGAGGCGGTGTTGCAAGCTGGCCCGACTATGAAAGATTTCATGGCGGCGGAGCGCGGTGGCCGCCTTCTTCCTCCCCTGCTCCCCCGGTGGACCAATCCTCCTCCGCCGATGCCGCATCTTTTCTCTGGGGCGGGCATTGATAGCCTCGCCGTGAGGAAGCGTCTTCCAAAGCGATGCCAACTAACGGAGGCGATGGCGCAACCGGAGCCGACGACGAAGAATTTGACGGAGGAAGAGGCAGGCGGCTTCCTTCTTCTGCTGCCAATGCCGCATCTTTTTTCTGGCGTCATCGTCGACGCTGGCTACGACCACGGTGCCGCAGTGGTCGACAGCCTCGCGGCGAGGAAGCCTCTGCCGAAGAGAGGCCGGTTTATGGAGGCGGTTATGCAAGCGGGGCCGACGCTGAAAGATTTGACCGTGGCGGAGCACAGTGGCCACCTTCTTCCGCCATTGCCTCAGGTTCAAGTTCCCGGTGGGAATTGGAGAGACGGTCCGGTTCGTGGTTCGCTTCCGTTGTTGTAGAGTCTGGTTCGCGGTTCATAATTAGATCGATATTTTAAAATAGATTCAAGAAATTTTGAGTATAATTAGGGTCAAATTATTTTACTTTGGTGATTATTTTTCCGAGAAATTTAGAAGGAAAATATTTTTCAGAAGAATTTTTTTTTATATAAGAAACGTTAACTAAAAAAAGGATTTTCTGTTGACTGTAATTTTCAACGAAGTCAAATGTTGACAAACTAAAAAAATAAGTGTTTTACACAAAATAGAAAATGCACATGCAATCCGCCACTCCAGCAGTCCTCACACGGTAAAATTTATGATCATATGAAGAGCACAAAGATTTTTAAAAGTTCATGCTTTAACCATGGCCAGCATTATCTCATGGTAGATTAAGACACCAAATGATGTCTATCATAATGCTTAACACAAATTGTACTGAGCTTTATTTGGACGCAAGAAACTAACTAACTAGTAGCTTAATTTGGAGGGAAGAAGATTTCATCAGAAGTCCTTTTAGATCTGAACAGCTTCTCTAGCTCAGGGGTGGTGTTGAACGCAGCTTGCAACACCTCCGAGGACATCGCCTTCCACACAGAAGTCTTTCCGGCTAAATGAGTGAACACAGGGCTACAAAGTTGCATAAAAACAGGTGGATGTTAGATGATATCGAGTTTGTTTCTTTTAGGAAGATGAGAGTGTTGAGATAGAAATATACTTAGGTGTGGAGATGATAGAGAACCACTCCATTCCATCAGCATCAGCAATCTTTGATACAACAAAGAACCTTGGCACGATGAAGAGATAACCAGCCTTCACATGTGTCTGGAGAACACACTTGCCGTCGACCCCGACCACCTGAACGCGGCCGCTGCCTCTAACGATATAAGTCACCTGGTAAGCTGAATCACAAGAGAATCCAGGGGAACACATGGCATGGCCGTTGATCCTCACGAGATCAGCCCCAAGGCCAACCTGTCCGACCAGGGGAAGATTCTTAGTGTTCAGGACTACAACACATCCACCGTTCTTGATGTCCACGTCTAGAGGCGCTTCCTCGCAGTTGAGGACTATGCCCTCCCTATCCTTCGGTGAAGGTTCAGGCATTGCTTGGCCATCCTTAACCTTGACGATACCAGAATTGGTTTGGCTGCTGACAAGGTTCTTTGCCTCATCTTCAGTTAGGTCCCAAGCACGACTAACAAATTCAGTACTGAAACCCGTGAAGATGCCATTGGTGCCGGTGATGGGGAAATTGGTGAATTGCCCAGCCTTGTGGCCCTTCGAAGTGTCTCCGAGGAAGAGTACCACGAGCTCAGTGTCATTGGGGTTGAACCACCAGGTCACAACTCCAAAAGGAAGGGCAATAGCATCGCCCTTCTTGATCGCAATTACCTTCTCTTTTGTAGCCTCTGGAAGCACAATCCCAAAAGTTCCATTACCTGTCAATCAAAAACATATTAGGCCAAATGACTTCTAGGATCATTCAAGTACTTCATTGCATCAAAAACATATTAGGCATGATTGACTGCGATGTGCTGGGTTAGTTCAGTTATACGATGACAGTTTCTGACTTTCACTGCAAATTTCAATGGTGACTGCCCATTATTGTTGTTTCTTAATTGCTTTCCAACGCTTTCTAGATGCATATCTGCATTTGATTCTTCCTAGCAGTTAAATTGTTAGCTATGATACTGAACTGAAATTGTTCTTTTATTTTGTCATGCCATAGTGATCGGTGGCTTTTTTTTTGTTTCTGTAGTTAGGGAAAGGCAATTGTGTCGTGAACTGAGGTTCACTATGTGCTATTATTTTTCAAAAACAAAACAACAGTTGAAGTGATAGAGAGGGATGAAATAGCAAAGATCATCTCGTCTTCAAATAAGTTTGATTATCTACTTGTATGCACATGAGAAAACAAACTAGCAGTTAATTGTTTAAATCAAAAATCGTGAGGAAACTACTGCAAGTTATCAGATTAGTGTGGTGATAAACAAATTGTTTACTCAACTAAAAGTCAAATTAACATCTCTTTCACTCTTTCACGATCAAATGAAAGTGAGATGTATTACAACAGAAACCCGAACAAACAACTTTCGATAAATACAATCTAAAGGCTAAAATCGTCAGAGGAATGCAAATCGAGTCCAATTGAATGAATAAGCACTCTGAATAAGTGGTAGTGGATCAAGAATACACATGCTTGCATTTTTAGGCATGCAAATTTTGAACAAGAATACAGAACCAATCAGATCCAATAATGACACTAAATCCACATGCTTACATCCATCAATATTAGGTCATCCCTAATACAAAACTATCACGAACCTAATTGGTCTTGAGTCTACAGTTTGTGTGCTCCATGCTCTGCCGATAACTGGATATTGAAAATAGAAGCGGGGAAAGGATGTTCACAGAACTCGCATTTACAGGAACGACAGAGAACAAATGAATCATCGATTCTTTTCATCCGACATCAAACAGATCAATCTAATCACTACTCGCGAAACATGACGGAGAAATCAACCAGAGCGGAAAAATTAGGCGAGAAAACAACGGAATCAAGAAGTTTCACCTTGGAGGACGTAGGCAACCTTGGCGGAGTCGGAGTAGCTCGGGAGCGCCAATCCGCGCTTCTCCAGCGCGAGCTTCGCCGCCCCAATGCTGGCGGCGCCGAGCATCGGGAGCTCCTCGCTGCACCAGGCGTAGTAGGCGCCACCGTCCCCGCCGTACGATTTCTTCGAGAGCCTCGGCGTCAAATCGATCTCCATCTCTCTCTTCGCAGGTACAGACGAGAACTTTGAGACGGATCGGAGGATTTGCATCCAAAGAGGAAGTTTAGGCGTCGTTTTATAGACGGGGAAGTGGGAAGCAAGCGAGGAAGAGATGATAAAAAAAAATTCACTTTGGCCCAAATTTTATCACATTATCAAAACGGGACAAAAATATCTCACTGGACTGAAGTCGAATAGCCAATAGAAAGTGGCCAACTGGAAAGAAAAAGAAATTCGATAAACTCTTTGGGCAAACTGAAATTTGCCATGAGCTTAGTCCCGATTCAAATAATTAACTTGGACGAGACATAAAAAGGGGAATATATTCCCAAACAATAAAATATGGGTTGACGCAGCATTCCACATTATAGATAGATAGATTCTACAAATTCTATCTTATGAAATAGTTATTTCCCACGGATTAAAATATGCGGATAAAATTTTGAAAAAGTTAGATATTTTGTTTTTCTATCCTCGGAGATGAGAAGCTCATATATTATGTCTATAATACTTTTAAATGAAGACAAAAATCGAAACAGCTGTCCTCCTAATTTTCTAATAGCCTCTTCTTTTGATTTTTTTAATAAAAAAACATTCCTCTCTATAAAATAATATAAATATCTTTTAATATTATTTTTATTATTATCTCATCTATATCTCGATTTAAATTTTAAATTGATAGGACATATTATAATAATAATTATTTCGTAGTTGCCGGTGGCTTTGTTCTTGAGATGAGATTGGTTTTGTGATCTGTGGTACTTTGTATGACCCGTAGATGGACATGTAAATGTTGTGATGTAAGGACATGTGGAGCTATAGTGTTTTGGTGTTGGTGGTGTCGTGAGTTTGATGTAGTTTATTGTGTGATTGGTCATATGTATGTGTGTCTAATAACTAGTACTGTCTTGGCTATGATGCTGATCTTTTGATTGTAAATTTAAGAGGTCTAACCTCTTTTTTATTTTATCTATATATGAATCATTTTTTTAAAAAATAATTATTTCATAGTTATTACCTTATAAATATTAGTAAAATCATATTATAATAATTATAAAATCATCACTATTACAATTTGAATGATTCAAATAATGAGCAGAGAATGAGAAATTGAGATTCACACCTAACGATGAGTATATGATATATATATATTATTTTAAAGAATATGTGATATAAAAGAAATATATTAATATAATGAAGTGGTATATATTAATATTTAAATTAATAACGTACTAGATTTATTTTGAAACTTATTAATCGCGTCTCCACGTCCTCCTATATGGTGGCGCCGGTTATTAATGAACGACTGGAGAACACCATTATTGTTAACGAACGGTGTCGATTAATCTATTAGCTGTCGATTAATTATTTCACGTTGGTGAATCTAACGTTCACATTGATCCTGTGTCTTCATCGATACAGCCACCGACTGCTTGCCAATCAGGCAGCGATAGATCGCGCGAAGAGAGGGACTGCTCCGCTTCTCGTCCCGGCCGACGTTAACGAGCTAACAAGACAATAAATGCTATATAAATAAATAAATAAATAAATCTCTTTTATGATATTTATTTATTAAAATAGAGTTTTTTTTTCAAAAAAATAATTTTAAATAGACATGGTAGAAAAAAAAATGTATACTGAGCAAACTGGAGCAGTTGGCTTACTTCACCACATTGACCGCTTCCGTGTCCCTCGTCATTACCACTTTAACGTTCGCTTCGCTCTCCTCCTCTCTCTCTCTCTCTCTCTCTCACAGATCGGGCGACCCTCCCTTCTCTTCTTCAGATCTAGACGCTTCTACGGATTCTACGTGGGTTCATTGATTTCCAGGAGAAAGACTGGAGGGGAGCCGGTTAGAGAGATGCCCGATTGGGAGCTCCAGCGCTGCTGCGATCACAACCAGGGAGTTTTCATCGTCTCCGTTGCCGTATTCACCATCGTCATCTTCGCCGTGAGTTCTCCTTTTTGTGGTACTAAACTCGATGGTGGTCTACTACCTATCCGACCGGCTCTTTTTATGCGATTGATTTAATAAAGTGCGCGACTGTAGCGGCGAATGATGTGGTATTGGAGCAGTGCTTCTGCCAAAATGTTTCTTTTTTACTTGACTAGCGTTGCTTGGTTCTGTTGACATTGGTAGTTTCGCGGATCTTGGACTTTTCTACTTGCTGATCTGGTGGCGTTTTGATCTCTTGTAGTTGTGGAGGACAGTGCTGCTGACACCTTTCAAACTCATCACGGTGTTCCTTCATGAAACGAGTCATGCCCTAGCCTGTAAATTAACCTGCGGTGATGTAAGGAAGCCTCTTCTCTTGCTCAGTTGCTTCTTTTCCAGTGGAATCGTGATTCCTGCTTTACTTGCTGTTTTCTATTTGGTTCCATCTGCCTTAACTTCTGCCTGGAGATTTCTTCTTGTCTGTGTTGTACATTGCTCGCTCAGTACATACCATTACCAAGCAGCCTGCTAGAATAGCAGAACCAACTGGAGTTTTGATCTTGTTGAAATTGTCTGTAAACAGATTGAGATAACTGGGACAATTATGTACCTTGACTCAGCTGCTGCCTGGAGATTTAGTGCATACCCTACTAAAGTTCGCTGAACCAACTGGAGTATTGTTCATGTTCAAATAGGCCCTGAACAGATTGAACTAAACTGGGACACTTATATACATTACTTCTAGTAATATAGCCATATTTCACTTGGAAAATACTTAATATACATTGCTTCTACTAACGTAACCATGTTTGACTTGGAAAAGATTTGTCTTTCCTCTTCTGAAGGCTTCAAGAACATTCAAGGATAAGGACAGTATGCTTACATCTTTCAGACAAATCTGATAATTTGTGTCTTAATTTTTCAGAACACAGTTGCGTATACAGTAGTCAATGAATTGGACAATTTGATGCCTACTTTGATGCTCTTTTGGTTCAATTTTTTTCATAGAAACTGGTTGATCTGATGGACCTGCTAATAACAATTTCTATATGACTGATTATCATAAGAAAGAAAAAGTGATTGCCAACATCTTGTTTAGGTGATAAGCATGAAATTTTCCAGGCACATGCATTTTTGTTCCTACAAGACTATCAAATTCTGGGACTCCTTGCACATACTCTAACATACAAATGGCTGATTCTTTGCATGACAATTAGCATCGATTTTATACGTCAACTTTTTGGGCTAACAAAGGAAACTCATGAACAATTTGCAAAATATATACATCTTAAGCATAACCTTTTCCCCTTGGATTGTAACTATTATTGATCTTGTATATGCATTCGGGTTTTAGTCTTAAATGCTCTGTTGGCAACATTTTCTCCACTGTGCCTATCGATGATTCATAATGTTTGATTACCAGTTCATAACTTTTTCCCCCTCATTTTGGTGTGACAATAGGAAGTCTAATGAATTAAGTGACTCAGTAGTTGGAACAAAGTCACTCTCTCACAAACCAATTGGGGCTTAGGGTTCTTAGACTTCCATAATAAAATTTTCTTTAGTGTCATTTCAGACATCTTTAATAATATTATCTTATTTCTAGAGAATAGTAATTCAATCTTCCTCTTTCTTCTTAGTCAGTGTTTCCTATAGGATTTGCATTTGAAGAACCATTTTTTTCCGAAAAGAAACATAGGTCAGTTGATCCTCCCTGACGGTGCTTTTTCAGGATTCTTTTAGATGTCCAAATACACACAACTTAGCTCCCAATTTAATCTCAGTATCTTCTTAACAGCAAGCACCATCAATCTGTTAATTGAGTTGTGCTCTCTTTTACACAGTTTAGCAACAAAAAACAGGGAAATCTAATGAAGGCCTGTTGTCAGTAATGATCTAGGTGTCCATTGATATGCAATAAACAGAAATCATACTTTAAATGCTGGAACCAATAGCTTTTTAGCCTCCAACTGAGTCAGAACAAATACTCTAATGCAAGGACTTTGCATCAGGTGACAATTTTGAACTGCATTGATCTTTTTCTTCAATCGCACAGATACCAAGCCTAGTATCTTTAGTAACAATGATTCAATGCAATGGACTGCACAAATCATTATGATGAAACTAAATGCTGTTGGATTAACTCTAGCTGCTATATGGTCACATCAACAACAATAACAATCAAGCCTTATCTCATTAGGTGGGGTCGACTATATGGATTCTTCTACGTCATTGGACTCTATCCCCTACTATATCATCATCTATATTTAAATAAATTTTATCTTGTTTTATTGTTATTAACCAAGTCTTTTTTTGGTCTTCTTCTTCCTCGTTTCATGGGTGTATTTGTCATAGTTTCACATCGCCTAACCGAGCATTTATTGGTCGTCTATATGGTCTTGGCCTACTTAATTCTCACAGTAGAGGTATAATGATTCTCTTGGAAGGATCACTATGGAGCTGCAAGCTACCTCTGAGTCTCTGAAAATAAGGATCTTATATTGGTTGGTTTGATTTGTCAAATTGCCAACAATCCAACCCATTGAGGAGAAGTGTTCCAAGCACATTTACATGTATTACTGTGGAAACTAGATGAAGACACATATCACAATATGATTAAATGTAGAGAGGCAAAGCAAGTTTTGCATGTGAACACAGAATGCATGAGATACATAGCTAGCATACTTAACATATTGGCAGGAAAAATTAGACCATCATCTAATTTTACTCCATTGTCTCCTTTCACAATATTCTTGGAGGCTTTTGGGACTTTGCTTTCAGCTAAATTTTCCACTGTACTGTTCTAACTGAGATGTATTCCATGCAGCCCTTTTCCTGTGTCATCTATGCATGAAAGGACAATTGGCCTCTCTTATTTTTCACTGAAAAAAGGCTCAGGACCTGCTACTAAGTCCAGGGACATTCACGCAGTTTGATCTCTCGCAAGGATTTATTAATTATTCTTCAAGTGTTTATCCCCTGGCTGTCAAGCTTAAGTTTCTTAATTAGACCAATCAATATTTTTTGTCCAATTTTTATAGTTCTGTCATCTTGTTGACTCATTATGGTACAAATTGATGCTATCTTAGAGTGTCACAGTCCGGTATGTCATTAGACTATTAACAAATCATACGATTCAAACAGGTTGAAGGTATACAGGTGCATGCCAATGAGGGTGGGGTCACACAAACCCGTGGTGGCATCTATTGGCTCATTTTACCTGCTGGATGTAATAATTCTACTTTGAACTTTTCAACTTAAACTGATCATTTGTACCAGCTCTTTTGATTAAATAATTGCTTAGACAAACTCTTTCCATATCATCATAGTGCTTTATTATAAATTATAATCAATGTCAATCCAGATCTTGGCTCTTCATTTTGGGGAATGGTTTTCATTCTTGCATCGACTAATCTTCTCACAACGACAATCGCAGCTGGTTGCTTTCTTCTTGCTCTAGTTGTTGTATTATTTGTTGCACAAAATGTAAGGAATTGTACTTTATTAATGATTCTACTTTTTCAAGTCTTTACCTTGTGTCGTCGTCATTTCAGTCTTAACCAAAACATTGTTTTTTGCTATTCATATCCGTATATGCTATGTTTCTGTACTAACGATATCCAGTGGGTGCTCCGAGGACTTTGCATAGGTGTGTACTGAAAACCCAGTTACTTGACTAATGAAAAGTTGAACGCGGATTCTGAATTTAAATCGGTTCACTCCTGTTCTCTAGGCTTTATCATATTTCTTGCCATTGTTTGGCTTCTGCAAGAAAATACAACAGTTCGCATTCTCCGGTTTGTTATTCTGTTTATAGGTACAAATCTGTTTGTTTTTCAATTTCTTCTTTTATGATAAAGGCGTATTCTGAAACTCATCCAGACTATAATCTCCTGTGTTTCTACTCAATGTAGGTGTCATGAACAGCTTGTTTTCTGTCTATGGTAAGATTAACTCGACACATTCTGTCAGTAAATTCTCCTCTTGAAACCATCTGAGGCATTATATACTGCAGATATCTATGATGATCTAATATCTCGAAGAGTTCACTCTAGTGATGCCGAGAAATTTGCTGAAATTTGTCCATGCCCCTGCAATGGTGTTGGGTGGGGGGTTATTTGGTGAGATTTATTACTGATGGACGAATTCATTAGATAGCATATATCACCTTCTATCATGCTCATTCTCCTTATTTAAGATTTTGTTTTGTTTTCAGGGGTTTAATATCATTTATATTTCTCTGTGCATCCATTTATCTTGCTCTTGTCATTCTATCTTGAGGTATACTTTCTTTTAAATGCACAAAATCTCAACCAAACTTTCGAAGGTTGAATCTCTTTTGTCGATTCACAATCATAGGTACCTTCTTTTTCGATTGTGCTGATATCGTTATTATTTTGTTCAGGTTTTATGAGTTCGTGTAAAGATGCTCAGATTGTGCTGAGCTTATTATTCTGCTGACATTTGAAGCAATTGTAGATTTACAATATTCATCACTGTTTCAAGATGTTTGGAATGGTTCGACCATGTTTCATCATGTTGTATATTGCATACCAGTTCATCCGATTGGATTTCAAGAAAAAACTTGATTTGATCTTATTTCATGTGTTGTAAGAAATTCATATTAAAAAGAAATCGATTGAATTAAGGAAAAGACACATACGAATAACATTTCTTTGAATTAAATGAAAAAATTTGATTGAACTAAAAATATTTGTTAGAATTAAAAAGTAACATTTATAAAGGCAAATGATTGCAGATTTTGCGCTGCATGTATGTTTTGTATTAGGTGTCAATTTAAGATGTGCAACATGTCAAGTTTCCATAAATTAGTAAGTATATGGTAATATTTATAAATTAATATCTATGGAGAGAGAAAAATAAGAGAGTCATTAAATAAAAAGTATTTATAATGTATAGAAGTTATCGAGTAGTTATTATAATGTATATAAATAATTTAAATTGTTATAGTATATTTAAGATGGATTTATAATTTAATATATTTAAAATAAATTTATGATTTAAAATTTAAAGTTTATATTGTGTAAAAAGAATAGTTACTATAACTGATAAAAACTATTCAATAGTTGTCATAATATGTTATGATAAGTTTTGGATTTAGGATCATAGTTTCTACAACTATTTAAAAATAATTTTAATAAAATTTAAATAATTTTGATCAATAAATAGTATTTTGATATAATAATGTTTAGGGATTAAAAAAACATCTTAAACATATTTTAACAGTTATTGAATAGCTTTTATACGTTTTAGCAGTTACTTGGTAGCTACTCGATAGCTTTTACCTATTATAAATTTTAAATTTTAAATCTTAAATCATAAATTCACCTTAAATATATTGTAATGCAGAAGCTATGAACTTCTACGTACGTACGTATAACAGTTACCAAATAATTTTTATATAATATAATAACTACTAATAGTTATTATAACAACCCTATATTAAGAGGTATTTTTTAAATAAAATTATTGATAAATGTCTATTTGATTTTTTGTCTCACGATCATCTGTGAGGAAGGTAAATCAAAAAATTGTAGTTGGTCACAATGAAAGAACATTGCCACTACAGCAAGTCTATTCTGTTATAACTAACTCAATTATACCCGTAAATAATTCAAAAATCATATCCCTGATCATCTGGGATGTCCTTTGATTTGATTTGATTTTTGACTTTTAATTATTTGCATTACTTTTATCTTCAACATTAAACGTGAATAAAAAGGGGAAAGTTTTCATTACTAATTGGAGCTTTAAGTCCTATCAATCGATCAAATCAAATCAAATTGACACACAAGTGACGAGCAAACTTTTAACTTGTCATCACTTTGTGCAACAATTTGTTAGTCATGGAAATTAAAAAGAATTAAATGACCGCCTAAAATTGACCAAACTCAAGCTAGGCTTGCAATTAGATTTTGTCGGCTGTTTAATTTTCTACCTAGATTCTTGTCTCTTTTCTCCTGTTTTTTTTTCCTTTCCCCCAAGATTCAAATAAAATCTTAATCATCTCCATGTGATCCAAGAAGACTTGCAAATGGATGTCAATCAATCTCCGGACGGCTCGCTCGCGGTTTTCTGTCTCAATCAATGCATCGATCTCAAAATTTGCTTGTTTAATTAGCATTTTTATTATTTAATTATGTGAATGAATTACTATCGATTTGAAAATCTTGCATTGCACTAGTGCTTTTAGATATTGATTTTAATAGCAATTCAATTTAATTATTAATGTTGTTCTTGACTTTTAAATAAACATAAAAGTGTCATTTATTGGTAACATATATTATATTTTATTGTATTTATTCATTTATTTTATTGTGTCATCTTAAATCCCGCGGACATTGCCACACTCAACACGCTAAGGAATAAGGATCTTGATATAAAAATAAATAAATAAATAATAATTATTTTTTCTCTTATTAAATATTTCATCTTCACCCACGTACCACATGTTAAACTCATCCAAATTAATGAGAAAAACATTGAATGATATAAAATGAATCTAACCCGTGATTGAGGGAAACTCTTAATCCAATTCATGAGCCTACAACCACCATCAACGGCAAACTCAATAAATAATTCATCGCCTTGAAACTACGATGCAATTGTAAAACGCTTCCATAGTTAATCAAACATTCACGAATTTATAATATATTTTATATTTTTCAAAGCCTAAATTTATATTTCTAAGAGTGATTAAATTAATATTACATGATACAATGTAATATATAAAAAATTTTTCTTTCAATTTTTAAAATGTAAAATCGGTATTTATTATAAAAAAATTAAAATTTTGTAATGCTAGGCGGATGCGTTACACCAACCCAACCCTACGCCTAATGCCTCCATCCGATCCGTCGTATGCTCGAGACACAGTGCACTGGGACCCACCGTCCCTCATCCTCCAGTGGACGAGAGGATTCTGTGTCCTGTCTGAAGCGACACAGGGCTCATCACGAACTGATCGGCGCACATGGCCCGAGAATATACGGGCAGTGTCCTGTCCAAGACAGCGGACAAAATTTGTCTATCGGCTAGATCGCTGGGTCCTACCGGAATGGGAGGCCTGAGTGGCCTCGTAAGTCCTGTTTCCTGTTGAGAGTGTCTGCCGTCGTCGCAGTGACCATCGATCGCTTGGCGCCCAAGCGTGAGACGGAACGCAAGTCTACGCCCATTTTGAACGTTCAAAAACGCTTCCTTTTCTCCTTTCTCACGTATTAAAAAATCCATTTTTGGCCATGAGTACGAGAAAGCTGTGCTACAATCCCACTCTCCCTCTCCTCTTCTCCTTCCCTTCCGATTCCTCAACTGGATGCATCCGTTTCTTCTTCTTCTTCGACGTCTGGAGATCTGTAGTTGCACTGCCCCAGCGGGGCCTCGCAGAAGCTGTCAGCATCTAGGGTTCCGGGTGCCTTCTTCCGTGGAGCGGACTGGCGCGTTCTGCTTTTGAGCTGCTTAGATACGTCGGTTGCTCGGTTTTGGTCGTCAGGTCTTCGGGGGATTCTGGAGGTCGGAAATGTACAAAGGCGTCTTCGGGTACCACCGCGCCGAGAAGGCGCGGAGGGCGGAGTTTGGCTTGGAAAGGGCCGTCGCAGGAGAAGGTCAATGTTCTGCACCTAATCTCAGTTCGAGTTTGTTTCTTTTTCCCCCTTGGTTTCTTGTGTTTTCTCGGTGCTCGACGTTGGGATTTCATGAATACTAGGGTTCTGATGCGAGTGTACGATAAAAAATCTTCTTTTCCGTATATATACTTTTGTTGCGTGTTTTTGAAAATGGTCTGGGAATCCTTAGCGTCTTCTCTTCCCAACTGTCTTTTAAAGTTTTTTACACTGCATCCGCCCCCTCTCTTTGTGCCTATAGGTTTACTTTGAAAACAATCATCTAAAAATTACTTCTTTGGAAGTACCAAATGTTTGTACATTAGGATCCAGATTCTCCAGGCGATTTTGTTTTCGCGTCTAGGACGCTTAGCTAAGAGATTTACTACCATCATCAAGATGATGTTTGTAGATTTCTTTTGTTTTACAATTAATAACTCCAATATTGCATAAGATTTGGTGTGAGCAGAATTGATCCTTTGTCGCAACAAGCACCGGAAATACTCTATACATGCCGTCCATATGCACCTGTTATGAGATGGTTCTTGCCGTCTTATAGTTTCGACTTTTGATCGTGCATTCATGCTGTTTTGATTTTTTTAATAAGTGACAAGCAAAATCTTATTTGATTTTTTTCTTTTCAAACTTAGATTTTATTTCAATATGAAGTTTGTCTTCTTAAATTTGGTGCCTAGGTGCTTCTTTGATTTTGCTTCTTGTTGAATTACTTCTAACGTTATCCCATGGCTAAAAACATTATCGTCTTCAGGGTTATGGAATCTAATTTTTAGCCAATATTTGCTTTGGCTTATAGAAGTACTTTTTAAATTTTCATATGGGTAACACCGATTGTGTCATCCAGTTTGACTGAAGTATAGTTAACCAAGTATAGTTAACCAAGCTTGTCATTAGTTTCAGAAACGCACAGGTACACTGGAGGCTTTTACCTTACAGGCTATGAGTAGATATACCTCTTAGGCTACTAGGGGTGTTGCTAGCTTTCCCAAGTTGCCCATCCGTTTGTTTTTTCTTGTAATATAAGTAGATATACCTTCATGATTTGATGATCCTTGATCTTATGTGCATGTCATTCACTTGTAGAAGTTGCTAAATGGTCATATAGAGATCCACTAAATATGAGATTATACCTCTTAGGCTACTAGGGGTGTTGCTAGCTTTCCCAAGTTGCCCATCCGTTTGTTTTTTCTTGTAATATAAGTAGATATACCTTCATGATTTGATGATCCTTGATCTTATGTGCATGTCATTCACTTGTAGAAGTTGCTAAATGGTCATATAGAGATCCACTAAATATGAGATTTGCTAATATGCATTTGATGCCTTGGTCCATAACAAAACGAGTAAATCATCTACTATTTTATTTAATGATTGTTCCAAAGATGTGATATATGTTGGCGTTGTCATAAGAGAAAACACTCTGTGTTGTGATGGATGTAGACTAACTTGTCGGACCATATGAGATCTCTCTTGTTCTATCTGATCTCACTTCTCTTGTTTTTATCTTTCCTTCATGAAGCTCTCTATCTTGTTTTCATGACATTTATAGATGCTCATGTGTCTAACAATTGGTGAAATATCACATTCCTATCAATTAATAGCCAAGTGGTATCATGTTCCTATCAATTGGTAATATGGATTTTAACATGTCGTTGTCGAGCTCAAATGGAAGAGGTGGAGAGTTATCTTAGTTCATGAGAGCCAATTTAAAACTATGCCAACAACCTCAAACTTATTTGGTAGCATATACAACTATGTGCAAGTAAATCAGACATTTTGGTAAAATATCTTGGTCTATACTATGTGCAAGTAAATCAGTCTTTTTCACCAAATTATGGAGATGTGAAACGTGTATCCATGTAATCTGTGAAATAGTTTAACCAAGTTTCTAAAAGTCCATCTTGCTTTGCAGTTGTCTATTTGTATTGTTTTATCCATAATTCCTATAGTAGCTTGTAGATGAATTTCAGATTATGCATATATGCCCTATGGGTCTTATCTTAGATTGGTTCTTTTATTGCAGGGCATGACCAATTTAAGCGACAAACAAATGTGTCAAGAATGGCACAAGATTATGATTGCAATAATTTCTCTTCTCTTGAAGAGAATTCTGTAAGTGCTTTGCTCTACTAATTCTATGGATACCTGAAAATTTCTTTTCTGCTAGCTGTGATGTTTCACCAAAAAAAATCAAAATGTGATTTGATTTTTTTTTTTTTTAAATTTTTGAACGATTCCTAGATATTATAGGTAGCTTCTTGTCAATTCTGTTAGAAAAAAAATGCTACTTGAGTATTATTTTTTACAAGCAACCAATATTTTCTGTTTGAATTAATGGCTGAAATGTTTTTTTTTTTTTTGTTTTTTTCATCTGTGAGTTTAGTACAAATCCTTTGTCAACTGACATTCTATTGGTTTTATTTTGGTAGTTTACCCTCAAACTTAGGCAAAGCTCATCTAAGAGAGTGATCGCTAAGCCAATTCAAGAACTAATAGATGAAGAGATGTTGATAGAAAAAGAGAGTAGGCATCACTCTCCTAGTGTAGTTGCAAAATTGATGGGTCTTGATACAGTTGCTCCTCCACTACCCCAACAAGTCCATAAACAAAGGAAGAATGTTGAAACTAGTTTTCAGTCAGTTTCCTCTGCAGGTTTTCGCGGAAAATTTGTACAATCGATGGAACATTCATGCCTACATAGCTGTAATAATCAAGAATTCAAAGATATTTTTGAAGTAATGGAGACAACAAAATTTAAAGGACATAAGAACCAATCAACTCGAAAGGAACGACAAAAAGGAAGTGAGATTGAAAAAAAATTCTTAAGGCAAAAGTTTCTGGATGTCAAACGACTGTCAACCAGTGAAGAACTTCACAACACTAAAAAATTCGATGATGCATTGGAAATTCTCCATTCCAACAAAGATCTTTTCTTAGAAATTCTGCATGATCGACATTCCTTGTTTGCTGAGCATCTAGAAGATGTGGATCTTGGACATCCTAGCCAAATTACAGTACTGAAATCTTCAAAAGATGGTAGGTGTAGAAACAGTAAAATTGCAAAGTCAGAGAGAAAATGTAATAGTTGCTCTCTCAAAAACAAAGAACCACAGTCTTTCAGGAAATCTCCACCAAGGGTTATCAAAGGATACTGTAATTCTGCATCACAATATCCTTCAACTTCACCATACTTGGGTAAGACTGAAGCTCTTGTACATCCTACTCGTATTGTAGTTCTAAAACCAAGCCTTGAGAAGACTCAGAAGATGTTTGAGCCTGTTCCTTTTTCACGTGAAAACTTACGCCTTGGTTCAAGAAAGCCCACAAAATCTGTAGTTTCAGCAATTAAGGAGTTGTATGAGGAAGGAAGAGATAGTTCTCAAAATATTGGACATTTGTCTAACAAGGTGAAGGGCTCCAGAGAAATTGCTCGGGAGATTGCAGGACAGATGAGGCATACTGAAGGTAGTCATTCCAAAAGATCAATCAACTCAGAACTGAAAACATATGCTCGGAAGGAAAGATCATGTACCAAGTCAAATAATTTTATGCTCAACAATTCTGAATCATATTACTCGTGTCCACCCCACTCTGACGAGTGGTGTAACGACTTCAGTCCTTCATCTTCATATTCAACTGAATCATCTGTCAGCAGAGAGGCTAGGAAACGCATGTCTGAGAGATGGAAGATGGCTCATCAGTGTGAAGATGTTGACATTGCTGCCAGAGGTGTGAGCACACTCGGCGAAATGCTTGCATTATCTGATAGAGTGACATCAGATGCCAATGTGATTCCGCTGGATATGAGGAAGGTTTCAACTGACTATTTTGCAGGAAATGAGGTAGTTGGGTATTGGGACTCTCCATTGGTTAATCACAGCAAGGATGAATGGGTAGATGGGAAATCTTCAAAATTACAAAGGTCCAAGTCTCTTCCTGCTTCTTCTACTGCCTATGAAAGCCCAAAATTAAGCTACAGAAAACAAGGTGGCGGCAATAACTGTTACAAGCTCAAGGATGTACTAAATATGAGCCCTGATGTTTTCACAGATGCAAATGTTGGGATGTGGCAGAAGCCTCTTGTCAGAAATTCTGGCTGTTCCAGCAGTAAGCCTCACCAGTCACAGCCTATTGGAGAAGAAAACAAACTACCTGAGCTTGAGATTCATGTTCAATCGGAAGAACTGAGGGGCAACATACATGTCAGAATTCTCTCGGAAGAAGATATTTTACATCCTTTACAGTCTGATGAAACTGTAGCCGAAACTATGTACCCCACAGAGACCCTGCTGTTTCCTGTTTGTGAAAATGGAAGCATTTCAGCAACAACACAAGAGAATGTGAAACAGTTTATACGGTCACTGCCCGAGCGGGAAGAATTTTATGTTCGCAATGATGATAGTACAGATAAGGTGCTTTCCTATTGCTCTGAGATAAGTTTGAGCTTTGCTCGGATTTTACTTGACTGTTTCATAATATCATAATCTTCATCTAGCCATTTACTATAGATAGTAATATCAAAGGAGATATGGTTTTTCTATTTAATGTGATCTTGTAGCATTTCATCTATTTCTTTTGGCACAATCATCATGATAGCAAGCAGTTTCTACTGAAATAATGTGACACAATTATTCTGCTTACAACTCAACATTTTTTTTATCATTAATAAGCAGCTATGGTTCCCAACTATTTAGAGACTTGACACCATACCAGTCTGGTCAAATCCATTCCATTTACAATGTTAGGATCCAAAGTTTCTTTCTTTCTTTATCTAGGTCCCAATTTTTTTGTAAAATTCTGCATTTTTTCTTCACTAAAAACTTTTTCTTGGGTCTTTGTGTGGATTCAGGATGATTTGATTCAGCATCCCCAACTAGATCCACTGCCATCAAAATTAGGGACATGTGACCAAGTACTTGCTGTGAGCACCAAAGAAGGTGAACAGCCAAGTCCAATTTCTGTCCTGGAGCTTCCATCTGAAGAAGAAAGTTTATCTTCTGGATGCTTTGAGAGAATCAGTGCTGATCTTCAAGGCATGAGAAGAAACTGTTCGTGTTCTGTCTTAAGTTCTTAGCATAGGAATATGACACTAAATTCTCCTTTCTTGCAGAGCTGAGAATGCAACTCAGACTTCTTAAACTGGAGTCAGCGGGAAGGTATGATGAGGAACTTGACATCACCACAGACAGAGATGGTGAACCCGCAGGAGATAATCAGTTGGCTCTACCAGTAGAGGAGAAACTTGATGCCTTCAGAGATGATGACGATAGAGACTTTTCATACTTGCTTGATATCCTCATTGAGTCTGGTATTCATGGTGGTAACCAAGATGGACTCTCTGCTGTGTCCTACACTCATGATCATCTTGTGAGTCCAGATGTCTATGAACAACTTGAAAAAAAATATGGTGCAATGGGATCATGGTCAAGAGCAGAAAGGAAGTTGTTGTTTGATCTTGTTAGTTCCAGTTTAATGTGGATGATGGCCCCATCCACCAATGTGCACCCCCACAGGCCATCAAGCAAGTCTATATCAGCTTGGAAGGATAAGAGCCTTGCTGAAGGACTGTGGCAAATGGTAGATATTCAAAGGAAGGAACTGAACTACAGCTTGGATGAGATGATTCTGGACCCCGGTTGGTTACGGGTTGAAGATGATGCCGAAGATATTGCGAAAGACTTGGAGCAAATTCTAGGGGAAGAAATCCTGGATGAAGTTATTTTGGAATTTATCACTGGATAGGCATCGAGCTGTTTGCTATTGTGCCAGCCATAAGACTCTTGCAAAGGAACATTTGCTGCACTGATCAAACGCCAACTGTGTCATCTTCAGAATGGGTCTGGCAAGATCTCAACCTTCACTTGTCAGCCATCTTCAATATGAATATGAAAAAGCAGATCAGCTATTCATGTAAAATCTTTAAGAACCATGCAATGCAAACCCTTATCAAAAGCAAGTTTCTTTATGATTGAATCCGTTCTGAAGGGCCCTCTTTGTACTAATTAGTGAAACTTAAAGTTGTAAAATTTACAGTTAGATGATGCAGGCTCATTTTTCTCGCAATATATTTGGTTAGTAAGACAAATCCTTACATTCCCTTTTCAGAGTGGCTATTTCCATGTTTCATTACAAAAATGAGTTAAAAAAAACTGTTTCTTTAAAAAAAAATGTATTCTGATATACAAAAAATACTTTTACTTTATTGTTTTAAAAAAATAACTATGTTATACTCGCCAATTCTTAAATTTAAGTTGATTTTTTTAAAAGAATTTTTATAAATACAAAAAATAATAAATCCCAATCAGTCTCGTGGACTCAATCTCTGAGGATGATCGGTCTGGTCCTACGGAAGTTTTCCAACGACCACCAAGGTAAATCAGGAAACGCATACGACGGCCAATGCAAATGCTCAACATCCTTTGATTGCGTTTCCCATTTGAAAGAAAATTCTTACAAATACGATGTAGCTGGGGATTAAATCTATCCCTAGATCACAATTCGAATGTTCTACCATTGCACTATTACCCCGGGGACAATTTTTATAAATACAAGAATCATATATACTTATTATAAAATTGATAATTATACCACATTAAATTAAATTTTTTTATTTAGATGTAATCGGAAATAAAAAGGCGGTCACTGGATTCAACGTGCAGGCCCGACTGCGCTGCCTTTGCGCCGACCATTCTCCTTTCTTTTCGTTGTTTAACTCGCGACAGCAAGGATGGCGGAAGGTCGCGATGCCGTCCTCCCTCCTCCTTTCTCCCTCGTTTATTACTGTTCCTTTCCTTCCTCCTGTACGCTTCCACCTTTCTCCCACTTCCTTCTTCCTTGTTCGCTCTTCTCTCTCTCTCTCTCTCTCTGATCGGTGAGGTATCTTTCTCTTCCAGAGAGGGATATAGCGACAGGAAGAGATACATAGAGATGCTGCAGAGAGCGGCTAGCAACGCGTATTCATGGTGGTGGGCGAGCCATATCCGGACAAAGCAGTCGAAATGGCTCGACAGCAACCTCCACGGTCAGTTTTTGATTCTCGCTCCATTTTCTTTTATTTTATTTTTTGCTTTTCGTCGTTTCTTGCTGTGGACCGACGCGCTATGCTTTATTGCTCCTTTTTTCCTCCGGAAAGTTGAGATTTTATGATCTTTATGCTTGTCTTTGTTACAGAATCGGACAATTTATGGGATGCGTCCGAAGATGTTTTAGTAGGGTTTCCCATTTCAATTTTTTGGGGGATTAATGGATGGAGTGTTAAAGGACAGATAGATTTGTTTAAACATAGATTTTGTTGGTGCTAGCGGTGGTGGTTCCGGAGTGTCTGTTTTAGTCAACGATTCAATCTTGAATGAACAATTGACAAGTTTACGTAATCTTTACTTAAAAACATTACTGTAAAAGATCAATAAACATTGTATTTTCCTTGATATTGATTGTCTTGCTGACTGTTGGGAGATTAGCAATGCATAGAACATCATTTTGCTACTGCTTAATGAAAGTATTTTTACAAGAAGTAACAATTCAGTTCAGATACTTATTTTATTGGAACAATCAGTATGACGAACAATAGATTGCTTGAGGGTTTGTTGAGAGTCTTGGTATTTAATTTATTCTTAGAGATCTCTACAATTCATGTCTCTTACTTTTATTTAGTGGAAAGAAACTAAATTAGTTCTCACAAACATTTTTGTTCTGAGCAGTCTGTTTGTGCCTACTTATATGTTAATAAATATGTGCCCAATCTGTCATCCTACTTCTTCATTTTTCTTACAAATAAACTAATGCAGAAATGGAGGAAATGGTGAAAAAAATGCTCAAGCTCATTGAAGCAGATGCCGATTCCTTTGCTAAGAGGGCAGAATTGTACTTTAAAAGGAGACCGGAGTTGATAGGTTTCGTCCAAGATGCATACAGGGCTTACAGAGCTTTGGCCGAAAGGTATGATCACATATCAGGAGAATTGCACAAGGCCAACCACACTATAGCAACTGCTTGTCCTGATCAAGTCCAGTATGCCATGCTTGAGGAGGATGATAATCTTCCGAAAGCAATTATACCTATTGATCCAAGTAAAATTAACAAACCTCTAGTAGAAGGACTAATGAACAAAAGAAGAGAAAGTGAATCATCCATAAAGAAGCAACAGAAAAAGACTGATGTGCCTCAGATAAGTAAAGAAAAGGCCCAAGAGGAGATAAGTAAGCTCCAGAAAGAAATATTGGTTCTACATACTGAAAAAGAATTCATCAAGAGTTCATATGAAAGTGGGATAGCCAAATATTGGGATATTGAAAAGCAAATCATGGATATGCAAGAAAAAGTTTCCCATTTGCAAGATGAGTTCAGTACCAGTGCAGTCATTGAGGACAATGAGGCACGTTCTTTAATGACGGCAACAGCTCTTAAATCTTGTGAGGATGCCATGGTTAACTTGCAGGAACAGAGAAGGAAATCCCTGGAGCAAGCAAAAGTAGAGTCCGAAAGAATTAAGGTTGCTAATGAAAAGCTGAAGACTCTCAAAAGTGAGAATGGCCAACATGAGGTGGAAAATGCAGAGATGTCCGGCAAGGCCACACAGATGAGCTTGTCTGCTGAGAAAATTGTGGATGATGCTTTAAACAAGGCAAGGCTTGACTTACAGTTCATTTGTGAGAAAACTAAGATGCATTTTGAGATGATTCCTGAAAGTTCTGTGATTGAAATTGCAGAAAAGATTAATGAGATTGCTAATAAAGTTTTCACATTGGAAATGACTGTTTCATCACAGTCTGCACAAATTAATCAATTGACTTCAGAAAACAATGAACTTGATAGATCCCTTCAGAAATTGGAAGAGGAGAAAATGACTCTCATCAATGACTCAAATGCATTGTCTAAAAGGCTGAAGGAAGCAGAAGAAGAGTTAACCAAAGTAAAAGCGATTGAGAAAATTATCCATGATGAAGAATTCAGTTTCAGAGAAAACTTTGCAGAAACCTGTCGCAATCTCAGCAATATTTCACAGAAGCTGCAGTCTTTTAAAGCTATGGAAGATGGTTGGACTCAAGATACATTCATAGAGGAAGAATCTTCCACACTTAACACTGAATCTGAGCATCTTTTTCAAGGTAATGAAATAACTAAAATCAATGTCATTAAGGACGATTTGAAAGAGGAAATGCATGCAACTCAAGAACATGGAAATTGTCAAGAAGATGCTTCCCAAACTGAAGCAGATTCTCAACTGAAGGGTGCTTTAGAAAAGATTGATGTAGCAACTGAAGCACAAGAAATTAACAGATTGGGGTCATCACAAATCAATTCTAGCATGCATCTAACTACCAATTCAGAAAGCTTGCTTGATGGAAAAGATCACACTGTTGCCCTTGGTCAAAACAGTCCTAGTGGTTTAGACAGTAATGTAGGGATTTTGCAAGTAGAGTACACACCATTATTAACAAATAACGAAGAGACGAAGAAAAGACTCTCTGAAATGGAGGAAAAAAATGATGAACGTACTCAAGATACAATGACTTTGATAGCAGAACTGAAGAACATCATCGTAGTGAAAGATGAAGAGATACAGATGCTGCGACAACAGTTGGTCTCTCCAAAGACAGGTTCTGTTCTTACAGTAGATTCGTGGCATGGTCAACAGAAGGTTGAAAACACATCTGACTCTTCAATGTGCCTACAGAATTATAAACCTCAAGATTCTGACACAGCTGATGTACTAAACCCATCATCAAATAAAAGTGACTCAATTGCCGTGTCTACTGAAAAAGGCCTTGCCGAGAGCACCCCTATTGCAGAAAAGTTCAGAAGGGATATTGATACTCTGATCGAGGAAAATTTTGAATTTTGGCTAAGATTCAGTACATCATTTCATCACATGCAGGAGTTGAAATCCAAATATGAAGACCTACAAACTGATATCAGTAAGCTGAATAAAAAGGCATCAGCTGAGGATAGTCCTACAGCCGTTCAGGCTAGGAAGTCTGAGTCAGCACCAGTAGCCACAAGACTCAGAGAATTGAAAACGGAACTTGGTGTATGGTTGGAAGAGAGTGCATTGTTGAGAGGTGAGCTGCAAAGTAGGATCTCAAGTTTTTCTGAATTGCAAGAGGAGATATCCAGTGCCATGAATGCAAAAATGGAATCTGTGGAAGTTTTGTTCACTCCTTATGAAGCTGCAAAATTTCATGGTGAGGTAATGAATATGAAACAGGAGAACACTAAAGCGATTGGTGAACTGCAGTTGGGGCAAGACCAAGTCAAGAAGCTTCAAGCTGAAATTGAGGATCACTTGTCTAAATCGTGTGAAAAATTTGAACCTTTTCCTCCAGGCAGCCCTCATGGTCACTTGGATAGTCCTCCAAGGACTAGAGTACCCCTGCGTGTTTTCCTTTTTGGTGCCAAGCCTAAAAAACCATCATTCTTTGAACGCATACAACCGGTGTTCCAGAAACAAAACATGAAGCTTAGAGTTGGACGCCGGTAAGTTGCGTAAATTGTGTAAACTATTTTTCAGATAAAAAAACTGCTCACATCTGTCTTCTACTGAATCAACTTTTTGTGGAATTATCTTGTACAGGTTTAAACAGTTTGCGCAATCAGAAGAGTAACTCATTGTTAGTTGCAAAGTAGTACAACTACTCCCGTTATGATGTGAAGAGGCTCGTCAAACATTTATTTTCTTGTTTGGAGAATGCCTTTGGTTTGCCTTATTCATTTTCCTCTGCTGGCTCATGGAAGAGCTTTTGTTAGTGAATTCCGTTGGCTAGCCTTGGAACCAAGAGCATTTTCTTGGTGAAAATTGTTTCTTGCTTTAAAATCGTTGCAGGTTTGGGTTGTGGTCATGCATGTAAAATAGGTGATGCCGATTCTTTGCAGAGAAATAAAACCTCATCTACCTTTTTTTCTTCAAACCCCGGATTCCTTTCTCCGAAATTGTGCGTGGAAAAATAGTCTGCAACTTGTATGTTGTCGTTGATATTAATCTTCTAGTAGTTTATTTCATAGTGCAATTGGAACTGATGCTGATTAGTCTCGAATATCACTTTGATTTTTCCAGTAGGAAATTTCACTAATGCAAGTCCGTCCTTTACAACTACTTTTTATTTTTTTATTATTTCATCTTGGACTAAACAACGAAATGGTTTCTCCTAGTGCATCCACTGTATGAAAAATGCAAGGGCTGCCGGCTGCTGCCTCAAATCATGTAGTTCATTATCACCCTGAGAAAATGTTTAAAGTGTAATTCCAAAATATAATTTTATATATCAAAGTGATTTTATTGTGCTTATTCCTTGCGTGAGTAGGACGCCAAAGGCAAATGCTTTTTGAGTTGTTTGAATAAGAATTATGCTTACGGGTAGAATTGCATGTTAAATCACAATTTTTTAGTACTATCTAAAGAATCCATGGTTGATGTTTCTCTCTTGGTACTTATAAATACATGGAGTAGTATACATTCCTTCACAAGCACTACAAAATTTTCTATCTGCGGTGTCACTACTGATCGTTAATTCCTCTTCCTTTTTCTTTTCTTTTTTTTCTTTTACAAACTCAAACAGAGTAAATGCTTGCTCTTCTAATGTTTCTCTTATCTGAACAGTAAGTTGAGGAAAAGGGGAAGATGGGAAAAAATGGGAAGGAAAGCATCAGCAAAGGCTTGAATGGCTGGGGTTCTTACTCTCCCTATGGATATCCTCCGGTGACCGGAACTTGCTATAACCATAACGGCCACGGATACTACCCTCCAGCACCATCTTACCCTCCTGCAGCATACCCGCCCTCGTATTATCCTCCTACTTCCTATCCTCCATCACACCAAGGTAATCAAAAATCAGAACTGCCATGAAGATCTCATTGTTCGAATTTGTAAGGACGTTGCAAATTACAGCAACCGATGTCACAGATGATTTTTATTTGACAGTACTGGTTCTGTCTTAAACTAATAAATCTCAATTGCCAGGACATGGATCTCGTGTGGGGGCAGCGTTAGCCACGGCCGCTGCTGCTTATGGAGTTCACCGCATAGCTCATGGTTCTCACTACGGAGGCCATGGCTATGGAGCATACGCAGGGCATATGCCCGGTGCCCACTACGGCAAGTTTAAGCTTGGCAAGTTTGGAAAGCACAAGCACGGCATGTTTGGAGGCAAGTTTAAGAAGTGGAAGTGATAACTAACTGAGACTAAAGATGAGAAGATGATCATATATGGCAGTACTCTTCTTTCTGGTCGATATTTCAGGATGTATTTGTGGCTTTGGAATACTTAATGACTGAATAATATGCAATCATAATATTGCATTTAGTAATTTTGTTGCCTGTTCATGCAAATTTCTATGTGAGTGAATACACGATAGGTGTTATCATCCACGATAATTATTTTTTCAGTAAGAATCAACCGACGGCCGGAGATCTATCCAGTTCATAACTGTCTCGAAGCGGACCGTTACCTTACGATAAGTCGATAACGAACCAATCGGGTCGGGTTGGCGGATTAACGGATCCAGTGTCGGATCCTCTTCCCACTCGCTGCTGCCTCTCCTTCCTCGAGACAGCACGCACAAATCCGTCGCCTCTCCCTTCCTTATTCTCACCGCCCCACCTCTCTCTCTCTCTCTCTCTCTCTCCCGTTCGGCTCGTTCTCGCTTTCTCCCTCGCTAGGGTTTCCTCTTCCGCCCCGCAACTCCGAATTTTCTGCATCGGATCGTAATCCAATCCTCGCGGTCGCCTCGTCTCCTCTCTTCGCGGTACGTTGGTCCTCTCCTCCCATTCCCCGTCGCTTCCTTGAGTGCTCCTTATTTTTATTGCTGCTGTCTTTAAGGTTTCTATTTCGTTCGTTTTCGTGCTTTGTTTGATCGACTTCGGCTTGTTTCGGTTGTTCCAGGCGATTTTGCTTTTGCGGGAAGGTGAAAGGGTGTTTCTTCAAAAGGGAGATTGATAAATGGCGATTTTGAAGAATGCCTCTAGGGTTTTGAGGACGGGCGGTGGTTCGCCGTCCCAGAGTGTGTCCAGCCAGGAGGAATACGGAGAGCCTTGTGCAGGGATCGGCAAGGCGGACTCGTACGCTTCGGAGGGTTCTTATGTGGACTCCGGCATGGAGACGGACGAGCGTGATCAGTTGGAACTCGGCGATCCCGGAGCTCAGTTGTGCCAAGTGGGGAGCCAGAGCTTTGGCGTCCCGCTTGAGCTCTTTGATCTCCTCGACCTGGGTTCCATCTTGTCATTGGAGACGTGGAATGAGTATCTCACGGAGGAGGAGCGCTTTTCGCTGGCTGGGTACCTTCCGGACATGGACCAGGAGACCTTTGGGATTACCCTCAAGGAGCTGTTTTCTGGGGAAAATTTTCACTTTGGTAGCCCGCCCATTACACTTTTCAGTCAGTTGAAAGGTGGGCTATGTGACCCCAAGATCATTCTTTATCGCCGTGGATTGGTTTCCTTGCAATGGCGTGAGCACTACCATTGCCTGCACAGCTATCAAAATTTTATGGTGAGGAGTCTTGTCAGCATGAAGGATGCAATTCAAAATTGTGCTGGTTATTCTATTCAAGAAAGAATTCAGCTTCTGAATACAGTGAAGAGACAGAGGCCTCTTGAGAGAAATGAGGATGTTAGTTTTGAAACAAAATCAGAGGAAGTAAATATGGATCACCCCTACTCAAGTTACAGCTCTAAGGCCTCTCATCAATTTCGGAAGCCTTCAACTGGCATTAAGCTTCGTGAGATTGGCCTGGGCAGGGAGCCTGTGATACTTGGTAAAGGGAAAACAAAAGGAGTTTTAAAGGTTACTACTTCTAAGTTTCCAGCACAGGAAAGTGCATCCGCTGCACATTCTTCATCTTTGAAGTATGGAATGCCCTCAAAATATAAAGCAAAAATTCCACAGTTGCCTCTTACTGGGAAGGATAAATATACGGGGTTTCATCTAGAATCTCCTCCAAAAACTATGCATTGTACTAGTGAAGATCAAGATGACATGGAGGAAGAGTATGCGATTCCACCAAAAGACTGGAAATCAGGACACAGAAGCATTGCAGCTAGTGGTTTGTTTAGAACGGGAAAGAATCAGAAATCAGTGAAAAGACATGATGTGAACATATATAGTGATGAAGATTCTGCAGACTACAGTTATTTCAGTCATTCTTGGAGAAAAAATGGAAATGCACATCATATGGTAACTATTGCTTCTTATGGTGATGAATCTCCTGAAAAGACAGAAGAGGCTAGAAGTTTTGAGAGAGAATTGTTGCCTTCTACCACAGGTGAAACTCAAAACCTTATGATGAGTGGTCTCATGAGGCAAAATAAGTTCCATGAGGATTCAATTTTACTTGATCATTTCCTGAAATTGGATGGTTTGAACAACAGAGCTCCTAAATCGAATTTCAAGCATGAATATGGAACTGGAGACAATGGAGTTGATTATAATTTGAAATCCAAATCTTACAGAACTTTTCCAACACAGACCGATGATGTTTATGTCCACAATGATCATAGAATCAGAAAGTCACATAGGAAGATGAAAAATAATTTGAATGAATTTGAGGATATGAACACGGACTACTCGAGAATCACTACTAAGGCTGCTCAGAGTGAGGAGACAGAATCTGAAACATCTGACCAGGTTGAGAATGGTGGAGGTACCAATCCTATGATCAGAAATTTGAGGTTTCAAGGTGCTGATTCTGAACCTCGTCATTCTTCTGTTGTTAAATCAACCTATGACTATGAAAAGCCTAATGAACTCATTGATGAAGATAGAAAATGTCCTTCTACCTTTTCTAATGTTGATAGGCATGTTTATACACCAGATATTGATTCATATTCTGTGAAAATAAAACATGCAAAATCGGTGAAGAAGGGCATAAGGCAAGATGCAAGTGAGAAGTTGAAAGATACTGAGAAGAAGCGCAAAAGGATGGTCAACATGGATCATTCTTCACAGCAATCATTTGATGCTGTTGATTACAGAGGTGGGATGATGGATGAGCATTTGGATAACTTGGATGAAATTTCAAAGTTACAAGGCAGCAATAGCAAAGCTAATAGATTAGGGAATACCACCAAATTCACTGATTCTCTGTCAATGAATGCTAATTCTGAACCATCAGGGCTTCCACTAAAGGGTTGTAATTCTACATCAAAGAAACGTAAATGGAAGGTTAATAATGGTCATTACTCAGATGAGCCAGATGATCGGCTTTATCTGAAACCCAGTGCAAAGCAGCAGAAGGGTAAAAGGAAAGTTGTTGCTGAAACTGACACTTTGACTGCAGTAAGTTCTGATCTGGGTATATCTAAAAAGGATGCAGAAGATGTAGAACCTAAGCCAAAATTACAGAAGAAGCCATTTACTCTTATCACACCAACTATTCACACTGGTTTCTCATTTTCCATAGTCCATCTGCTTTCAGCTGTTCGAAAGGCAATGATTACTCATCAGATGGATGATTCCACATTTAATGATGCTCATCTTCAGAACAGAAACTGCAGCACAATACAAATTACAAAAGAGCTGAATGAGATGGGCCTAATAGAAAATAACATGCACCTTGCTCATTCTGTTGAGACTATGGTTAACCAAGCTAGTTTGCCTTCTCTTGCTTTTCAAGAGATTGTTGAGCGAGTACAATCAAACCCTGGAGATCCATGCATCCTTGAAACACGGGAACCACTTCAAGATTTAGTCCGGGGAGCTTTAAAGATATTTTCATCTAAGACAGCACCTTTAGGAGTCAAGGGTTGGAAGCCCCTAATATTGTATGACAAGTTAAATAAAATTTGGTTATGGACAGGCCCCATTTCTTCTGGTTTATCAGACAATGAAAATGCAGAAGAGGAAATTTCTTCAGAAGCATGGGGAATTCCTTACAAGATGCTTGTAAAGTTGGTTGATGCTTTTGCTAATTGGCTCAAGAGCGGCCAGGAGACTCTCCAGCAGATTGGGAGCCTCCCTCCACCTCCTGCTTCATTGCTTTCCAACTTGGATGAGAAGGAGAGGTTCAAAGATCTGAGAGCTCAAAAGAGTCTAAACACTATTGGTTCAAGTTCAACTGAGGTAAGAGCATACTTCCGCAGAGAGGAATTTTTAAGGTACTCAGTTCCAGATCGGGCCTTTTCCTACACAGCTGCTGATGGAAGAAAATCAATTGTTGCTCCATTGAAGAGAGGGGGTGGAAAGCCAACATCAAAGGCACGGGATCATTTCATGCTTAAATCTGATCGACCACCTCATGTTACTATTCTTTGTCTTGTTCGAGATGCAGCTGCCAGGTTGCCTGGTAGCATTGGAACAAGGGCAGATGTTTGTACTCTGCTAAGGGACTCACAATATGTTGTTGAAAATGTTTCTGATACGCAAGTGACTCAAATAGTGAGTGGGGCTCTAGATCGATTGCATTATGAGCGCGATCCTTGTGTACAATTTGATAGTGAAAGAAAATTGTGGGTTTATCTGCATAGAGAGAGGGAAGAGGAAGATTTTGAGGATGATGGTACCTCATCAACTAAGAAATGGAAAAGGCAGAGGAAAGATCTTGGAATTGCTAATGATGTTGACACTGGTTCCTTGGCTGTTTTTGACTCTTCCACTGGCCTGGACCACGATCACAATCTAAATGTTGGCACAACATCTTTTGGATCAGGAGAAATAGCTGAGCATCTTAACGAAGATATGGGAGTAAATGTAGAGAACTTTCATTCTCTTATAGGCACAAACATTGTTAGTGAGGGCAATAGTAATTGGAATGATCTGGGATTGAATCTATTGAATGAAAACAGGTTGGTATGTCAAAAGAACTCCACTGATGAGGATTACAATGATGAGACATTTTGTCAAGAGAGGCCAGTTCAGTTGCATTATGACCACATTATGAATAAAGGATTATACTAGATACAACAAGCTTGTTTATGTTGCAGAGTTACTCAGGTAATTCTCATGATAACATCATCGGTTTTTTAAGTGTCATTTTTTAATCCAGCAGTAAGCAGTAAACCTTTAGTTTCTGTGCACATAAATTATGCTACTTAGCTGCGACTTCTTGTCATTGTTTTACTGTATTTTGATTTGTTCATGCTAAAAGATATGCTATCCTAATTTAATTTCACTTTTTTTCTGGTTTCTTTTCCTTTTGAATATTGTTTATTTTAATGTGTTTTGAAAATCAAGTTGAAGTTTATTTTGGATCTAGTTGTATCATCTTTCCAAATTGTCACTTGATATGACTTTGTAACACCCTTTATTGAAGTGAAGTGAGAATCCCATTCTGTATGCCATACAAGTCAGTTAATTTGACAGAATACATATTTGTTGTCTTAAAGTTTATTGACATGGTTGAAGTTTTCTACGAGTTTAGTGCCTACTGAAAGATAAGTAGTTTATGGCTGCTCATAGTTGGAATTTCCTTTGTTATGTGCAAGAACATGGTAGTCTTGTTGGTATGGCAGCAGGATAAATTGATATAGTGTATGTTATTCATTCTTGATAATAGTAGGTCTCATATTGACTGGCCTATGCAAATGCAATTGAATCATTGTACTCTGTTGTATGTATTGCTAAACTCTGAGCCGTGGGTTCTTGAAGTAGAAGTTTTGCTGGAGTCTGGTATTGAACAAATAGGTTGGTTATCCGGCCCTCTGGTATTGCTGGAGTCTAACAAATCAGTATTGTAGCTCTAAGATGTTCAAACAAAAACCCATTTCAACTAGGGATAATGTAGATTTGTAGCACCAAGATAAAGACGAGCAAAAATGGAAAATGGTACAGCTATGTGTAGGGGCAAATGGTAAGAATCTTTTTCCAGAAGTTGACATAAGTGCTAGGAGCCATGACTATTTATGGGCTTAGTCAAGAGCAGGATTTATTGTTTCTAGGTTATGCCTGCGATCCTGTATCATGTTAAGAAGATATCTAAGCTTTCATTGATTCTGTGGTAACAGTTTCTAATTTGTACAGTTTGGTCGGGATTATTGCATGTATCTTCTACGGGTTGGCTGGGTATTGGTTTTCAAGATAGAATGGGAGTTGTTTTACACAGGAAAATGTGCTAAACATGAGCATTGAGATAGTTCATCACTTAGATTGCCAGAACATACTCGATAAGCTTTTATTTTTTTTGTTTTAAATTATATTTCAATTCAGATGTTATTCGAGCATGCTCTAAAAAATCTTAGAGGTCACTAACACGCTCATAATTCATGTTTCCTTTGCAGGCAGGTCCGAGATGTGGCACATCACATATTGCCCTGTTGTTGAGGCATGTTTTGCTTGCAGCATGAAAAGAGCCAATTGAAATTTAACCATCTGACCCACTGTGAGTCACATGTTCCAGCTCAAAGTGTGTTGGTGTACATATATTTCTTTTTTTCCTTCATTTGTGACATGTTAGCCAAAATGGCCAACGCTTTAGTTAGGAGTCATAACAACTTTTCCTGTGTTAATAAAACATGGAGTGCACAGATGAGGTATTTATCCGTTACTGACCCATTCCATTCTTTTTCACTGCTTGGAATTGCTCGGTTGTTGAATGTTGATAAACGATACACAACCCTGAATTTTATTGTTTCAAAATACATTTGATAAGCAGATTGTATTTTTTTGTCAACAAGCATCTCTGCCAAGCACGAAATCCTGGCAACTCGCAGGCAAGTGGAAGATTAAAATGATACAAAGACGGACAACACTGGTTATTTGTAGTGCAATTCAACATGAAACGAAAAATAGAACCTGTATGGAATTTTATACTTTATGCTATCATGCTCTAGAATAACCTGCCCCATAGTTTGTTTAGAAATCAATATAATACCTTGACAAATCAGGCAAAGAATGAAATAGAGAGAATTTCAATGACTAAACGCTACAATTATACTATGTACAGCATCGCCAACTACATCCTATTTACCCTTCGTTGTCTTCAATTTTTGCGCTTGAACCTCTATCTGAGAAGCGTGCATTGTCTTAAATCCTCATTTATCTCCTTGGGAGCAGATTTTTCTGCCCAAAATGACTGCAGTAGTTCTTCGAATGCGGGTGTCCTGAGTTCCTCAATGAATGCGATACCTGGCAAATTAATTGATCGCCTCCTTGGTGTGGAACATGATGGCATATCCACCTGACCAAAATCTTGAGTGAGACAGGCATGGGCAAAAAAAAAAAAAAAAAACCAAGCACCTGACTTGGACTGGAAAAACAAATCCTACCATATATTCTTCTTCAAAGCATTTTCCTGTGTTTTCTGTGATCTCCACAATCTTGTGGCAATGCCCACTCTTCAGTTCCCATAGCTCCTCACGGCATGATGAAAGCATGCCATTAACGTCTTCACATGCTTCATGATCGAGTTTCAGTGAACCTGAAAACAAAATCTTCAATAAACTTTGGCAATATGAAGTTTTTAAATCATGTCAAAAAAAAACACTAAAGGTTTTATGCAGAAGTAATGGTTACGTTCAATTGAGGAATGAAGATCCTTGTTTGCAGTCTCTACATCTTCCAGTGTTGCTGAGGCAGCCATGGATAATTGACAGTGTATTCGTTGGTTGGCTTCAAGCCCATTCCTGTATAAAATTACCCAAGACCAAATGAAATGATGAGCAGATATCATGGTGGTAATTAGCTACAGAATTTTTTTTAATAAATTACCTGACTATAGAATCTACTGATGCCATGTTTCCTTTATCAAGGTTTAGCAAAGAACTTTGAGCCGTTTTCCATTGCTTTGAACTCAATTTTGCCTTCTCCATGCTTTGATCACCAAGATGAATATCATGTCACTAATTTGATTTAGATGATAATAATTAATGCCAAAGTAGAAATAAATTTCAATTTATTACCAGTTCCTAAAACCATCATCTAACCCAAGCTTTCCAGTTTCAATACCCTCGATGTCCTCCACATAATGAGCTTCAGTTTCTTCCATATGAGTTTTCCATTGTTCTTTTACTGAGGAAGAAGAATTATGAGCAGTTGACATTTCCTTCTCTAGACAACTTGTTCTCTGCGCAGCACTTGCACGAAGATTATCAACTGCTGCTTGAACCTGAACGACAAAGTCAGAAGTTAAATCAATGAAGATTGCGACCAGACTAATAGAGAGCTCACGACTGATATTATACTCTGAAGAAAGTCTATGCTAATTTACAGGAATCGAATAGTTAATTCGTTCAAGTGGTTTCATGAGCTAATTTAATTACAATTAGGTTCAAGATTTTCAAGCAAGGACAGCACAAATTTGTATTTCTTTAATGAAAATGGTATTCCATACCAGCTTTGTCTTTCGGGCACTTGAGCTTGCAAGCATCTCTGCTACTTTTTCAAGCATTTGTTTTTCCTCATTAGCAGCGCATTCCTGTATGTAAGAATAGCTAGTGAGCAAGTACAAGAAAAAGAACTCTGTTCACTTCAATCGATCAAATAATGAAGTACGGGATCACAGACCTCAAATTTCTTCTCAAGCTCCAAGAGTTGCTTATCTTGCATAGTTTGTGATTCATTAAAAATCTTAGTCAGTGATGAAGCATGAATATCAAGGGTGTCAAAAAAGTTCGAAGCAATTCTTGAAATAGCCCTTGTTGCCTCCACAGTCCTGAGATGGGCCTTTCATTTCACAAGAAAAAGGATCAATCAAAGTTGAATTCCAAGAATTGCTTCACTAACTTCCTTTTTGGTTAAAGCAAACTACCTCACGCTGCTGTTGTACAAATACCACTAACTTATCCTCTTGTTCGGAGAGGCTCGCTTGAAGTTCATGAAGGAGCTGATCAGCCTCCAAAGAAATGCCTTTGAAGCACTGCACAACAACAGAATAATAAGGTGGAGCACACTTGAACAATCATAACCACATAATAGAAGCCTTACGTCCTCAAGCGTAGAAGAGTGCATTTGCACTTGAGAATTTAATATTCCAAATGTTGAGAGAGAATTTTTGTCAAGTTCACCAGACAAATCATCCAAAGCTTTGATTCCAGAACCGTATAGGGCCTTAAGCCTTTCAACATGACCTCGGACTCCCTTGGTGGCCTGTTACATGCTTTCTAACTATAAGATTAACTTACCCAACACCAAATTATCATATATTACTTTTTTTTTTTTTGTGGAGAAAAAAACTAAATCATCAAGATTGTAAATACCTCAGCTTTTATGGAGACAAATAGTTGCATGCCTTCTCCCACTCTTTTAAGTTGGGTGTCCTGCTGCATCACGGAAACTGAGACAGTTTTATGCAAAATCTCCAGCTGCTGGGTCAATTGCGACTGGAATTTCTGGACGAGAATCCTATTTCCGTCTTCTATCTTATCTTTCCTCTCTACAACCAATTTCACAGACCAACACTGAATAACATTTCAGTCCCACACCAGATGAATAATGAAAATAAAAAAAGAAATAAAACGAACCTATTTTAGAAAATAATCCAGAAATATCCACAGTTGCACTTTCTAGCTCTGACCGAAGTTCATGTGCACGCTCAACGAGTAATTTTTCTGTAGGAAGATATATCTAAATTATTAACTGCTGCTCGAAAAGAGACCTTCTAGCTCTGCTTATATGAACATAAGCAAATTGTAGTTGTCAGAGCAACAAGGAATTCACTCGATAACTACAGATTGTCATTGATGTCACAGCACCTTGTCAAGTTGTTGACAACACATACTCAGGTGAAAAAATCAATCCATATGACAAGGATTTCTGGTTCTTTATACTAATATCATAAAGTACAGCTAAACTCTTAGAAAAAGAGTCCACCTGTTTCAGTTATTGATATCAGAAGGTATACTATCCTCACCTGACTGGAGAAGATTTGAGATAAAAAATTCTTTTTCTTTTATCTTTGAAGTTGCCTGTCTATATCTTTCTTCTATGTCGAACAGTGCGTGCTCAGTTTCTTCCAATTTTTTCTATAGAAAACGAGAAGCTAAAAATTAACAGCTAACCAGAAATTGAAGCCATTTATTGCAAAGATTAGATAGTACTTTACCTTAGTTTGCTTAAGGTTCTCACTTAATTCTTCATTGAGCAATTGCTGACTATTATAAAGTTCTTGAAGGCCAACTAGTTTCTGATTAAAACATGAGACCAAATTAAAGAATCTATAGAAGACCCTGAGAAGGGGTAGTGTTATCAAAGAAATAACTATTAACCTTGTCTTTTAAATCTAAATCAAGTTCCAAATGCTCTATTTTCTCAGTCATGGCCTGCAGGAGGACAAATAATTGAAACTTTTCATTGGAGCACATAATGATAAGAGATTTGCATCCATACAAAAGCATTAAGATAAATTAGATGTAACCATTTTGAGTTTGGGAGATCACATAAACCCTCATCCAACTCCAAATTCTATATTTAAGTCACATTATTAATCTAATGCGACAATTTTAAATACGTAAATAAAAAAACTAAATCAAAATAAATAAACCTTGCTTTTATCCATAATTTTAAATTAGGCCTAAAATGGAGAGTTTAGGCTTAAAAGAAGATACATTGTATACCCATAGTCAAAATACAACCTTCTTCTCTGCTTCTTCCAGCAAGAATCGATCCTTTGGGATGTAAATGCCGTTCTTCTCTCTTGCAGCAAATACCTCTGTTGGATAATAATGATGCAACAGAAAAGGTCAACAAATTTACATGCTGCTTCATCAATTAAATAATATATTTAATAATCCACATACTACCAACTAGTAGACTTTACATTTAACCCTTTTTTATCCATATACAAATCCTTGTTAATCCACAAACAAACCCTTTTTTTGAAAGAATTTGGTCTCACTCTACCTGCATATTTTAACCCTAACTAATGCAAGTATTAAATTTCTTCACTTAGGTATATTAGAGTTAGAAATCTGATAAAAATTGACATATATTAAAAGACCAAATGACTTGAGAGTTAGTGACGATATGCATATTATTCAACATGTCTTGGGATGATAAATTTGTTTCAAGTAAGCTACATATTCCTTTTAGCTTACTTTATTATTTTTAACTGAATCTTACATTTCAGATTCAGAAGAGTGTTATATATAAATAGAAAGACTGAAAGAGCAGAGACTCCAATACGCATGATTGCTAGAGAATAAATGAAACCTTGTTTAAGACGGTCAATTTCTGTGTACAAGTCCTTGATCACAGCAGATTTCAACATTTTTTGGTTAACCTGTAGGAAAAAAATAACAGGCGCTAAGTCATTACTTATGCAGATCGTTTGGCCTAATATTCACAACTAAACTAAAATACCTCAGGTTTGTTCTTTATATTTTTTGCCCTGTGTGCATAGTCTAAGGTGCTGAGCGTCTCTTCCAAACAGTGGATGGAAGGCGATACGGTGGCAATGATGCAGGTTTTTGTCTTGCCTCCCAGAGAGTCTCGTAGCAATCTTGTTAATTTGCTGTCTCTGAAACCAAGAAATACAGCAAGGGTGATTCATTTGATTGTTATGGTATATATACGGAAAAAGTAAATTTAGTTGAAACTAATTTGATTCCACCTGTAAGGAATATGACCAGAGTGTTCAACAAGAGCATTAATAACACGACCAAGAGTGAGCAAACTTTTATTTATCTCTCCTGCCTCCCTTGCTCGACCCTGTAATAGTACGTTTTTATGTGGTCAACACTAGCCAAAAATTCAGCTAATTATGCATAACAAAAGATTCAAAAAGAAAACTTCTGAAGAGGAAGTGAATTTGCTCCGATCCACCATCAATATGAATGAAACAAAATAATGTTATGGAGAAATGGAGAGAGGATTTGTAAAAAAATTAACATATACTGCATGGCAGTTACTCAATATGCTATTACTTACGGAGAACTATATAAAAAAAACGAAGTGTATCACTCACGTCTCTGGCACCAGATCTGGAAATATTCTCTGAACCAGCAAGATCCACAAGATTAAGCTTTCCACATTTAATCATCTCTTCTCCTTCATGAGTGTATTCCTTAATGTGAATTGTGATGGAAAATATTGAGTGAGATCTACTGCTTTGCTTGTTGAGTAGAGTTTCTGCAGTACGCCTTTTTGTTGATCCTTTATCTAAAATTTTGTAGATTTCACTAGCGGTATAAACTACCTCTTCTTCTAGCCCTCTCACAAAGACACCTCCCTTCCCATCTTCCATGAGAGCAATAGGCTTCTTGGATTTGTCATCAGAAAATTTAGAGTCATCTAGCGTCAAAAGATCAGTTATCTCCTCATTGTATAGTTCAAGAAATGTCACTTTCATGCTGTATTCGGCACACTGAGCTTCAAGTATGCTGAATATCTGCCGAACTGCTCTAGGGATAACTCCGGCATCACTTGGGAACTCGCCATTCTACAACAGTAAACAAGTCATGAACAAATGGATCTGCTAGCTCAAGCTACATCTGGAGGAAAAAAAAAAAACCCACCTTTGCCTTGCTTCCTCCTTCCATGGTGTACGTTTTACCTGTACCAGTTTGCCCGTAAGCAAAAATTGTACAATTGTAGCCCTCAAGAACTTCATTAACTATTGGGGAAATAGCTTGGTCAAACAAATCCTTTTGCTTGGATGTCGGGCCGAAGACCTACATTTCATTATAGAATGCACTCTGGTGATAAATAGTATACCTAGAGAAGGAAGAATCAGAAATTGTATTGCATACATAGCTTGAAAAGAGAACCTTATCAAACACAAATGTCCTGTCTATTTGTTTGTTAGCAATATTCTGAACAGCTGCAACTTCTCTTCGGTACTCATTGCAGGATATGACTATGGGCGTGTTCATCCTCATCTCCTCCTCACTTAAAGGTCTGCAAAACGATCTGAATCAATGGAGAAGAAGGGAAAGCTAACTGCGCTTACACGAGTAGAAGGGCACAGCATATTTCACCCTACCTGCATCTAAGTATGACTTGAACATTTACCCCCTTTTCCTTGTCAAACTTGCCACTGGCATTCCCATTCCCCTCAGCCGACCGGAGATCTCTCCCAATTTTCTCAGTGGATCTTGGAGTATGGGAGGGTGAGACGGGAATCATCCCCTTCTTTTGCGAGCTATCCATTACTCAATAACCAGCTATGCCACCTACAGAACAAATCATTTACACGCTAAGATTCATTCGGAAGCAATACTATGCATTTTGCTCAACATCGCTTCAGGAACAAAACCCTGATTTCGAGAAACAACTGAAGTTAACAATTACTTCGAACACAATCCTAAGATCCACAGATCAGCAAGTTCTACCAGAAGCTTAAAGACGATAGGATAAATTCTTCCCCTTAGAGAAAAAAAACACAAATCGGTTGTTTACTTCAATGAGAAGAAACATCAAACACGAAACAGCATTGATCAATGCAGAATGCAGTCACACAAGCGCGAGGAAGCAGTAAGATTGAAGAAATCTCAAGGCCCGGAGATGTGGTATCAAGAAGATCGAATAAGGTGATGAAAGGGATCAACCAGCCGCCGAGAGATGAACAATCAAGAAGCTCCAAAAGACTTCATTTCGCAAGCACAAAACAACACATCAAAAGATCAACTTTTTTTCTTTCGAAGCAGAAGAAGGAAATGAGAGGAAAGGCACGGTCGATCAAGGAACAGCGAAGCGGGCTGCTGCACTCACCAAAGTGAGGAGATGGAAATGGGATTGTAGTTCTCGTCGTCGTCGTCGCTTCGTCTCTTTCGATCCCGTCCCGATTCGGTAGGATTTGCAGAATGCCAAACAAAGATCACCAAGAAACGGATCTAATTGGGCACGGCGATCGAAAGCAAGAAAAAAAATGGAGATCTGACGAAGGAAACGCAGCAAGAAAAAGGAAAGAAGCGTGCTGTTACTTGTACTGTGCGTGAGATTTTAATTTGAATTAAGATGGAGGTTTTAATTTGAATTAAGAATTTAATTACAAAAAAAACTGTAATTATCTGACAGAAAAGACACGTGAGACATGTGCAAGACAATGTAAGGTCTATCAGTGGTCTTCTTCCCCTCTAAGGAAGGACTCAGTTACTATACTGTTAAGAAAGGATTAACAAACAGAACGTATAATGTTATTACAAACAAATCAAGTAAGCTACTGCAGTGCACTACAGATCTTCTTTGGGGGAAGCATCATGAAACCGAGCACTGACAGTCAATGAGAGAACAACTGCTGTAAGTGATATCTTTACAGTTGGTTGGTTGATCTTTAATGATTGCGTCCATGAGCAGATGCAACTTACTTTACTTGGTGCCCACCCTGCACTGCACCAGTACTTTAGGAGCCATTCAATACTGCTAGCAATTGGATCGTGGCAATTACTAAGATAACAGAAGAAAAACCTCAGTCTGCACATGCTTATTGGGTCCATTCATGTTTGCTAACCTGCGCGCTGCAGAGCGAGCCTGAGCTGAGATTTGAAGCATGAAAGATTAAGGGCTGTGATATTGCAGGCAGAATGCAGAAGATTCTACAGAGGAAATCAGGGCTGCGATTGAGCTTGTTATCTTTTGTAAAGCGAGTTCACGTGAAGGGAGAAATGAAATGGACCTCATCATGATCACATGCAATCTATGCATGCTCTTGTGTCACTTGCAATCCTTGGCTCACAGGCTTGGTGCCTTTTGATTTTCCTTGTAATAATAATGTTTTTGTCTGCATTGGATGAATTGTTTCTGTCAGGCCAGCGATCGAGTACGATATTCATATGCCAAGTGCCAAACTTTGGTTGCTTCTGCTGCCCATTTACTTTGCATCAAGTTTCTATATGGATATTAAAATGAGACTGAGTACAAGATTATTTTGTTACTTTGTATCAAGAAACTGTCAATGTCATCGATGCCATTTTACGTTTCTTTCAGCAGTTCCCCGGACTCACATGAGAACAGCACACCAAACTAAAGGAGAAGCAAGTTGGTGAATTGTTGCACTTTCAGGGAAAGATTCGGTGCTTTGGCTTGGATTGCACTCTAGTTTCAAAGAAAAAAAGTACATAAGTCTATTTATTCTTCTTGTCCTAGAAAATTTAAGATTGCATAAAATTTTCACTCATGCTTATCATTCCTGCTTGCTTCAAAATCTATTATCGAGTGATTCAAGCTTCTTTAGAGCATATTTCAGGCTCTTTTCGACTCTCCTCCAGCATCTGGTCTCCTCAGCCAGCTTTCTTTCCAACTCTTTCTTCTACTCAATTAAAACCAAACATTGATTTGTTTTTGAAAAAAGAAAAAGGAAGAAGAAGAAAGAGAACGCAACAGAAATGAATCTAAATTTGAAAATGAAGTTGAAAGGAAAAGAAGCAGACAATTTCGGCCAGCTTATTAGCTTCCTCCTTGGCTGTCCTTGTAGCCCTTCTTTCTGCGAGCAGCCTCCCTCTCAAGAGTTCTATCGTCCTCAATCCATCGTCCTCTGCTTTCTCTGTAAAAGCAAGAAACTATGGTCGACCACCACCAATGCATTATGCTGTGAACAAGGAGAATATTGTGACATTTATATCACCTGGACCAGTCATATTGCTGTGGTATTCGTATGATAACAGAGCGAACCTTGATAGAAGAGAACACAGAGATGGAGATGCAGCCAAGAAGAAGAAGAAGAAGAAGAAGACGGAGACGGACGGGAGAGTAATTAATGAAGGTTTCCGGCTTGTTTTGCTTTAGGCCTGTGAGTTCTTGCTGGCTTTTAGTTTAATGCATGCGGTTGCTCTTCCACCTTGCTGCAGTTACCAAACGAAAATCGGAGTGCTTCTTGGTTAAATAGCCGGTCGCCGCCGCCGCCGTCGCCGCCGCCGCCGCCGCCGCCGCCGCCACTAATCTTTTTGACGCCGTTGGAGGAGATAAATGACGTCCAAATTCGATTTAATAGATCGAACCCTTTGATTAGATTTTGTTTCAGAAACAGAGTAAATAAGCAACTTTATATAAATTTTATTTAAATAAAAAATAAATTTCTATGGAATAAAATGTCTAACATCCTTAGTACATATACGATGAGAAATGACTATTTTTATTTTATAAATTTGTAGATGTTATAAAATATAATATTTACAAATATAGAAGATAAAATAAAAAATAAATTACAAAGTAAAATAAATTTTCACTGACTTTTTTATGGGCGAGGCGTTATAATAAAAAGGGAGGTTAAGCTCACCGGAAGTATCTTTATGCACTCCAAATTCAAATCGCCCGCTTCGATTTCTTGACTCGTGTAACGTTAAAGCGGTGCGCAGATGCTCAAATAAAACATTTACATTTTAGCAATTATTTCAAATTTGATCTGATCCGATTTCCCCGCTCTCTCTCTCTCTAGACTTTCCTCTTCCACTTCTTTCGATCTCGGAGATTATCGAGCATGGAGAAGCTTTCGCTGATCGACGTCTCGCAGGAGGACGATTTCCTGGCTCCCTCCCCTTGCGGCGCCTTGATCGATCCAATCTCGCCAGGTTTTGGTCGCACCCAATAGTTTATATATCGATGTGCTGGATTCTGATAGCGGTTTAAGATCTTCTTCGCTTTCAATGTAGCTATTTGTCGACAGTAATTTAATTGTCTTATTTATGCCTCCATTCGCTCGCTGAAATGGTGAGCCAAGGTATCTGTCGGAGCTGGGGAATTTTGCTTTTTTGTTGTTGTTGTTGTTGTTGAGAGTTGAGATCTTGATTAGTACGGGGAAACATTTTATTAATTTCTGCATCTATTTATGATTTTGCTTATTGAAGATGCGATTTTGTTTTTCCTTTTAAGCTGGTCATGATGTGAATTTTGATCGGATGGTTGTATGTTTCCCAGTCATTGCATACGTCCTGCCTATCTAGTGTTTGTTGTTATGACTCATGGTTTCCTGCGTGGTTCTTGGGATGGATTGGGCGGGGATCTTTATTTTTACCCCCTTTCTTACTCTCTCTACGTGTAAGAGGTTTAATTAGACCGGTGGTAGCGGAATTAAATATTTTGCCTAGGTAATTCTCCGGATGGAAGACCATTCTTAGTTACTGTCAACAAGCCATAGATCTCTTTAAATATCAAAAACAGCGTAAAATTTTCGTTAGCTTATAGATTATCATAGAGCTGGTCCGTGAAAGGGATAGAATCTTGATTTCCTTATATCAAAAACCAAAAGTCATCTAACAGTTCTGAGCAGCTCATTGCTCCATATTTGTGTCTGCCTTTGCACAAATAACAACTGTGACAATACGTAATTTTTGTTTAAAAAAATAATTAAACTTAATTAAACTTAATGGAGTATATTGAGTTAATATGTGCCTTAAATCTCAAACTTACTCGGATTTGAGATTAACATCAACTCCCATAACTGTTTTGTAATTTTGACAACATTTTCCTGTATCGCTATGTCAAACTTGTTCTTTATAATTGCACTGCATCCACATCCACATTGATTTTTTCTTCAGTTCTCATGTAACTCGTTGTGCTAGCTTAATAGTTTGAACAATCTAGAGCTGATCACTATAATTTGTGATTTAATGATGTATTTATCAGTCATGTTGCCGACCTGTTGTAATTTTCCAGGCTTTTCACAAGACAATTCAGGGAACAATTATCTTGAGTCAGTAAGTAAAGATTCTGATAAAGATGTTTGCCAAGAAAAATTCAGCAAACAAGTTGACGAAGTGCTCAAACTTTCAGAGTCTCCTGAGCAAAATCAAACAAAATCTGGCAAATATAATTTGCGCAAAAGTTTAGCTTGGGATAGTGCTTTTTTCACCAGTGAAGGCACAGTCATCTTGCTTCAAACCTTCTTGATCTTTGAATCAATTCTGTAAGATAATTTGATTTTATTTGTTGTTCACAGGAGTGCTGAATCACGAAGAGCTGGCCATTGTGAATAGCACATTCAAGAAAACTGAAGTTCGATCACTTCCTATGATTTTGGAAGATATAAGAAAGTCATCAGAATCAACTTCAACTTTAGATAATGATTGCTGGACTTTAGAAAACATTGAGGTAGATTTATTCGACAATGTAAGAGCTTCCATCCAAAAATCTTTTGGTAGCGGTGACAAAGCTTCTAGGTCGATAAAACTGAGCAAGAAAACAAATCCAGGTAATTGTTACTCAGATGCTTGGTTTGTTTTTTGTGTAATTGTTGGTATTTGCTATACAAACGTCAGCTTTGTATGCTCAAGGTCAATCATAGTACAGTTTCAATGTTTGTGTTGTCATTGTTCTAAGTAATGCACAACCATATTCTTTTGCAGCACTGGTGAAAGTTGAATCCACATCTAATAGCAAGGTACGTTTCTGCCTTTAAATAGTTATCTCCCTTGAATCATCGATGTAGATAAATTACCCATAACTTGTCATCTCAGAAGAAGTCTCCGGGCCTCACTGAACATGAATACGAGAATAAATCTAAAGAGGCAACTGTTGTTTTGGTACGTTCATTCTAGTTCACTTCACAAATGTTTTTTAATAGTCCAGTCACTTTGATATTTGACTATAGTTCAAGCATATTCTGAGTAAATGTTGCATTTCTTGCTTTACCAAAGGCATCCAGTGGTAAATCTAATTCAAAGATGTTATTGAAGCCTCCAAGAGTTCTGCCTAAAGCAACTCCACCAACTAAGACAACTTGTGTTCCAGGAAATAGTCAGAAAAGAAACGGTACCACAAGAGATATTGCAGGTATCCTTTCTAAATTATTCAGGCATTCTCAACCAATCTAGTCAAATAGCATTCAGTGTGCAAACTTGTAAATTCTGATTGCAAGCTCATTTCATCTGTGTTTTGGCTTTTGCAGGCAACACAGTTAATCAGAAATCATTGACGTCATTGAAAAAAATTAATGCAGGACCTTCCAATGTTAACTTAAGATCCTCCCAATCTCTAAAACCTTCATTGAATTTGGTCAATAATTTAGGAGACAAAGCAAAGAAATCATCCCAAGATTTAACAAGGATGAAAAGTACTTCTAGAACCATCAATCGTTCCGCTGGACCTATCTCTAGTAAAACATCTATAAGGCCAAGTGGAGCTAAAATTGTTTGCAGGAACAAAAATAATCCTGCAATTTCTTCGAAGTCCAGAGTCAATCTATCTTTAACTGCTTCTCCAAGTACCTCATTTGACAGTGTTGCTTCTGGATCATCTACTTCAACTAATTTTGGCTTTAAATCAGTTGCCAATTCTATTGAAGCCAGTTCACCCCCTTCTTTAGAAGGTGCTGAAAATGATGAAGTTTATTTGTCTGGTCTCAAGTCAGGTGCCAGTTCTGAAGATCTCGGACGTTCTCAAGAAAGATGCAAACAGTCTGAGCTATCAAAAGAAAATCATCAACAGAGCTGCACTAACACAAACATTGGAGCAAAATGCTTGAAGCCATCAGGTCTGAAAGTGCCAACTCCAAAAATTGGTTATTTTGATGCGGTAAGCCTATAAAACACCCAGCTGCTATGGTTCTTTAAACTACTTCTATAGGACCTTATTTTACTTTGTTTTGAATTCTCAGAATAAATCCATAACCTTCAATGCTAAAACATCTCAGACTCGCCAACAACCCAGTACTCTCAAATCCACTACTGGAGTACGTAAGACTGAAGGAGCGAACAAATTAAAACCAGGCAAGATTCAGCTAATAAATAAGGCTATCCCTCAGGATTGTTCCAAATTTCAAACCTCTGCTCCATTTCAAAATCCATCTAGAGAATCTTCATCTCCCCAACAGCTACCTATGCATCTTGGAACCAACGACTCAATTGTCACATCAAAAGCACAGTTGGAAATGAGCTCCATTGACAAGGATTTTTGTTCCCCAAAAGGTCATAACTCATTCAAGGGTGGCCTTGAACTGGTTGAAGTCAATAATCTGGAATCTGCACTGCCAAAACCAACTAGAAAAGACCTAGATTCTGATCTGCATACAGACCATATAAAAGAACTCTCGGTTTCTATTGATAGAAGTTCCAATCTTGCTACAAAGAATTCAGATATGGTATCTCATCTAGACGCACAGGAACCAGATTCTCAGAAGAGTCATCACAGTGATTTAGCTACTATCACTGGAAAAGAAAACGTTTTCCTTGCACAATGAACCAATCAGTCTGAACTTAAATTAGAATTACAGATCATGGTAATTGGAGCACAAATATTCTTTACCTCATTTTAGGAAGAAACTGTGTTGGCATTGTGAACTTCAATTAATGTCTGAATCATCTCTAACACTGCCCATTGACTGTCTATCCAAACTCTAGTTTCATCATCGTCTGGAATGATAAGGTGTGTTTGCAGTTCATCTTTCTGCATTTCTGCAAATATTCTCAATGAAAATTTAGTGGAATATACTCTTTAAATAAATAAATTGATATTGTGTGCCTTGATTTCACATACAAAGCCAATCTTTTTTTTTAATGTAGAGATTCATTAGTAATGGTTTTGCTTAATTGCTTTACCGGAAAGTATCCGTGATTGTTTTCTTTTCTGTTATCAATTTTAGATTTAGATGACAAAAATTGCTACTGTGATGAGTCAGATTATCTTCAAGTTTATATCAGCATCATCCAAAGTAGCAAAGGGGGCATATATATCCTGAACAATTTTTAATAAAAGTTATTGTTTTATATATATGTTCCTCGAGTTATTTGGCAGCCGAATCATTCAAAAGCGATGCCTCAGCTTTTTGAAAAAGTTTAATTCTTTATTTCTGTTGAGTAAGTCAATGAATCGATTATGGATTTTTTTTTAAAAAATTTTTCTGCTGATACTAAATGAGCTGTTGAATTATTTGAGTGATTTATGTTTCTTGGTGCCATTGGTAGGGAATGAAATTAATAGAGTGAAGCATGAATTTTCATTTTAAAAAATTTGGTTAAGAGCATATAATTCATATTACGTTTATTGGTAGGGAAATGGTAAGAATTACATTTTTGTGATGATAAAATAATTTTTTTATCATTAATGTGGTGATAAGAATTGCATTAATGTGTCGTCTTCATCCCGATTGTATATTTGTTCTATTTTGACATATTTATTATTTTATGTCTGTTTAATTCAACTAGTTGCTTACATGTGGCTTGCATTATAACTAAGTATTCAATTTTAACTTCCAACCCATTAACCTTCTTGACCTTGTGATACTGACATCCACTTTGTTCATTAAACCTTTTTTTAAATATAATTTAATATATAATATATTCAATTTATTATTTTTTGCGATCTGATCTGAAGCACTTATTGGGAATATGATAATACTTTTTGGCAGTTTGATTCTATATAAAAAAGCAATTGAATTGAAAGTGCCGCCTGGCTGAGGGACCTTAATGAAGTGGTGACATCAGTAATTAAGAATGACACTGACTAAATTTATTATTATCGCCGTAAGTTCCTCACAATTCATATAATGACATTGACTTAATTTATTATTATCGCCGTAAGTTTCCTCACAATTCATATACAAACGTTTAGTACTCTTTTTCAATAAAAAAAAATAAAATCTGCCACTCCAATAATTCTACATGATTAATTTCATAATCATCTATAAAAAATAAATTAAGAAATTATAATTGACTACTATAGAAAAAGGAATTATTTCAACCTTATTGAAATTCGATCATTATCCATTTTAATAAATTTATTTCGTATTAACCAACTCAATCATATCTTGGAGGCTAATCAGTACTCTTCTTTAGCAAAAGATGGAATCCGCTACCCCACACGATCGGTTCTACGACCATCTGTGAGGAGATAAATCGAGAAGCTACAACTGACCACGACGGAGGAAGACATTACTTTGATTTTATTGAGATTCGACCTTTGTTCATTTCAATAAGTCTGCTCCGTCATAAGCAACTCAACTATGTCCAGGGGCTACATTTAATACTCTTCTTCTGTAAAAAATAAATCGTAACTAATTCAGCTATGTCTCGCACGGTCGGTCCCACGACCATCTATGAGGAGGTAAATCGAGAAACTGCAGTTGGTCACGACGCAGGAGGGTATTGCCTCGACTTCGCCAAGATTCGAACCCTTGTCCTCTTCTACAAGTCTGCTGCATCGTAACCAACTCAACTATGCCCCAAAAGCTACAATCAATACTCTTCGTATCATATGTGTGTGTTTTAAATTATCCTTATTGACAAACTTATTTCACCAACTTATATTTATCTTTATTTTTATAAATGAATGCTAATCCTTCTGCGCAATTGCAAATTGCAATTCAATCTTGACTAAAAGACACGGACGGAAACATGGCAGAACAGGACAAAAGTAGTGGTTGTCGTAAAGACGCTCACCCTTCTTTTCTCCATAAAACCAGGAGAAGCAGGCAAGCAGAGCGCTTGCTTGTGTCAGTGGCACTGCAAATTGAGCAGAGACGAAGAAGATGATACGGGGCAGCACCAGCCTCATCGGCGCCGCCAATTTCGTCGCTTTCCTCGTCTCCATCCCCATCCTCGGCGGCGGGATCTGGCTCAGCGCGCGGGCCAACAACACCGACTGCCTCCGCTTCCTCCAGTGGCCCATCATCATCATCGCCGTCACCATCATGGTCATCTCCCTCATGGGCTTCGCCGGCGCCTGCTACCGCCTCTCCTGGCTCCTCCAGGCCTACCTCTTCGCCATGTTCTTCGTCGTCGCCGCGCTCCTGGGCTTCATCGTCTTCGCCTTCGCGGTCACCGACCGCGGCCGCGGCCAGGCTGTCGTCGACCGCGGGTACCTCGAGTACCAGCTCTCGGACTACTCCGGCTGGCTCAGGGACCGCGTCGCCGATCCTGGGTACTGGGAAAGGATCAGCTCTTGCCTCCGCGAGGGCCGCGCCTGCTCCGGCATGGCGCGGTACGACCGCGACCCGACCACCGGCGTGCCGGTGCCGGAGTCCGCCGATATGTTCTACCAGAGGCACCTCACTTCGATCGAGGTCAGTGTTCGCATCCCCTTCTCGAGCTCTTCCTCGATCGCTTTCTCTCTGCTTAAGATTGAATTTGAAATGTTCTCTCGCGATCAAACTGCAAAAAAAATGCCGCCTTTGGCTAAAAACATATATAAATTGAATTTTTAGCCTAAAACTGTCAACTCTATGCGACGAACAAGATCAAGATTAATGCAAAGATTAATTTTTTCTTCAAAATCTCAACTTTTGATGAATTTTAGCAACTTCTGTTAAATCGATTTGCTTTCAGTTCGGAAGCTGTCAACTTTATTCAGCATCTATCGAAGAACTGTGCGTTCTTGTCCTTTTAGTACTACTACCCTTCCTTTTGATCCCTGATCTTACTTAGACCTGAAAACGGTAAAAAGGCAAAGAATAAAGTGTCTTTCTATCCGCCCTCTTATCTTTCTTTTCCTCTGATTCTGCTGCTTCTGTTTCAGATTCTCTCAAAAGAGTTACAAGTGTTCGTTGCTCGTGTTGTTTCTAAATAAAGATGAGGAATAAAAATGAAGCAAAAGTCCAAAAAAAGAAAAGAAAAAGAAAAACTAATCCTAAAGTGATTTTTGCATAATGCTATAATAGCATCAAAAGAAATAGATCTTCTCCATAATATATTTCCCTTCATGATTGAGGAACCATGTCCTTATCCAAACTGAGCTGTGGGACCCTGGCATTAAAGTTCTGAATCGTATCTTTGAACCAATGGAAGAGAACCACATAGGTAGAGGATATTAAAGCCACAATTATATTATATATATCCTTCCTTAAATCCTCTTCTCCAAGGACAAGATCCTACTGGAATGAATGATGATCCTTCAAATTCCAGGCTATCATTCTGATGAAAACGACTTGGCCAATATATCTCATATGAATTTTTTTGGCAAATAACTAATGCATTTGCAGATGTTTCTCCAAAGTGTTTCAGCAAAGAGGTTTGTTTGCATCGAGAAACTTATTCCTCCAAGGAGAGTTGACACTCTGTGTATGCATGCATGCTTTATGCAGTCTGGATGCTGCAAGCCGCCGACTTCATGTGGCTACACGTACGTGAACGAGACGTTATGGATTCAGGCCGGGGTGGCAGTCGACGATTCAGATTGCGTCCGGTGGAACAACGACCAGCAGCAGCTCTGCTATCAGTGCGACTCGTGCAAGGCAGGCGTTCTCGCGAGCCTCAGGCACAGCTGGAGGAAGGTCTCGGTCATCAACATCGTCATGCTCATCCTCCTCCTGATCGTCTATGTAACTGCATGTGCCGCGTACAGGAACGCACGGAAGATCAGTAACAACGAGGCCTTTGGGGAGAACAGGATGACCAAGTCGAGACCCAGCAGGTTCCAGTTTTAGACCAGTAGTACTTTGCTTAGCTTCGCATGTACCAGTTGTTGTTCATGTCGATCATTCTAAACTTTCTCCGCCGGCGTGGGTCGGTAATATAGTGACTAGTGATATATGAACGAGAAGCTAAGTCTCAGATCCAAACTGGAGCTCCGAGCTCAGATCTGATGATCCACTGCTCAGATCTGTTCTCCTTCGTCTCTTTCGTTGCTCTGCGTCGCCGTCTTTCTTTCTTCTTCCTCCAATACTAAGCTTGCTGCACGCAGAACCCCCTCCCCTGTCTATACAAACAGCAGTTCATAGATGGGATTCCATATCGACCAACATTACTAAAAAGGAAACAAAACAGACAGAACAGCGTCACGGTGAGAGAACGGGAGAAAGAGGCGCAACACGACTAAATAAAGCTTCCATGGAGTAGGAGCGGCGACTAGACTACGCCGCTCTCCACCTCCTTGCTGGGTCCGATCGGCTACGCGCCAGCACTAGCGGCCGGTGCGATTCCCACCCCATTCCTTCCTCCTCGTCCTCCTCTTGCTCCGAGGCCACTAGTTCTCTCCAATTGCCCTTGGTCTTATTCTTCTTCTTCCTTCTGTTCCGCACCTCGAGCTGCCCTTTCTCCGATGCCTCAGACGTAGGCGGTTCGGGTTCCGGGAGGAGTGAAACGGCACCACGGGCGACCGCGGATAGCGAGGAAGACCGGTTGTGCGGCGCCGACCGGCAACGCATCAGCAGGAGTGCGTTCTTCGGTGCCACCGGAGGTGGCGGCGGCGGCGTCACCGCTTCCGCCGCCAGTACTTTTCCGTCCTCCTCATCTTCTCTTATCACGATGAACTCCAACGGAGGCCGTCTCGGGGATTCCGGCTCTTGCCGTTGATACCGACACGATCGGCCGCTGCCGACCCACCGACTCCAGAACGACCGTCTTTCGCCGCCCGTGGATTTCTTCGCTGCCGGGAAGAGACTACAGAGCAAGCTCCTGCGAAAGCACCGGCCACAGGGCCTCATCTCCTTCGGCGGAGCTTTGCTCGACTTCTTACTGCGGATTCGAACTTGGCCAATGCAGGTCACTTTTGGTGACGAAGGCTCTCTTACTTCACCTGTTGCCGCCGCCATGGCGGCCTGGTTTGCGACGGAGGAGCGACCTACGCTCTTGTTGCGGGGGCAAAATAGGGGGCTGGAGCGGGCAGAGCCGACGTGGCGGCCGCGGCTCCGGCTATCGAGGCCGGCCAGGAACCGTGCGAAGCCCAGCGCCGGAAGCTTCTCGCGGCCGGGACTCAACGACACCATGGCGCCCCCGGGCCTCATCATCTGTTCACACAACCAAATCGGGAGAAGAAGAGCAGATGATAATATATTCCTCGAGGACTCTGCGCGCTGCACTGCTAACTGTACCGATACCAGACGAGACCATGTGATCTGTTGTGAAACATATAACCACATTGGCACTGGAAGAGATCTCACGAAGGGCTCAATAAATCAAACACCATCACATTTAATGCATCTCAGTGTGCACGTTTAGCATCACTATGAGCATGTGAAAGACTTGCCAGCCTTGACTTCAGATAATTGTTATCTGATTCACAACAGGATCTGCAGGAAGAAGACAGCAGAAGTCCCTATAATATGATCAAGAGAGGCCTCCATCAAAAAAACTGCAGGAAAATAAAAAAAGAAACAATTGATGGTATAAACATGCACAGGAGTGGCAGTAAAAGCTGGAATTAGCATGGCAGATGTAGAAACATGGACCAGCAGGGAATCTATGAACACTCATTGGAGAGACAGTAGGACTTACAAATAACAGAGTATTCAAGTATTTACCAACTAATGAATAGACAAGGATTCTTAAGGAATCCAAGGTTCTCAAAATACAAAGTGCAGGCTTCATGCTGAGAAATGAGAATTGCAAAATGGTTTGGTCATCCTATTGAGCAGGGGCCATGCATGGTGCGAGTGAACTTGGCCTTGCGGCAAAAACTATCCTGAAGAAATGCCTATCCAACTTACTTTGGATATGGCTGCTTTGTGATTCTCTATTTTTCACAATAAGAATTATTTGCTCAACCCATGTAGTCAATGATATGTATAGTATCTTAAAATACAAATTATCCCTAGTAAAATTTCAAATTAAGTCCTCATCAAGTGGAAACAATGTCATAATAAGTATGTCTAAACCATCATCAAGTCATTATACAACTACTAGAAGATCAGGATCAAGATAATCTTTTAAGATACCTGTGTGCCTTTGGACATTCTGTTTCATGCATGCATCTCCTCTTGTTAAATTCTAAGTCAAACTATATGTTGAGCAACTAATAATCTGCAGCAAAAGGTGAAAAAAAAAAATTATCGATTAACCAATCTTCATAAAAAATATCAAAGGTACAATTCCTTCAAAAGTTTAGACCAGTCAACAAGCATGGCTTGGTGAAAAGAGAATAAATCCTCATATATTAGTTAATTGATCAACTAAGAACCAAACATCACTAGAACTTGTGATCATTAAAGTGAGAACTTGGACTAATTAACAGCGCTAGAAAGCCTTCGTCCTTGCTTCTTCAAATTATCTCTGTGACAAAATTCAGAACTTCAACACCAAGGAACAAAATTCAGAACCACAACACAAAGGAACTTCAACTCAATTACACATGCTTTAGAATCTTTTAAGTTGGCATGTTTAGAGAGATCAAGGGTACATAAGTGATTTTAGTTTGATAGTAAGTGAAGTGATGGGAAATATTTGGTAAAGATGAAGAACATTTATGTATCAAAATAAAATGAATAATTCTAGAGTCAACTAGAATATTTTGAGTTTGGAACTACCTCAGTTGTACTAAGATTCTCCAAATATCTAGGCTTGTGCTCTAAATAAGCCTAGTTTAAGACAACTACTAAAGATTGTGCAACCGGCAATTTTTATGAATCTTGACCGATAGACTACACAAACCAACAAGTAGGTACTGATTTTGGGACATGTCTAGTGTGAAGCCCCCCTTCATGTCAAGAAGATACATTTGAGGATTATACTAAATAAGGTTGTTTTAGGGCATATTTACAAATGACTTCTTTCTTAAAAGCTTAAATTTTGGGGCAAAATAGTTGCCCGAGTATATATCAGCTGAAGGATATCACATGAATGGATAACGTACTTGAGTTTTAGTTGCAAAGAGGGCGGCAATTATCATTCAACAAAAAAAACCGGGCAAACAGGATGTTAGAATATGCTCTAGAAAGCCATAAACGTCTACAAAATGGTTATTAGAGAGAAAAAATAAAGCAGAAAAGTGTCCAATAACTTACAGAGATCCGATTTTAATCTTTGGTCAATTTCGTCCTTGCAGCTCTCGCATTGTCGTACTCGAATTTGAGCACGTCCGGGATGGGAGAAGAATCCTTAACGTAAAGGAACGTCCCAATCCCGCTCCCTTCTATTGCTGGAAAGTAATACACGAGTATCGTATTTACTATCCAGAGCCACCCGGAACCGAGTACCATTCCGAGAGCCGCGCTAGCGATTACCTAACCCAGAAAACAAGCAAAGTTTTACCTGGGCAACGGTGTGGTACCCGAGGTACGCGAGGGAGCAGGGTGTGAGGAAGGCCGCAGGCCAGGGAAGAAGAGCGAGGAGATGCTTGGATCCGGAGGAGGAGGCTCCAGCGCCGTCGAGGAGGTGAGCAGTGTGAAGTAGGAGGCGAAGAAGAACGCGTATTGGGACTGCTGGAAGGCCATCCGTGGGAGTCGCAAACCTGGAAGGCAGCACATCGCGGAAGGGTGCGACTGCGCCTCGTCCATCTATCTCAGGGTGTGGGCCGGTGCGATCGGTGGTCGCCGGCGAGCGGGAGGCGGAGGAAGGAAACTGCTGACGATTCGATCCGTCTCTTCTAGAAGTCGGCGCTGGTTTGGCATCAAAAAAGGGATCGCCGGCGGATGCTCCACGTGTTCGACGCGTGCTCGCAGATTTTACCATTTTATTGAACAAAAGCGGTAAACAGGTTTTGGAGATATCTTGCTTGATAACGATACGATTTATGAAGCTCGGAGACAGCAGTGGGCCACTGGCAATGGTTACATCTTTGTCCTATGCCTACATCTTCTTCTTACACCTTTATTTCCATAGTCCCGATGAATACCATCCGACACTTCAAATCAGATGACGAGGAGTACAGAATATAACAGAACTAGAGTAGAAATAAAAGAAATATATGAGAACAATAATGAGAATGAGTCCAATGTGTGAGAATTGAGGTTTTTTTTTATAGATTCTTTTGTAATCATATTTTTTTATGATATTGAGAACATCTTTTATGACATTTAAAGTATTTTTATGGTATTAATATTTCTCTCTCTTCTATAATGATTATTAACTGCTATTATTATCTTTTAATGAGTATTCAAAATCTCCGTCCATAATAATCATTATCATTTAACTTTGGACCTGACAACTAATCATGTTAGGTTTTCCCAACTTAATTTCTTCTTAAACTTATGCACCGAACCCAACTTCCTCTTTCCTTATAGGTCCAACCTAACTGACACATTCCTACTGATAGCATATTATTACAGAGTATCATTAGCCACCTCGTGCATAAATCAGACAGTGAGTTGTAAATTAAGTTTGACTGTAGAATCCAATTGGCTGTGTACGTTAGTCATCCCTCTAAAGGCTATCAACGTAGTTCAAGCTTAGACTGTCGACTCAATTTGGGTTTATAAATGTGCAATCGAGTCAAGGACTCGAAAAACTGCCGACACAGTTAGGCAAGAACTTGAAAGGTTACTAACTTAGAGTTGGGCTTTTGAATACCTTCACATCAGATGTCATACTCATTTTTTCTTCGACACCACAAATATCATAACTCCCCGTCTTTTCCTTAACACAATAACATCATATCTCCACATCTACCTCTTGGTATAAACCGACATCATATTGGATAATCTTCTCTTGTATTGTATGACTGTTTGTTGGAGTTATGGGGATTTATTGAATTTAACTTTGCTAAACATAAATTCATATTTATTTGTTTAGAAGGCGTGAGCTGATAATATCAAACTGTCAAGGTAGATCGGTTGAGTTACATTGCTTGGTTATCAGAGTTGTCAGGGAAAGTCATATTGCACTGAGCTGCCGAATGTCAAGTTGGCCGAGTGTCGAGCTAGGTTGAATTGCTGAGTTGGTTGTGTGTCGAGCCAAGCTGTCGAGATGCCTTGTGCCCCTGAATGAGACGTCAAGAGGTTGGGTTACTTGACTACCGACTTGACTGAATCGTCGAGTTGATCATGTGATGAGCCGAACTACTGAATGTCAAACTAGGCCGAGTGTTAAGCTAGTTGAGTGCTGAACGGATGCTTTGTCAAGTGCTGAAGTGGCCCAGTCGCCCATCTGCCGAGCCGAATGTTGAACACTCCTCAGTGGTCCTGAATGCCGCAAAGTTCGAGCGATTCGAGTGTTGAGTTATCCGAGTGCCAAGTGCTTCCAATGAGGGATGCAAGCTGTCGAGATCGAGTAACCCTGAGTGAGAAGCATCTACTGACTACCTCCTGACAAGCCTCCTGAATGCTTCGGTGCGTGTTGGGATGAGACAAGCGCCAAATTACCCGAGCGCCACCAAATCCGAGAGGGTCATCTCTGGTCAAAGCCAAATACTTCCGAGTACTGCAAGATCTGAGTGGGCCAAGTGCTTCTTGAGTCTGAATGGATCATCGAGTACTCGGGCGCGAAGTCAAAATGCTCAAAGGAGACTTCGAGTGCTCGGGAGCAAAGCTGTTGATCGGGAAGCAAGGCCGAGTACTTGGGAAGTCGAGTCTTGAGTCGGGTAGGAAGAAATGAGGGATTTTCCGGAGATTGGTCAATTATGATCTTCAAACCAACATACTGAACCCAATCTCGTCTTTCTTTACCGGCCCACAATCTTTATTACTCAGCATGAGTATGTTTTCTGCTGCCATGCCTTTCATACACTTGTGCGTGGGAAATCAACTTTGTTAAAGCTGGTTCAATCATAAAGCCCTGAATTGAAAGGCACCACCGTAAAGTAGGAAATAGTGGAAGATAGCTTTTCTATCAATCTGTTCTCTTGTAGGAGTGCTTCAATTATTGCAAGCTAGAAACAATGCCAAACTGCTTGCCTTCATATGATAGAAGATAGTACATTTTCACATGTTTGGGAACACTACTGTACCTTATAGCACGAGCCCTACAGATGACAAAGTACTGTCAGATTATTGGTGTGCAACAAAAGTTGGCTGATGCACAAATTTTACAGCATAATTTACTATTATCACTTTCAATTTTAGTTTGTGGAGATGAATTATATGTTAATTATTATCAGTATGTGGAATATCTCATAAACAGAAGGTGACAAACCCTTGTCGCCAAGTCTCAGCAAGGCATCGTATTCATGCGTCCCCATCCCAAAGGAGCAATGCTTTGCATCGTTCCAATCAGTTCCTCATTGCCTTCTAAGAATATTACTTGATTTACATGATCGATCATCTCTAGCTCTATAGGCTGCAACCATTTGTCTATATATTTATTAGCTTTATCTGTTAGATCAACGATAATTTATCAGTCACTCATGTTTCGATTCTGCACGTGTTTCCGGCGGCGACGGCGGCGCCGGTCGGCGTGGCATGAGTACAGGGTGTGTTGGTGCTTCCGGCGCCGGTTCCGGCCGGTGTCGATCGATCCGCCCGAGGCGATCAGGAAGGAGTTCGAGAAGTACGCGGACGCCGGCGGTGTGATGGGGGTCCAAGAGGTGGCCGAGTTCCTGGCGGAGGTGCAAGGGGAGCCCGCAGTCGCCGCCACGGCGCAGGCCATCATCGACGACGCCAGGGAAGCGAAGCCCCTGAAGGTGTTCCAGAAGAAGAAGGGCCTCTCCCTCGACGCCTTCTACGGCTTCCTCTTCTCCGACGACAACGCCGCTCACCGTCCCGACGGAGTACGATTAACACTTCAATATTCATTTAACTAAATTGAACGAAAATAGAATTTTTTTCCCAACTTTATTGATTGAATCCTCTCCAATTTGCAAGCACTAACTTGATGCTGTGAATCATGCTTCTTTGTTCCAGGTATACCAAGACATGACTGCTCCACTGGCTCACTATTTCATATACACAGGCCACAACTCCTATTTAACAGGCAATCAGATCAGTAGCCTCTGCAGTGATGAACCAGTCATAGAGGCATTACAAAATGGAGTGAGAGTCATTGAACTTGATCTCTGGCCAAATAACACACACACTGATATTGATGTTCTTCATGGAGGGTACAAATACTCAATCTACTCCTCTCTCTACATATATATATACTGTCCTTTTGCAATATATATTCCTATCTGATATCATTAACTTTGTAGGACATTGACTCAGCCAGTGAAACTCATCAAATGCTTGACCTCCATTAAGAAATTTGCCTTTGCGGCATCTGAATATCCAGTTATAATCACTTTTGAAGACCATTTAACTCCAGAGCTTCAAGCTGTAGTAGCTCGGGTAGAATAAAAAATTAGCAAAGTGTTGCGATTCTTTGATTCTGATCTACGTATACATGCCATTTTCACTATGTTGTTTCCTGTATATTTATTCAGATGTTAACTGAGACTTTTGGAGCCATGCTGTTTACTTCAGACTCCAAGTCGCTAGAAAATTTTCCTTCGCCAGAAGCCCTGAAAAGGAGAATCATAATCTCCACTAAACCACCAAAAGAGTTCCTTGAATCATCATCCAAGGTGGCTAAGGAAGAAGAAGAGCAAACGGGAGGCCAAGTGAAGCCATGGAGTGGAGAGCTTTCAGATCACGAAGACAAACCTACTGATGTCAGTAATCTGCAAAAAAGAACGCACACACTGACACACACACACACACACACACACATAAAGAAATTTGTGTCTGATAAACTTGTTCACTGACAGATTCAGCAACAAGTGAGTGAGTTTGATCGAGAAGAAGAAGATCAGATAGTAGCGCCAGAATACAAGAATCTGATTGGCATTGCAGCAAAGAAACTGAAGAGTGATTTGGGGGCTGCTCTCAAGATTGATCCTCACAGTGTGAGTCGTCTCAGTTTAAGCGAATTGGCATTGGAGAAAGCTACCGTCTCCCATGCAACTGAACTTGTGAGGTACTACAAAAATCATCTTTGTTGGCGTACTGTAACCTTGTTCCGAAAACAAAAATCAAACAAAGAAAATTATAAGATGATCTTTCAGGTTTACTCAAAAGAACTTGCTGCGGATATATCCCAAGGGCACTCGGGTTACTTCTTCGAACTACAAACCATTGCTTGCTTGGATGCATGGTGCTCAGATGGTTGCACTAAACATGCAGGTATACAAATATGTCATGGTCGAGCCGCAATAGACTGTATAGCAGAATGTATCCAAAAGAGTAGACTAAAAGCTCTTGACCTCTACTACAAAGGTTCTTGAAAGGCGATGCCACTGAGTTTGAAGCCACTAGAAACCTCTCCACATTAATTTTTCTTTTGTTTCAATTGTTGATGAAGTTTCTAATGTATACAGGGGCATGGCAAAGCATTATGGTTGATGCAGGGCATGTTCAGAGCAAATGGAGGCTGTGGGTACGTGAAAAAACCAGATATATTGTTGAAGAATGATGATCCAAATGAGGTCTTTGATCCCAAAGCTGAGCTGAAAGTGAAGAAGATTCTCAAGGTGAACCATCACACACACTTTATTTTAATCACATCCCTGACAAATCTTCATACTCTCGATATGTATATGAAAATTACAGGTGAGAGTGTATACTGGAGATGGCTGGCGATTTGATTTCGACAAGCACCACTTCGATCCTTATTCTCCTCCAGATTTTTATACAAGGGTACGCAATCATGGATAAGCAGTAATCATTTGCGATATTAATTAATTACAAGAATTGGATGATTGAGGAATTGGTGTAGGTTGGGATAGCTGGTGTGGAAGCTGATACAGTAAAAATGGAGGAAACACATGCAGTTGAGGATGACTGGACGCCGGTTTGGGATGAAGAGTTTGAGTTCCATTTGAGGGTTCCCGAGCTAGCATTACTCCGGATCGAGGTTTACGAGCATGACTTATCGGATCCCGACGACTTCGCCGGCCAGACTTGCTTGCCAGTGTGGGAGTTGCGGACTGGAATCCGGTCAGTGAAGCTTTGCGATCACAAGGGAGAGACTCTCCCGTCGGTGAAGCTATTGATGCGCTTTGACGTCATTAATGTAGCTTGAGATTGTAAACTTATTAAATTAATAATAATAATAATAATAATAAAAGAACGTTAATGTTGGCCCAACGGGCCGGCCCAACTGGATGGATGTCACGGACTTAAAAGTGGGATTCAATTCAAGCCAATTTACTTCCGCAAAAGGAAACTTCTTCAAAAGAAGCGTCAATAAAATAAAATAAAATAAAAAAAAAAAATATATGGTATCATAATTATCGTCAAAAGTGGCAAGAGCCTTCACTTCCCTATCTGCCGTTCCATTCGACTCCACTCCTCGCTGCTGCTCCTCGTTCCAATCTTCTTCTTCATCTTCCGCCGATCGGGAGAGCTTCTCGTCCGCCAGCCCTCGGATCCAATCTCCGGTCTCTTTTATGGAACTCGGCTCCATCTCCTCCGCCCCCCGCACCGTCGAGGAGATCTTCAAGGACTACAGCGGCCGCCGCGCCGGCATCGTTCGCGCCCTCACCCACGGTTCGGCCCCTCTTTCTCCCTCTGGATCTATTTTCTTCCTTCCCCTTGCTTTACTTGCTTGAATTCTTGCTGCCTTTGTCGGTTTCGCAGATGTCGACGAGTTCTACGCCCAGTGCGATCCCGGTGTGTAATCCTTGGCTTTTTTATGTGCGGATCCGGATGGGTTCGGGTGTTTTTTTGACTGGGTTTGTTGGTGGATGCAGATAAGGAGAATCTTTGCCTCTACGGACACTCGAACGATATGTGGGAGGTGAATTTGCCGGCGGAGGAGGTGCCGCCGGAGCTTCCAGAGCCGGCGCTTGGCATCAACTTTGCGAGGGATGGTATGAACCGAAGAGACTGGCTCTCGCTTATCTCCGTGCACAGTGACTCGTGGCTCTTGTCCGTCGCGTTCTACCTTGGGGCACGCCTCAACCGGAATGAGAGGTATGGGTTCAATTAGGAGCGATTTCTCGTGCTCTTGTTCTGATTCTGGTTAATAGGTAGAGATGTTTAAGGAATCTGCAAGATTTACAAGTATTGCTCTAGATGTGTTTTACATATGTTGGCTTGTTCCTGCGGTTTGTTTGATTAGAGCAATAGTATAAATGTGTTGTTTTTATAAGACCAATAAAGGCTCTTTACAGTAAGGATATGAGTGAGCAGGGATAGTGGCCAAAGGGAATCACTATTTTTGGCAATTTCTGCATAGGTAGATTTTTGTGGGTCATAATAGTCAGTTAATATAATAAGTTACCGTAATGCCTTAAATTGTTTCTACCATGCACATTGGGTGAATGTTCATATGTGTTTGTATGCAGTGGGCACATACAATGAATTTTGACCCAAAATACCACTCTAGTTAACATGTTTTTTTTTCCATAGACAGATATGAGATAGATGCATGACACATTCCAACTACTTATGCAATTATGCATTTGAATTCTTGTTTCATACTAAAAAATGATGCATCAAAGAATGGGAAAGCTAGTAATATGTTTTAGTTACCATATATTTACCTTTATGTTAGTAATTTCTTCATTTCCTTGTGTTCTAGGATTCAGTTCTTGCATACTTTCTCAAACTTCCATTTTGGTCACTTGCATTTTACAATTTTAGGGAATAAGCAATCAGTCAATGCACACAACTTTGACACATCTTATTCTATAATATCGTTGATTTATAATCTTGAATAAAGCTAAAAGAAATTGACATCATGATATTTATTTCTTTGAAGTAGCCTACTTGACTGTCTAAACTACTCTTAGGTGGAAGTTCTGCATATTGTTTTAATTCTTTAATTTATTGAACCTGCATTTTTTTTAAGATTCTGCTAACCACACAAGATATTCTCATCTGACTACTGTCCACCACTAGTGTAGCAATTTCAAGGAGAGTCACCCATGTTCAAGCACAGTGCATGGATATTGGGCATGTTTATCTCCTTGTGTTGACTCTCATATAGAGCTGACAATCTTTGTCATGTCATGTTAATTGAGTGACTTTTGTCATTAGTGGATTCCCTTTACCCTTAAACCTTCAACTCTGAATACTTTATGCTTCGAGCTATAAAATGTATTTCTTGTCCTTGAATATGTCTGAACCATTTCAACTCTGAATGTTGTTTTATCATTTGTTGGAGCTGCACCTAATATTTTGTCCATATTTATCAAGTTTTTATAAAATTAATTTATTCAATAAACAGTTATCCATCCTTTTATCGTGGTCAGAACTTGTCATTTCTAGAGGGCTTCTATCCATGTACTATATTTCAGGTTAGGTTGGACTGGGTCATGCTATTGGGTTGTCTTGTTTTGACATCTCTAGTCTTGTGGATGGGAAAAATGTAGGCTTTTTAAGATATGGCTGATCATCGATGAAAGTTCTGATTAGACTGATTTAACTACTGTGAATATTTGGTTATGTGTGCACAACTGAACACAAAACTGCCCCTGTTTGTCTCTTCTGTTCATGCTTGATTGTTAAGCTTAAATTTAAGAAAGTTGAATACCGGTTAGTTTGATTTGTTCGTTTCCTTATTTTTTTGGTTTCAAAAGCTGATATATTTTCTTTGGCCACTTTAATTATACCATATAGTGAGCTACAAATGCATTTCTTGGTTTCCAAAAAGGGGAAACAAACCACAAAATTAGTTGGCTTTCAAAGTGTGGGTAAGACAGGTTTCTCTTATAGTTGATTGAGGAATTAACAATTTTGCTGTAGAGGGAAACATTGGATCATTGATTGAGAGTTCACTACCATCTGACTTCTAACACATTTTTCAAACCTTCTGTTCTCCTCCTTCATACTGACAGGAAACGCTTGTTTAGCATGATCAATGAACTTCCAACTGTGTTTGAAGTTGTTTCAGATAGAAGACGATCAAAAGAAAAGTCTGGTCTGGACAGTGCAAATAAATCGAAAATCTCAAACAAGGTAATAAGAAGTTAAAAACCAATCTCTTTAATTTCCCTTTACTTTCTAGCTAGTATGTTGACCAGTAACTACTTTTTGCTTTACAGCGAACCAGTGATGGACAGATAAAAAGCAACCCAAAGCCAGCTGATGAGGGGTATGGTGAAGATGACGACGATGAACATAATGAAACACTTTGTGGAACTTGTGGCGGAAGCTATAATGCAGATGAATTTTGGATTGCCTGTGATGTCTGCGAAAGATGGTTCCATGGAAAATGTGTGAAGATCACTCCCGCAAAAGCTGAGAGCATAAAGCAGTACAAGTGCCCCAGTTGCAGTTCAAAGAAAGGCAGGCAGTAAGAATATGGTGCCAGTATCCCCCAATGCAAAGGGAGTAAGAAGAGGCATACTTTCTTGTTAACTGTTATTTACCAAGTAACTGTAGGGCAAATCGAAAGTGCTTTCATGTGAAACAGAAACCTAGTGTTCAAAGAGTGATTAAGCAACCATGCGGCACCTCCCCAACATTAGTTTAGCAAGTCACAAATGTGTTTAATTGTCGAATCTACTTCTGTAACTTCATTGAATTGTATCAATGGCATTCTTCTCGTGCAACTTCTTGAATCGGATTCATGTTTGACTACTATCTAAGTTTGCGTATTTCATAGTATGCTTGTGCTTCGCTGTGAATTCTTTTTGCTTATTCTTGTTTTATTCATGTTCAAATACATGAGTACGCAAAATCGCAGAGCACGTAGAGATTAACAAGGCTTAGTGGAGAAGGAATACATTGCTCTAAATCTACGTCACAAAACCAGTCAGTCATCGAATTATCGCAATTGTAATTAATTGCATCATTAATTCGATTACTTGGATTTGATCGGCGACGTTAATGATGAAGGCGTCGGGGAGCGGGTGGACGGTAGCCCAGGCGTCGGTCGTCGGGGGGCGGATTTGAAGTCCCTTGACGTGGTGGTCAGCGATGAGCATGGTATGGCCGCCGGCCGGGTCGGAGTACGGCGAGAAGCTCCCAGGTGCTGGCAGTTGCGGTAGAAGGTGCCTTCCGTTGAACTCCGACGGAAGGCCTCCGGCACAGCCTGGCCGACAGTGCCTTCATCAGCCTCCGGCACAGCCGGCGTATTTCCGCACGGTACTCCTCTGTCAACTGTCTGTTTCAGTCCACTGACGGAATAAAATTCCAGAAGTTTTTTCTATTTTACGCACCATCATCTGTCTAAATTCAAGCATTTTCGTTAATTAATGGTTAATTTTCATTATATTCTCCAAAAAGTTCTTATTTTTCATTGGCCATCATATTTTCCGTTAACACTAATTTTTCATCATAATGTTTATTAATCAAAATAAAAGTCAAGAGCTTTACTTAATTAAATTCACAATGTGATTATATATTAATTTTATTTGGAAGTATATAGCCGCAGTTTGGTTTTAGTTAGTCATGTATATTTTATGAATTAATATATATTTATATTTTTAGATAAAAAATTATTTTGTTGCATAATGATGGTGCTCGTTTGCTCGGGTTCCTTCTACCTAGAAGTTGCATCTGCCACTTTAACGTTCAAGTCACTACCAAGTGGAAGAGTGGAAATCTTATAGAGAAGCGAGGTAAAGAGCAAAAGAGTACTGGAAAAGAAAAAGAGCTTAATGGATAAGAGTCATCTCTGTGCACGATAAGAAAATCATCATCTCTTTCATTTGCCTCCGTCGATCCTTATATAATCGACAGATGTAATTTACATGTAGTACCTGACATTGTTAAGCCGTTGGAGGCTAAGAGCGACAGTCGTTAGATCATATATTGACATTGTCATGTTGTTGATAGGCAGGTTGTTGGGCCGTTGGAAGTTGTTGGAGGTTGAAGTCGAGTGTCTGGGTTTTTCGAGTCCGAATAGGTATGACAAAGGCTGAGCTCGAGAGCATAGACCAAGAGAGAATTCAAATGCCCGGGAGTGCGGATTGACTAGTCCAAGATGAAGGCTGAGTCGGGAGTGCTCGAGAAGATTGACGAGTCGGAGTGTTCGGAATAAGACTCTGGTGACTCAGGAAGTGAAGCCGGGTGCTAAGGAAAGATGACCAACGACTTGGGTTGTTCAAGAAAGGACTTTGGCGACTCGAGGTGCTCGGGAATAATTTTGGATATCATCACATGCCCCCCATTGAGTCGAACTGAATAGTGGAGTTTAATAAAGTTTGATAGAAATACTATGAAAATGATCACCTCGATAATAACTCTGGATACCATCACATGCCCCCTCTTCGAGTCGAACTGAAGAGCGGGGTCGAATGAAATCTGATAGAAGTGCTGGTTCAAAGATGATTAGGTCAGTAATAACTTCGGATACCATCACATGCCCTCCATTTGAATCGAACTAAGGAACGAAGTCGAATAAAGTTCGATTAAAGAAATTAATAAGACAAAGGGTTAAGAAAATTTATTGTATGAGAATGCCACTATCAAAATCGGGGAGCAAGGATATCCAGAATGCCAGAGTCCAAGCAATTTAGGTCAAGGAGAGGAGCTCAATCCCAAGTTGTAAGGATAAATAAGAATATCAAGAGAATCATAAATGTAATCCCGCCTGAGGATTCATAAGATGTGTTATCTTCATCAAATCATGAAGTTTGGAAAGTGACAGATCCTTAATCGATCGAGAGATAAGCATGATCCTACGGCCATGAGAATGTTAATAATAAGAAGGCCCTGAATATCGACAACCCAATACTGTCCCAACCAAGGGAGAGATGCTCGATTCCTCGACCGGAAGGATAATAATCAGAAAGTCGAGAATATCGAAAGTCCAATAAATTCCCAACTTGGAAAAAATAATAATACCTAGAAGAGTAGAAGACTAAATGGTTAGAAGTTCAATTGATCCGGTGATAACTGTAAGAATACTAAAGAGACTAAAAGATCCATCCCATCCTAGGATAATAAGAATATTAAGATAGAAAATTTCATCGCTAATGGGGATCTTGCCTAATAAGAAGAACAACAACAACATCAAAAATCCAATAATGTTCCAATCGAGAATAATGATAATATCAAGAAGAGCAGAAGACCAATCACGTTAAGAAAATTAGAAAACTAATTAGTCTTGACTAAGGAGAGGAGCTTATTCCCAAATTGCAGGGACACAAGAATACTGAGAAGGCCAAAAATCAAGTCCCGCTCAGGGGCATTACTGAGCCGTACAGGGCTGTGATAGTGTAGTATAGCCCGAAGGCTGTTATGAAATATATGTGCTATTGTAATTTGCCCGAAGGTTGTTAAAAACTACTATAGCTTATAGTTGTTATAAGATATTTAGTCCATAAGCTATTATAGTTTGCCCGAAGCCATGTTGGAATATATCTAGCTCATAGTCATAATTTATTTAGGGCTGCTAGAAGATACTATATCGTATAGACTGTTATAATTGACCTAGAGGGCTACTAGAAGATACTTTTGTCGATCCTTATATAATCGACGGAAAGGAATCTCCATGTAACACCATTAACAAACCATTAGGAGGGCCAAAGGTGACAACCATTAGACCATATACTAACATTGTTGAGTCGTTGGTAGGCGAAGTATTAATTGGGCCGTTGGGAGTTGTCGGAGGTTGGAGCTGAATCTCTAGGTTTCTCGAGTCCGAATGAGTATGACGAAAGGCTGAGTGCTCGGGAGCAAAAATTAAGAGCGAAGTCGAGTGTCCGAGAGCATAAATCAGCTGGTTCAAGATGAACGTCGAGTCATGAATGCTCGCGAAGACTAACAAGTTGAGGTGCTTGAGATAGGACTCTAGCGACTTGGGGAAGTGAGGTTGGTGCTCGGGAAAGACGACCAATGACTCAGGTTGTTCAAGAAAGGGCTCTAACGACTCAAAGTGCTCGAGAATAATTCCGGATACCATCACATGCCCCCTTTCGATTTAGACTAAAAACAAAATCAAACGAAATCCGATAGAACTGCTGGTTCGAAGATGATCAACTTGGCAATAACTTCCGATATCATCACATAATAATGATATGTATATTTGAATATAAAATAAATAAAAAAATCATTTTCATGAACGAATTTTGATGTGTTCTCACGTACTTGTGCAACTAATTGACCTACATGTCATGAAATTAATTGATTGTTGAATTATCTCATGTCAATCCCGTTGAATTGGAAAATAATATCCAATGCATTTCAAGTTCCTCGACCCTTTCATATTTATTCACACGTGCAGGGTATCCAGTCCAACAAATGTATTTTCCTTTTTTTAAAAATAATAGTCAATATGATTGATTTTTTAATAAATAAATAAACCCTGCTGACGAAACAGATGAGAATGTGAATCGACGTTAATAATGAATAATTTGACTTTATTTGTAGAATATCATGTCCGTATAACACGAGTCATTGTAGAATATAATGTCCGTATAACACGAGTCAACCTGACACATACAGAAAGTCAAACGTCAAAGCTCAGAATTTTTTTTTTAAAAAATTAAAATCTATTACCCAACGATCCCATACAATCGATATTACGATCATCTATGAAAAAGTAAATCAAAAAATTACAATATAAAAAAGAGTATTATTTCAACTTTGTCGAGATTCAAATCCTTATCTTCTTTTACAACTTTATTCTATCATAATCAATTCAGTTATATTCCAAAAACAATTCAGATATTATTCAATGTCCACCCGACCACACCATTCAAACTATTAATTATCAACAAAAGCAATGTAAAACGCAAGACATTTCCATATATTTTCACCCTTTTCCATTCCACACTTCAATCCCTCTTCTTCCTTCAATTCACGTTCTCTCTGCTTCACACTCTCCTCCTCCTCCTCCTCCCTTTACCTAAAAAGCTATTATAAATAGACATCTTCCCATGGAGCTCCCTCCTCCTCATCATCATCATGTGCTCCGAGGGCCTCATGGTCAGGTGACGCCGGAGAGACTTCCCAAATGGAGCCACGCCGAGACCAAAGAGCTTCTCGCCGTCCGGGCTCAGCTCGACCGGAACTTCTCTGCTAGCAAGCGCAATAAGCTGCTGTGGCAGGCTGTCTCCGACATCCTCTTTCACCGCGGGTTCCGGCGCACCCCTGACCAGTGCCGGTCCAAGTGGAAGAACCTCCTCACCCGCTTCAAGGTTCTGTTCTACTGTTTTTATGTGATGAAGTCGATCGATCGATATAATAATATATGACATGATAAGATATGCAGGGGATTAGTGAGGGTAGTGGGGATCAGATCATGAATAGAACTTCGTTTCCATTTGGCGAGGAGATGAGGAAGATCTTTAGGGAGAGATCCGGTGTAGCGCAGCTTGTGCAATTGGATCGTGAATCGGAGGAGGAGGCCGAGAAGAAAAGTGCAACTCGAAAAAGAAGGAAGAGGGAGAAGGATAATTTGGGCAGGATGGCAGTGGAGGGCGTGGTGAAGGAGTTCATGAGGCGGCAGGCGGGTACGGATGCGCTTTGGTTGAAGGCGGCACAGGCGAGGGAGGCAGAGCGGAGGGCAGAGGAGGCAGCGTGGCGGAGGGCGATGGAGGAGCTGCAGGCGGAGCGGATGCAGAGGGAGCGACAGTGGAGGCAGCTGGAGGAGGCGCGGCGGGAAAAGGAGGCGGCGCGGGCGGAGCTCCGCCACGGGCTTCTCATGCAACTCTTGCAAAAATTAATGAACTCGAGATAAGAAAAAGATCGAGCAAGGTAAAAACGAAAAAACTATGCGAGTTACAAATTTTATTGTACTTGAATTGAACTGAACTCGATACTTCGATATATTCTCATACTTCAATATATGTTTATGGTTTGCTTGCAAATTGTTTTCTGCCCAATTAATTATCCAGAGTTCTTTAAGCAAATTGAATTACTAGCATTGGGTAGAGAGAGAATAGAAGGTTTAATGGAAGGTTTTGAGCAAGTTTTGATGATTAAAAAAATGCTGAACGAGTAATAATTCTAAACCATATATAAGAGGGATAGGATATTAGAGACAAAAGCAACAGCAAGCAAAAGAAACTTTGGCTCACACAAGCCATAACCTACATAAAAATGATGATGATGCATACCTCTTCCTTAACATTGCAGTGCATTCATAACCAACATTTTCAGTTGCCAAAGGAGCTTGCTGATAGCTCGGTAAACCGGGATCGCACAGTAGAGTAGAAGTTGAGGAGGAACTAAAATCATCAGAAGAAACTACTGTCTCTCTATCTGGATGGTGACATGACTGATGTTATACTCCCTCCTGATGTATCCTATAACCTGATCGAGCACAGCGTCAGCATCCGAGTCTCGAGTGACGGTAACATGGCATGCCAAGAGAACCTTCCCGACGGTGATGGCCCATATGTGGAGTTCGTGAATGGCAATGACACCGTTCAACTCGCACAGACCTTTCTCCAGCTCAGTTGCATCTATCTCTCGTGGAGTGCTCTCCATGAGCACCTCCAGTATGTTCCTCAGCATCTTGATTGTGGTCAACAGCACGATAACCGAAAAGATCAGAGTGCATATCAGATCAATAATCTTCCATTTTGGTTCACACCAAATGAGGCCGCCTCCGATCATGACTCCGATGCTTTGAATGGAATCTCCTAGAACATGTAGATAAGCACTGTGGACATTGATGTTGCGCTGCTTCTTCCTGACAGTAGATTTCTCCTCAGAAGGATGTTCAGAATGTTTCAAAAATGGAACTTGCTCGTCCTTCAGCTTCTCTTTGCTGGAGTATTGATGATGGTGGGTGGTGACAGTAATGCCATGACAATGATCGTGCTCAGCATGATCATCACCATGCTGAGAGTGGTCATGATCAGCCTCCTTGTATCCATGGTGATGTTTGCCGTGTCCATGATTGTGCCCACCATGTCCATGCTCATGACCGAGCATCACAGCCATCACAATATTGACTAGCAAGCCAAATGCTGCAACGACAAACATCAATTTGCCTTGGACCTCACCATTGTCATGTATAATTCTGGAAATAGCTTCATAAAGCAGTATGCCGGCTAGAAGCCATATTATCTGAATGGAGACCAGAGCCCCGAGGATCTCCACACGGAAAAAACCGTAGGACTGCTTTGGTGTTGCTTCCCATCCAGATGCCCAGAGAGAAAATAATGAGATAGCAAAAGCAGCAACATCTGAAAGGAGATGAGCGGCGTCAGTTAAGATAGCAAGACTGTTTGCGGCAACACCTCCAGCCACTTCTACGCTCATAAATACAATGCAAAAGATGACAGCGATTAGAAGCTTCCTCATAGCTGCAGATCTCTCTTTGGCATCTTTTGAACTGTTTAAATCACAGGAAACACCCCCACAAATCTTGTTTCCACCAAGGCCAGAAACCCCCGGAGGTACATCCATATCTACTTCAATAATATGAGGTCCATGAGAACTCGGTTCCTCCATCTGAAATGTGGAGAAAAAAAATGTCAGCTATTGACTCGCCGTTCTATTGGCATATTAGTTTTGAGTTTTGACACAAGTACTCCAGAAACTTACAGTTCTTTTTTCCTTCAGAATAATATGGAAAATCTAGGAATAGTACATTCAGTTTCCAAGAGGAATAAACATCAAAAAACAAAACTGAGGAAAAACAGCTGTCTATGTGAGATCCCCATGGGACTAGTCATCTTATAGAAGGATTGCTGAAGTCCAGTTAACATGCAAGGCCGAATAACAAGAACTTAACATCAATAAGTTATCCTGAAATCTTCAGGATATTTTTGGTGATGCTGCAGAAGCCAATGAAAGCTAAACAAGTTAAGGAATGTGATAGATGGTGAGTTAACTATGTTCCATTTAATTAGGATTCTTTACAAAAGATTCGAAAATGGCAGTGAAGAAGAGGCTATGATGGCACTCAAAGATGCCTTAACTTCTGGAACCAATAATCCTCAAAGTACAGATAAGCCTAAATATCTTATCCTGTATGATTGGAGTTTTGGAGAAGCTCTCGGCTATTTACAGGGTAGAGGAATCTAAGGAATAAGCTTTTTATAAACTGGTATTAAGGTAGAATCTTCATTGTTTTCATGTGTATTGAAGCATAGTAGTTAGAATCTTATAATTTCCATTTTTGACAGAAAATAACAATCTGGACTCAACTTTGGACAAGCAAACTTTGTCCCTAAAATCTACCTGACAATTAACTATTTTTGAAAGAATGAGCAAATATTGTTTGTGTCCAAAGTTCTCATTAATTTACACTAATCTTACTTGGCAGCATATAGAACAAGGAACAAAATGATAATAGAATTGAGAGTTCCCAGTTCCAACTGCTTCAGTTAACTTATAGTTAATTTATACTAATCTTACTTGACAGCATAGAACAAGGATCAAAATAATATTAGAATTGAGGGTTCCCAGTTCCAACTGCTTCAGTTGACGTATAATTAATTTGCACTAGTCTTACCTGACAGCACAGAACAAGGAACAGACTGATATTAGAATAGAGGGTTCCCAGTTCCAACTGCTTCATTTTACATAACAAAAGCGTAAAATTAGGGCTCTGCAAAAAAGCTGTCCCAAGAAAAGAAGGAAAAGAAAACACTCCTTCCCATAAAAACGATCATCTTAAGTTGAACTTGGCAGACAAATTCAGGGCGAACGAGAGATCTCTAATTATCCAAAAGAAAACATTCTCATATTTGGAACAAAGAAAACAACTTACACTGATCCTGCCAACGAACGAAATCAGAACGTTGAAGAACAGATTTCGACCTTCCAAGCCGACAAAAAAAGGGAAAAGGCATAAACAGTACCAAGAAGGCAAATCCAAAACGCTATCGAGACATGTTTTTGCTATTCAACAATGAATGCCATGAATCACATGCGACCAAAACTGAAACAAAGATATCTAGAATCTCGACCATTTAGGCTTCGGAGGCAACGGAACAACTTGGAACAAAACAAACAACGAGACGAATCTATCATATACCCTCGAACGATCACAATAGAAGAGATGATCCCGGCAGCGGAGGCGACGCGCTTCCCGTCTCCGAAACGATTGAGATTTGAGTGGAAGAAGGCAAAGGAAAGGTTGGATTTATGCCCAGCCCGTCGAAAACTGATATATTCAAACGGACTCACGATCCGTGAAAAAGATAACCAATACTCAACTACTCACCAAAACTCTTACCATTTTGATACGTGGAACCCGCGGCGAAAAGCAACCCATTTGCAATCAAAGTACCAAATCGGGTTGCATTCGTTGCGGTTTCTGCTCTAAGAGAAGTCGTTACAGTAGTTCCTTCGCGGTTACTCGGACCCGGTTCAAGTACCAGTTCGGTCGAGCTGTTTGGGTTGCCATACATGGACCCGAAATGACAAGTGCTTGTATCCCGTCGGAGGCTCGTATCGGACGAATGGCCGGCGCGTGACGAGCCGGTATATGGCAGATTTGAACGTGATTGTCGGTTTACTCACGGGTCAAAAAGCGCTGTATCACATTTGTGTCGGGATCAGACGTTTTGCCTACGGGATTTAGAGGAGGAAATTAAGTCAGAATTTAAATTTAAATAATTTTGAATTATAATTTAATTCTGTTTAATTCAAAGATTCAAATAACAACTCGAACTAAATTCAAATTTAAATTCTGTTCGGACTCGTGAAGTTGAGACTCGTTCAGGCTGAAGGTCAACAGTCAACGTCCTTCAGTAAATTCGAGTCAAAAGCAGGCGCACGGCTCAAAGCCTGGTCGGCCGCCGCCTTCACGTCGTGGCTCCCACTCGGCCGTTGGGGCTCCCACGGTTCTCGTCGAATAAAAAGGAAGCTATTGATTCGTGTATTCCTATCAGAAGTGCAGGTAAATTTGGCCGTTGCTAATCGCGGTGGACCGTGTCATTTGACCGGACTTTTCTCACTCGGTAAACACGCCATTCACGTTGCTTTGACTCAATAGTCAACTGCTGTGCGAGCGTTCCACTGTCCCTTCCCCACCCTTTGACCTTATCGAGAACCTCAAACGATTCCAAATTCGTCGTAATCGTCAGCATCATCCTCGCTCGAGCTGCTCTCGTTTAGCTAGTTGTTCTTAAGCTTGATTTCACCGTCTCCCGACGCCTATAAATATAGCCAAGCGGAGGAAGAGAAGAAAATTAATCAAATAAATAAACAAGAGATCTGGAAGAGAAGCCGATGTCGTGCTCGATAGCGATCGCGAGTTCGCCGGTGTTTTCACCGGAATCCCTATCTTTGAACCCCAGCTCTGCCTCCGCGTCGCCCTTCTCCTGCTCATCATCTTCCCCCTTCCGGTCCCGGTTCCAGAGAGCCGCCATCTCGCTGCTGGCGAACAGCGGCGGGTTCGGAGCTGCGGCATCTCCATCCGTGGTGGCAGTTGATCCGTCCCCGCCCCTGCTTCCGTTGGGATCGAGCGGTTCCCGTCCCGTCCTGAAGAGGAAGCGGCCGGCGCGGATTGATATTCCGTCGGCCGAGGAGTTGCCTTTCAAGACAGAGGCGGTGGATGGCAGGAGGGAAGTGGCGGCGGAGAGCGCGAGGTATTCAGTGTATTGCAAGAAGGGGAGGAAGCGGTTGGAGATGGAAGATCGGCATAAGGTGTCGCTGGACCTCAATGGGGATCCCAAACTGGTAGGTGCACTTCAAGAGTTGCATTGGTGGTTCTAGCGGAATTAGCTATATCCATTGGTTAAATTGCCCGTTCTGTGATTGCAGGCTTTCTTTGGCATTTTTGACGGCCATGGAGGCAAGAATGCTGCTGAGTTTGCTTCAGAGAACCTGGACGAGTTCATCGTAGAAGAAATGTCGACGACCGCAGGAGCAGAGTCCAGCACCATCGAAGAAATCATCAGAACTGGATACTTAAAAACCGACGCCGAGTTCCTAAAGAAGCAAGCCGACGGAGGCGCTTGCTGCGTCACCGCCTTGGTTAGGGACGGCAATCTCATCGTCTCCAACGCCGGGGATTGCCGTGCTGTCTTAAGCCGAGCCGGAAAAGCAGAATCCCTGACCTACGATCACCGGCCCTCTCGTGAAGATGAAAGAGACAGAATTGAGAGCCTCGTAAGTGTCTGCAACTACTCGATCATTGATTATAGCGATCGAGCTTCGGATGCTGCCGTTGCTCACAATGAGTGGTGCGAATCTTATGCAGGGCGGCTACGTCGATTACCGCCGAGGAACTTGGAGATTACAAGGTTCCCTGGCGATTTCCAGAGGGATCGGGGATTCCCATCTCAAACAATGGGTGATACCGGTGCCGGAGACTAAAGTGATCGGCATCGATGCTGAATGCGAGTTCTTAATTCTCGCATCTGACGGACTGTGGGACAAGGTACGAATCAAAACCTCTTCTTTTTTTTTTTTTTTCATCTTTTGTTCTATTGAGTAAACTGTTAATAACTTAAATCCCTTGTAAATTTTCAGGTTAGCAATCAGGAGGCAGTAGATCTTGCTCGGCCACTGTGCGTGAAAGCAGATAATAATGCATCGACATTGTCTGCTTGCAAAAAGCTCGTGGAACTATCTGCTGATCGACGCTCAATGGATGATATAAGCGTGATGATAGTGAAGCTGCAGCATTTTGTTTGAAGACATTGCTAATCTGCTAACAGACAGAAATGGAACAAATAGTTGTCGAATTGTGTGCTGCAAGTAAAATTTTCATGGTCTTGCGGCCCTCTAGATTTTCTGTTTTGCATTTAGATTCTTTTGTTTTTCTGAAAGTTGTAAGGCAACTGAGCTTTGAATCAAATACTGCAAGGCATCAAGAACACTGCACTTGGTGTTTTTAAATGTAAATTACCTTTATTGAAATCAGGAGAGAAAGGAAGAACTGAAAGGCAAAACTTGCCCTGGATCTCACTCACAAATCACAGCAATTAAACTGTCTGACACACAATCTCTGACACAAACCACTCTGAATTGTCTAAATCAATTTAGCTTAAAATTACCAGTAAGGCAACACGAGAGAGGAGAGGTAATGCCAAATCAAATAGCCTACGTAACGATGGATCTCTCTCCCTCCTTATTGTCCATCTAAGTAAACGTAACTTAATTCTTAAAGCTAATCAGGGATTTTGCGGCGGGAACGGGTTCGGGATTTCGAACCCGGGGTTCGGCACAAACGTGTCGTCGTTCCCCGGAAAAAACTGGAACTTAGTCGCCGCCAGGCCGCTGTCGCCTGAGCCACCACCCGTCGCCGGCGTCGCTTGGGTCCCGACGGAGTACCTTCCGGTCCCACCGGTGACGAGCTCGCTGTCCTTCTTGTCAGCGAATGCCGGAGTTCCACGTCCGGCGAGGCCGAGCCGAGCGACGGCAAAGAGACCCAAGAAGAGGAGAACAAGACGGTAATGTGATGAACTCGGCATTGCCACAGAAGAAGAAGAAGAAGAAGAAGAAGGGGCGCTGGAATTTGCTGCAAGTGCGTTGTTTCTATAAGAAGAGAGAGTAGTAGGTGGAGAGTGGAGGCGATTAAATTGAGTTGTTTGTTTCTGAATTCAATGCCTCAACGGCCCTTCGATAATCATGAACTTCCAAAGTGATGAAAAATGATGAGCGAGATGAGATTTGCAGATTTACAGTGTCTTGCTGATGATTTGTTTTCACTGTGTTGCAGCGTTACCATTGAAGGAACGAGAATGAATTATAGAATAGCAATCAATTCCTCAAGAACAGGTCGCAAGAAACAGTTGAAATTCATTAGCAATCGATTTCTGCCGAACCGTTTGGGCCGTATATCTCCTTCGCCGTCGAATGTGGCCGTCCGATCGGCATCGGACAAATCTACTCATCTGCCGACAGCCTGGATCGGACAAATCAGTAATTGTTATAATAATTTTAGATAAAACCCACTATGTTATAATAGTTTTAACCTAAACTTGTGCAACAATATCCACTATGATTAATCATTTTTTAATGAAAAATAAAATATCTTTTTAATATTTTTTAACGTGAGTATTATTTGGATGATAATAAATAAGAATCATCCTTTTAATTTTCTCCTAAATTTTACATATGTATGTATATATAAAAAGAACTCCGTATGACGAATTAAATTCGTAATGGACGGTCCCAAATTTGAATAAAAAGAGAAGGGTTGTGTTAGATTATCAGCCAACGTCAAACTAAGATAAATATTCAATAATGATATGGATGATCCATTAATTATTATACTAATGTTAAGTTGATCTCTAGAAGGAAGAGTTGTACGATTTGATTGTAACGTCTCAACAAGGATCTGCTATATCTCCAGAAATCGAGTGTAGTGAAATATGCAAGAGTTTGCGTTGCAAGATCTGACTATAATGTATCAGCAAGGACCGTTTTATCTCCATGAGAATTTAAGTGTAGTATTAAATGGACAAAAGCTCTTTCACCATAGGTTGGATAAGAACAAATATTATAGTAAAATTAATAGTTTAAGATTTGGAATATGGAACATAGGAATCCTTACTAGTAAAGCAATAGAGGTAGTAAATATGATGATTAAGAGAAGAATTAATATTTTATATGTACAAAGGACAAAAAGGATAGGTGAGAATATAAAGATATAGAGAACTCAGATTTTAAATTATGGTATATAAGAAAGAGTAAAATAAAAAATAAAGTGAATATTGTTGTAGATAGTTCGTTAAAAGATGAAGTTGTAGCAGTAGTTAAAAAGGAGATAGACTTATTGCTCTCAAGATAGTAGTGGAGAAAGAAACTATAAATGTAATTAGTATATATATGTACCTCTAGCATGATTAAATGAACATACCAAATTATGATTTTGGGATGACCTAGATGAAGTATTATAAAATATTCTGCCAAATGAAATAATTTTAATATTAGGTGATCTAAATAACCATATCGAAGTGAAAATTGAAGAATATGAGAATGTGCATGAAGGTTATGAGTTTGAAATAAGAAATCAAAAAGGAAAAACTATATTGAGTTTTGCAATAGCATATGACCTTCTACTAGCTAATATATTTTTTAAGAAAAGAAAAAGAATACTTGATCACGTTCAAAAGTGAGAATAATAAATTATGAATTTACTTTCTTATGATTAGGAAAATGGATAAAAATATTTATAAAGATTATAAGGTCATTTTTGGAGAAAGCTTAATTATCCCATGTATATTAGTAGTGTTGGATATATATATGTCTCAAGCATAGTATCAATAGAAGAAAACTATACATGACTCCTAAAATTAAGTGGTGGAAATTAAAAAATGAGAATCAAAATATATTTAGGGAAAAGGTAAGAGTACAAGTATTAGATGAAATATATGATTACTTTAATACGACATGGAATAAGATGATATCAAAGTTGAAAATAGTAACTAAGAGTATACTTGGTGAGTCAAAAGGACATACATCATCAAGTATTGGTGGTGAAATGAGAAAGTATAAAAGAAAGTGAAGGAAAAAATGAATAATTTATAAAAAATTATATATTTATAGGAATGAAAAAAATTTTAAAAAATATATAAGAACAAGAAAAGAAAAAGGCTAAGAAAGCAGTGAATGAAACTAAGAATGAAACTTTTAAACGGTTATATCAAAAATTGAATACAAAAGAAGAGGAAAGAGACATTTATAAAATAGCTAAAGCGAGAGAGAGGGAAAATAAAAGATATTATCCAAATAAGATCAATGTATTAAAGTTGAATATAATAAGATACTAGTAAATGATGGAAAAATAAAAGAGCGGTTGTAGATGTATTTTCATTAACTTTTTGATAAATGTTTAGGTGACCAACATAACTTAAGAATTTAAGTAGATCAAATAAGTATAAAAATTTAAATTTTTATTGTAGAATTCAAACTTTAGAAGTAGAACAAGCTTTAAATGAGATGCAAAATGAAAAAGTCGTTGGACCAAATGATATTTTGATAGAGATATGAAAGTGTCTAAGGAAATAAGGTATTGAATGACTTATAAAATTATTTAATATGATATTGAAAATAAAAAAAATATCTGATCAATAGAGGATAAATACTCTAGTAGTACCTTATATAAAAATAAGGGAGACATATAAAATTATGCAAACTATAGGAGTATTAAATTAATGAATCATACCATAAAACTTTAGGAAAGAGTAATAGAAAAAAATAAGAAAGGAGACCACGGTGATCGAAAATCAATTTGAGTTAATATTTGGAAGGTCAATAATAGAGTTAGACATCTTCTCAAGCAATTAATTGAAAATTATCAGAGCAAAATTAAGATATACACATGATATTCATTGACTTAGAAAAAGCTTATGATAAAGTCTCAAGAGAAATTATATGAAAAATTTTAGAAAAGAGATGTGTTAGCGTAGTATATATTGAACTACTTAAGAATGTATATGAGGATGTAACAATAAGAGTAAAGACTTCAGGCGGATTAACTGAAGCATTTCTAATAAAGACAGGGTTACATCAAAGATCAACTCTAAGTCTTTATCTTTTTTACATTAATCATGGATGAACTCACTGACACATGCAATACACAGTACCATGGTGCATATTATTTGTAGATGATATTGTTTTGGTATATGAGATACGTGAAGGAATAAATGTTAAACTAGAATCTTGATGGGAAATACTAGAAATGAAAGTTTTTTAAATTTAATAGAGTAAAGACAGAATATATATTATGTAAGTTTAATAATATTAGATGTAATAAGATAATTATTAACATAAGAGATGACAAGTTGTTTGGAACTGAGAGTTTTAAGTATTTAGGATCATTTTTGCAAGACGATGAAGGAATTGAGAGATGTTACATAGAATATAAACATGATGATTGAAATGAAGAAGAGTGTCAGGTATTTTATGTGATTGTAAAGTACCTTTAAAACTTAAAGGAAAGTTCTACAAAATGATAATTAGACCTGCTATGTTAATGATATTAAATGTTAATTATGACTCGAGCACATAAATAGAAGATGAGAGTTGTAGAGATAAAGATGTTAAGATGGATGTGTAGACATAAGAGAATGGACAGAATAAAAAATGAGAGAATTAAAGAGAAAGTCAAAGTTACATCTATTGAAGGAAAACTTCGAGAGATACATTTAAGATGATATAGATGTGTATTTAGATGATCAATAAATACTTCAGTTAGACGATGTGAAACTATGACAAATACATATATCAAACTAAGAAAAAAAAGATTAAAAAAGACTTAATTAGTAATAATAAAATAAAATAAAATTTATTTAAATATAGATGAAGATATAATAAGAAATAAAATAAAATTTATCAAATTATGATATAGAAGGATCTTATGGTTGATAATAATTATTATTGTTTCAGTAGTATGTATATATAAAAAGTATTTTAAATTTATTAAAATTCAACAATTATGATATATTTAATAATTATTCTTGGGATGTTAGCCGCTCATTTGTGACAAGCTATGACGTGTATTTTTAAAACGTCTTATCTTAATCGCATTGGTACAACCTAATTGGATCATCCAACTAGCTGCATGATCCGAACCCGATAAAGCACAGAGGCTAATTTTGTGTACACCGTTTGCTAAAACAAATCTGGCCGTTCATCAGATAGAATATAACCTCCTGTTCGGCTTCCGCTGTTCCATAGGGAACAGAAGGACACCGGTTGCCCCTTCCACCACAGCGCCACCGCCCCTTCCGTTGCCGGCGATGCCGTCCTCATCTCCCAGTTTCCGTCGCATTTCCTCAGAAGCGTCTTACATAGCCTCCTCCTCGAATGCCTCCTCCTCGAAGCCAGCAGCTGCCATCCTCTCCCGCCACCGCTCCCTCCCCTCCGCTGCTCGTTCCGCCGTTTCAAGAAACCTCGCCGCTTCCCCCTCCACCACTCTCCTCTCTGAGCAGTCCTTACCCCTGAACGCGGCGCTCGTCGAGTCCAGGAACCTCCACAGAAACTCCATTTTCTTCGCGAACGCCGCAGGATACCCGTCGACCATCCCGTCGCTGCATCTGCCGCCTTCGATCTCGCTTAAAACCAGGAGGTCGGGTTCTAACTTCCGCATCGATCGGAGGAACGTCATCCGATCATCGGCGCTCCTATGGCCAATTCGGAACTGTGCGCAGATGACTAGGGTTTCGTCTCGTCCGAGAGCTAGGGAGCTAGGCTCGAGATCGTTGGTGTCATCTATCTGGAGGTTGAGGTTGATGGATTTGGCGTAACGAAGGAGGTGGGAACGGAAATCGTATCCCGGCGGCGAGACGGAGAACGGCCCAGGCGGTGCGGCGGCGCCTGCTACGGTGAGGCGCACCAGAGGCGGACATCCTTCGGGACGGCGGGCTATCGCGTCGAGGAACGTCGGCCATTGGAGATCGTGGGAGACGCCGACGTCGACCACGCGAAGGGACTTGGCGCGGCGGCTCGGATCGCGGGCTAACGTTTGGAGGATGGAGGCGTTGGCGAGAGCGTTGGGTAAGGCGAACCAGGGGCTGACCTCGTGGAACTTTATGAGCGCCGATCGGAAGAGCCTCGGCTCCGATGTAACGAAGGTAACCGCCGCCTCCGCCGTCGCAGCGGCTGCTCCACCTATGTTGGAAATGCTGATCCCGGTGCAAGATAGGTGGTTGACGAGAGCGCGGAGTCCATAGGCAGCAAGCCTGTGGTTCGCGTCGCCAGAGAAACACTGTAGCTCTTGGAGCACGCATAACAGGTGCCGGACCCGAGAAACATTCGCTGCTTCGATGGCGGTGGCGCAGGGATTCAGCAACTTCTCCGCCCATCTTGTTTCCTTGCTTCCTCTGTTGCTTGAGGCCCCCGAGCCCCCCCCTTTCCCTGCACCTGGATCCCTGTCCCCGCCAGCTTCATATTTACTTCACCTTCCTTCACGAACTCTTCCTGAGCCTCCTTCCCAGCTACACCTACTGTCCTCTGCTTGTCTTGGATCACTGCGGTCGTATTGCCAGTAGTTGGACTCGTCGGTTTCTTCCTCTTCCTGGAAAATTCAGCTTGTGGAAGCAATTGGGGGCTGTTTGCCGTGCTGGGTGTAGATGACAGCGATGGAGCAGTGCAAGTCATGTCGTATTGCTCCTGGCCCTTTGCCCACCATTCGCAGCTAGTGATTTCATTTTGTGTGGAGGTGGATGATGCTGCACAAGGATCATCGAGGAAGGAGGAGATGAAACACATGGACTCCTCTAACCAGTCCATGAGATAGTGCTCCTGATGCTCGTTAGGCGAGGCTTTAGGGCCTTGGTCACCCTTGAAGATCATAGTTGTTCAATGAACCCTCGAGGTGACGTTGAGCAAGGTGGAAACGTATAATGACCACACTATTAGACAAGTCACAAGTGTGAACAAGAAAGTGGAGAGAGTTACTTCAGAGATAAATTTAGAAGTAAACAATTCATGACAGGAGGGAGATGAGAGCTGAGAATGGGATGAGAGTCTACAGGTGATGATTTCTGAGCATTGACCTGTGACAAGGAGTTGGGAGAGCATTGGCCACTGTTGGGATTTTGGCATGGAAATTGAAGACTAGAGAAGAGATGGTATAAAGTGAGGTGAGTGTACAACTACATATTTAAAAATTTGTGATTGTTGTTTTCGTTGGAGGTTGAACTACGGGCTTAATTTTCCTACATCTGATTGGTGCATGTGAATTTATTATGAATGATTGCGATCTCAATGGCATCTTAAGAAAAGGGATCCAATTCTTTATCATGATGATGTTGAGCTCTGCTTTTATTTGTATTCGCAAAGGTCAGAGTTCTATTTTTATCACAAGACTAACAGTTTAATTTACAGGACTTTTTGGATATTAGCTTGTGCTCGTGCCGTTCAATGGTTGGATGAGAATGGAGGTACTGATACAACTCCACTGGCTGCCAGAGTGAGGTTAGATCCAGAAACTTTTTTTATTCTTCTTTGTGATTATATTTGGGCATCATTCGTACATATTTGTAACTTCTAGGATACATCCTCTTGCTTTCCTAGTGTCAATTTTCTTTTCTTGCTCTAGATGATATGTAGGTGGTGTACACTTTTGCTGATGAATATATTTGTGGAGACCATCTCAAGTAAAAAGGAGTTTTGAAAAAGTGGCGAGCTTATAATGCAATCACTTCTTGGATGAAGCTTGTTTCTTGAAAAAAAAATTGATTTAAACTAAGAAACTTAAGTTGTGAGGCAGATCCCTAAGCAACCTTTGTCCAATCTCTTTTAGGCATTGTTGAGATCTTGGATGAGATAAATATGAACTTTTTTCTAATAAATCAGTTTGTAAGACGAGGATGGCGGCAGCCAACATGCATAGGCGAATTTTTTGTTCATGAATAGCTACAAAATATGTGTTAGTGTTTTACTTGTGGGGACCTTGGTGAGATAGAAGATGAATATTGTCACTTTCTTTTAGTTGAATTCAAGAAGACAAAAAAAAAAGCATGGTGGATAGAGACTTCAATCTGCCCCTTGGTATATAGCATAGAAAGCTCATGAATGAAGCTGTAATATGACTAAAAGACATCAGGATATGTCTTGAAGAAAATCCTGTTGCCGTGGGTTAATAGAATTACCTCTCATAATGATCAATCGACTTACCTTGTTTAAGTATCAGAATCCTCTGTTCTACAAATTTTACAGACAGTGGATAACCAATTGTAAATGGTTGATAACAAGTGAGCATTGCTCTATTATTGTTCTGGTCATGTTGTAACACAACTGCATACTATTTTTGTAATAGTATAGATAGAATAATCATTGACAGAAAAAAATAAAAGCTACTTGGAATAATATAAGATCCTAGATTGCTGATCTCCCTCGTCACCTGATGTCTATTATACATGTAGCTAGTCACATGTCTTTATCAATGTAGCTATTACACAGAACATTGAGCCTCATACAGATTAAAATGCAAGTTCCCACTGATTTTGATTTCCCCGTCACTTTCATTGCTTATGGAATGTACAGTGGCATCACCGAGCATGCTAAATGCTTGTAAAGAATTGTTTCTTTGTATAATCTGCACCCATGGCAGCATAGTATTTCTAAATCATTTGGAGTGAGTTCCAGTATTTAACAACTCATGCAATGATTTGAAGCAATCGCTCTGTGTTTGAAACTTTCTTGGGCCATGGGAACTGTGAAGAAGTTGAAACTTCCAATTATTTTGTGTATTCTGTTAACCTTATACGAAAGGGTAAAGCGAAACCAATATAAACTGATGGATGATGCGTATGACTAAGTCTATAGTAAGTCTTAATGGCTTCTCCACTTTCTCAATCCAGCTGAAGGGAACACACCCTCAGAATGCTCTCTGCTCTTCTTGATTCAAAGTTCAAACTTGTCAATTGCTAAACATCTGAAATTGTATGAGTTGAGTTTTCCATTTGTTCTCTCATTAAGACTGAACCATTAGAAGTGAGGAGGTCAGCATCCTTTGTCCCTCCACTTATCTGCCTCTTAGCACATCATAACCTTACTATCAATGCATGAAAAGGTTTTGTATCGTCTAGTTTGGACTGAAACACGACTGCACTAGAACGACAGAATCGTTCTTCCAGAAAATACTGGGGAGAACAAGGAAAAGGTTGACGTGCTTACAGACTCCTGTCTTCTATGTTCGAAACAATTTGTGTCTGTGTGTGTTTATTTATTTGTTCATCTGTAATCCCTTTTTTTGTCAGCTCATCCAACATATTTCTTTGAATGATCTATTGATTTATTAGATTTTTGGAGCTTAATCGTGTCTGCTCAGCACTGATATGAGATTGGGATCGGAGAGTTTAAATATTAATTTGTTATTGTAAATATAGTAGACGTTATGTTTTTTTATTATTTTTACTCTTTAACCATTAAAATGATAATATAATATTATGCTATATTGCACGAAATACTGAAAATTATTTTTTCTAATCTACATTCGTCTAATTACTGACGTGGCAGAATTAAAACTTAAAATGTATTATATTTGAACTAAAAAATATTAAATATACAAATTTTAAACTTGACAGGAAGGTTAGAAGTAGATAGAGCTGTAGCCAATCTATGAGGGGTGGATTAATCCGTTAGAAATTTATCATATAACGGAGTGGGATGGATCGATCTACTAATTTGGTAGTTGAAAAATATCCAACTTAACACAACTTAAGACGGGTTACAAATTAGATGGATCAATTTACGGGTCTATCAAAAAATATAAAAAATATTAAAATTTTTAAATTTGGATTGTAATTTAAATGAATAGGTTGAAAGTTTTAAGTTTGGATTGCGGTTTAGATGGGTCAAACTCATTAATTCATTAAATTTTCTTTTTTAATTTTAAATTTTTTTAAAAAATAAATTTTTTTAATCTGTGGACCAATCCATACGGGTCGCGGGTTGATCTACGCAGCACGGATCACGAATCTATTTTAAAATATATTAATAAAATTTTAATTTAATTTATTTAAATTGACCAATCCATACGGGTCACTGGTTGATCTATGCGGATCATGAACTTAGACGGATCGATTCTATTTATTTAAAATAGATTAATAAAATTTTAATTTAATTTATTTAAATTGTTTGATAGGATAGATCAATTTAATGGACTTAATTTAAATTGACGGTTTTGAAATATATGTAAAAGTTATATTTAAAATTAATTAATTTAATCTTTGAATTTTTATTATTGATTAACCGATTTTGGGCATCCAAAACTGGAAGACGATGATGAAATTTAGATTGTTCATCGATTTCTGTCCGCCGAATGAATCCTTTCGCGCATTGACCGACCGCGTCGATTTCGGCGAGGATCGCCGAAGCCATCTGAGAGTGCCGCATCGCGACTTCTGCTCCCCCATTCTCCGCGGGACCGTACCAGATCTTTTCTTATTATCCTCCTTTCCTCCAACTTCTGGTTCAATCCGCCATCGTCGAGGGCATCGAAGCTTCTCCCGCTCCTTCTCCTCCTCTATCCCCGTGACCAGCATCTTCGAGGTTTGTCCCGAATCTTACTCCCCAATTTGGAAGCACAAAGATTATGCCTTTTCTTTTAGGGTTTTTAGATTTTGTTTCTCACTTGCTGGATTCGTGTTTTCTGCCTCGGTACTTTTGCTTTTATGAAACGATCGAGAGGCTTGTTTTTGCAGATATCTTATGTTAAAGAATTTGGCTTCGAAATCCAATATATGTCGGTTTTCTCATTTGCCCTAAATTTCTGTACATGCTTTCCATTTTTTTTATTTGTATGCTCGTTTTTTTGCTTTCTGTGCATATTCTCCTCTTGTTACCCGTCTAGATTGATGGATTGATTCAATGTGAGATTTGTACAATGGACTATGTAAAAAAAAAAAAAGATCTTGGGGAATTGGATCAGCTTGCTTTCCAAATGCCATCATACAAAGAGAACCATGCCATTTGATACCCCTTTTCTTTCTGAAAAGGAGCTGCCGAGGCCATTATTTTTCCACAATCCTTGTCTCTCATGCCTCTCGAGCCTGACAACTTTGCAGTAGATTCCTGTCTCTCTCTTCAGTCTTCCGCCCTTGCACTGCCCTCATGATCATCTCTATGTCTTTGTAGAGAAGTTGGTTTGTACTAAATATATCCTGACTCGATCGAAGTTTTTTTTGTCAATGCTCTTCACTTCATCATTTTCCGTAGGATCTCGTATCACTTCCTTATTGATTCAGAAAAGGTGCTCGTTCTCAATCCAGTAGTAGTGCACTGCGCCACTATGAGTGATCTCACATTTGCTTTTCCAACTGCGTGTTCCTCTAGTAACTTAAAGCTGATGCCTTTCATGCTTTTCTTCTTTGTTTTGTTCCCTTTGCTGCTTTTGATTCGATCAGGGGTGTGACAAAGAGGGAGGATGATGGAAGGAGACAACTTCTCAGTCTTCGGCAATGGAACCCAAGTGGATAGCAAAGTCTTCCAATCTTTCCAGAAGAGCTTCCTTCAGGTGCAAAGCATCTTAGATCAAAACAGATTACTGATCAATGAGATCAATCAGAATCACGAATCAAAGATCCCTGACAGCCTCAGCCGCAATGTGGGCTTGATCAGAGAGCTCAACAATAACATCCGTCGCGTGGTCGACCTCTATGCTGATCTCTCCCTCTCCTTCACCAAATCTGTGGAAGCATCGTCCGAGTGGAGCTCCGCAGGGAGGCAACAGAGCCACAAGAGGAGTAGGCCTGAGCAGTGAGTGTCCACGACATGGCAGACAAATTAGGACAGGGACGATGTTAGAGCTTTGAAGAGAATTGAAAAAGAAGGGGGGGAATAGCTTGCTTATTCAAATAACAGGTGATTTCTTTCATTGCTGTAATCATTATGCCAAGGAAAGGTGTTGTCTGAGTTTAACAATAGTTCAGTTTCCTGCTATTTTGTCCTTGATGCTTCTTGTTCTGGTGTGCATTTATCATTCCAAGGATTCAGAACCTTGTGGAAACTGTGAGAGATGTTTGATGACTTGCAATAACAAGAAAATCAAAATGAAACATTGCAATATATTGCAATAGATAGATAATCAGGTTGAGGGTGCCAATTAGCTTAGCTTACTTGGTAGTGATCTTACAGATTATCAGTTAAAATTCATCTTCTCTTAAATGTGAGTGTTTGAGCTTTACATAATTATATTTTGTCAAAATTGTCAGGCAAGTAGGTTCATCAAGAACATCTTTGTTACTGCAGATCCTGGAAGCATTATTAACATGGAATGATATTTCATCATCATCATCATCATAATATTTCTAATACTATGAGATAGCATTTGTTTTCAGAGGAAGAACAAAACTTGAATTTGGAGGAAATGGAGTTGCTAATCCATAATTGCTTTGCCCTACAGCTTCTTTGTTCCATGAACAGGACAGTTAGCATATTGCAAAAGATGTTTCAGCAAAAAAAAAAAAAAAGGTTGTGGGAGGAAGGAGATGCTTGTTGAGCTTTGTGGACAGACACAAATTCTTTTAATGTTCTGACTCGCAAGAATCATTTCCTCTTTTCCTCTTCCTTTTGGTATGATTCTTTTCTCTTCCCTTTCTTTTCTTTATTCTGAACCTAATTAACTTCAGCACAACGAATATCCTTTTTTTTCCATCGACCAAACATGCATCGATCTCAACAGATGACTAACTAATACAAAGAAGAGAGTCTATTGATTGTGTGAAAAGGGTATAATTATTAGTAGAAAGCTAAAATGATTGTCTGAATTATTAAAAGAATAAAATAAATTAGTGTTGGGATTCAATTAGATATAATTTTAAATAACAATGTTAAAAATAACAATTTTATAATTAGACACATGCAATAAAATTATTATCATAGTAAATATTTGAATTGTATTAGTAATATTCAACTTAAAATAAGAAAATACTTGATAATGATAACTTAACAAATTACTTATATTTGACTAATATTTGTCCTCAGTATGAGTAACAGCTATGAAATAGCACTCAAGATAATGATTGACTATCTAGATTGTCTTAACTTTCAATCAACCTAAATTTATTTATTTTTTTTATTTTTCACATATATTGATGGAGGTACTGAGTCAAACGTTTACATTATAAAAATATACTTTTCTAGTCATACAACTGTCCAACTTCAATTCTTATCTCAAAGAGGATTCTTTTCATATGCATGTGGTTATTATAAGATGTTCGTGTATTGTTGATGTCCTAACATGATCAATTATATGATGAGTCTCTATTCATGCAATAAATGATGTGATTCAATTGATCAAACTTTCCAATGGTCGTCAATGAAATCAATCACCTTCATATAACACATCAAACATCAAATGCAAGAAATTAGAGGTGATAAAGATTGAAAAACACATTAGAATTAACTTGGGACTTTTTATAAAGATATGTAGCTCTTTTTTTTCAACCTACTTTGCCAAACACACATTATTTTCTAAAACTATTATAATATATTTTTTTTAAAAAAAAGGAAATTATACACATGCTCAAGAGAAGAGGGCCAGAGGGGATTAAGTGAGATATTGTTTAGGACCACCATGCATATTCCAAGCTAAGGAGGAATAAGAATAAGAAGAAATACAACCAATTCTATTTGGCTTTAGTAAATTAAATATATTGTACATAAATAGATGAGTATATTAAACATTATATAGTTGTGTATTATAATAACTAACCTATTTAAAACTTTAAGCCATAAGTTGTAAATGTGAATCTAAAATCTTTATTTTATAATAAATAGACAAGTACTTTAATTTAAACAATAAAACCTTTATTTTATAATAAATAGACAAGTACTTTAAACAATAATAATATAAATATTTTATTGCCAGTTCGATGTCCTTGCATATGTGGCCATTTCTTACATCACACCAGTAGACATGATATTCCTTGGAATCACATCATATCACATCTACCTTAATTCATGGCCATGGCCTAGAACCAATCTCAAAGCCTAGTGGAGAAATTAATTGAATAAGAATCGGTGGCCTTTAACAGTTAATCACAACTCACATCATGTGTGTTGTCTCTTAAGGGCACACAACAAGAACAATACACGAGAGCTAGGAAGAGATTAAAGTTGAGAGGGAGATTGATGTGCACACAGTTGCACCTCTTTAATTGACTTCTCACAGTTGATCTGATCGTGTGTAAGATTGTTGGTATGATGGATTTCATCTTTTACTAAAGAGAATTTTCTAAAAGGCATGTATAGTGAGGGGGGGTCCCTTATATTAGAGATATTTGTCCAAAATAATAAAAAAATTAAAATAATTAAATACAGTTAATATTATCTAAAAAGATAGCCCGAGTTGATAATCTCAAACTATAAAATAGGGGATGATAAACTATTTTAGGATCACTGAGCTGCCTTGTATGATTGAATTGAGTTGTCAAATGTAGAGTTGTCGAGTTGCGGAGCTTGGTGAGTGTTGAGCTTGTCGAGTCTCCAAGTGCTAAGCACGCTGATTCACTTAGTGTCAAGCTCGTTGTGTCGCTGAGTGTCTAGCTCGCCGATCACGAGTTGTAAGTTAAGATGTTGAGACTTGCGTTTGATGTAGTTTCTTTAAAACAGATTCATCTCCTCTGACTATGCTTCGAGGTCACGCTCAATATATATTTTTCAGGATATAACAACACAACCACGTATACAACCAAGCACAAGTTGCTTGTGGTAGTTGCTTGTGGCGAACCGAGTGAGTATCCAAATGTGGATGAATTCTACGTCTACCTTAGCTTTTCCTCTTATATAGGAGCACCAACCCTTAGTGGTATTAAATAGTCGACTAAAAGTCATTTACTATCCATTAAACTCAAAACATCAGCCGTCGATCATCAATGGTCTGTCATTTTTTTAAATCGACGATTACTAATTCACCATTAATCGTCCAACCATTTCAGATTGGTACATTAATGTATTCGTTACATACTTAAGCAGGTAGCAAAAGGAGGATTTAAGTGACAAAACATTGATTGATTTGTTTGGGCAAATTTTGCCTTGATAGGTCTGACATTCAATATTCATAGGTCATGCTTGTACACGAGTGACTTAGGTTCAGTATACTCTAGGCTCTGAATTTGCACCCCTATGGGTCGACACACATATTCACAATATTTATTGGTTATGATTCAATATAAACCAATCATAAAGTTATAAAACTTCCAATGTGAAATTAAACTCCCATTCACTTTTATTCACATTTTCCCAAAACCTTGTGTATGGTCGATTCATTTGGGCAAACTCTGCCCCAACAAGTTCAAACATGCGTAGGTCGTACTACACACGAATCACCTAGATTCAATGTACTCTAGGTTTTAAATTTGCACCCCTGTGAACCCACCTATGAAAAAGAATCTCTCTCCGTACATATTCACAATATTTATTCATTATTATTTAAGATAAACCAACCATAAAGTTATACAATTGGACTTCCAATGTGAAGCTAAACTCCCATTCACTTTTATTTATTCACATTTTTCCAAGACCTTAATTATACATCATTCTCAGGCTCAGTCAAGTCCCCACAGTCTTCACGGCCATTGATATATATACTGCCATGATCATCATCTTCTTCCTTTAAAAATTAAGAGTCCATTATTCATTTAAATTAAGATTCTTGTGCAACTAAATTATATATGTCTTGATAGGTTCAATTCTCTACTGCTAGTAATGCGATCGAGTTAAAGATAACAACTATATATCATGCTTCAAAGAAAATTAAAATTATTGCAATAATTTTCTTGTACGAGCTAGCACTGGTCCTTGTCTTCGTGGTCCTTGGATTTAATCTTCCCATCCAACTCTTGTACTATACTCATCCGTGAGTTGGAAATGATCGACTACAATGCAAATTAAATCGATCTTAAACTCAGCCCAGTTCTACGTTTTCATGACAAGACATGCAATAAACACCCAATGGCCTACCACTTCTGGTCCAGATCTCATAATTTTCTTTTATAATATTTAGATTTTCAAAATTAAATCATCTAGCTCCAATAATTTAAATTTAAATTTAAATTTTTAAAAAAATTATCCTCTCATGAATATTTTATTTACCACTGCAGTAGATTAAATTAAACAATTAATAGTTGCATGATGAAGGGGACCAGATGAGTGTGGATTATTAAAAGTGTCTGCATATGTATCTGAAAAACCATCTGCCATAATTAACACTATGTATGTATATCAGCTACTGTAACTTGACGATCGAGTAGTTCACTGGAAATTATTTTATTTTACACTGCGTGAAAGAGACTGAGCACGAGGGTAGTTGGTCACGTACCTGTCTACTGTTTCCACATGCATGGAAGCCAAACAAATAGGGTACGATATTTATGAAATTATTAATATAAACAAAAATAAAAATGTACTAGGAAATAGGAGATTGAAAGATGATATATCTATGCTGTAGTACTTGGTTGTTAATTTAATTGACAAGCCACCATCGACCCTGCTCGCTGGCTGGCTACCTTCATCACCGTCACCCAACAGTGGATATATATGCATATGTTTCTGTTTGATTTTTGTCATTTTTCAAGAACAGATGGTACAGTCGTCGATCGATCGTCTGTCTCTCGTCCAAATCCAAAGCTGTTTCTTTTAATTAGTTTAATTTTGATTCCTTCAGAAGGTGTCTAGCTCCTTCGAGCGAGCGAGGAGAGGATCGATGAATTAGAAGAGAGGAGATCGAAGAGAAGAATTGATTGTGTTTCTGTTTCTTCTCTTATTTGTGGAATTTATTTGTCGGCTTGAGTCGAAAAATATAGAGAAGGATGAGCGAGAAGGAGGAGCGTGATTTGATGAGCGTCGATTCGTTCTCACAGCTGCCCTTCATCGGCGGCCGGCTGTCGGCGGCTTCCAAGCTCTCCTCTTCCTCCTCCGGCATCCGCCTCTTCGGCATCGAAGTCGCGCGGCAGCCCTCATTCGACGGAGACGTAGCTGATGAACGTGGCGGCGGTACGACCAGCGCCGCAGCCGGTGCTAAAGGCGGTGGTGGTGGTGGAGGAGGAGGAGGAGGAGACACCGGCGAGAGTAGTGGTGCTACAACAGCCGCCTTCCGGAAGTTCGAGTGCCACTACTGCGGTCGGCGATTCCCCACGTCGCAGGCGCTCGGCGGTCACCAGAACGCGCACAAGCGGGAGCGCCAGCACGCAAAGCGCGCACAACTCAACCAGTCCGCTGCCTTGTACGGCTTCGGCCATGGCCACCGCCAACTCTACAGCGTCATGAATAGTTATAATAACAACCAGTACTCTGCAATCCCGTGGCGCGTGTCCGATGCTAGCTTCTCCGGCAGCTGGCGGTTGGCGGGGCCGGTGGCTCAGCCCATCAACGGCTGCCCGTTGCCTGGTCGAGGAGGAGTCTCCCCGGCGATGCCTTTACAGTCTTTAAGAGCAGATCGTGAACAGCAGAGATTATTTACAGGAGCAGGAGCAGGAGCAGGTGGAAGTAATATTTCGACTGCTATTATTACTTCTTCTTCATCACACCAATTTATGATGCCGAATTTGAAAGAGAAGGTGAGTCTGGATTTGCACCTGTGATCATCATCGTACTATCCTTTATCTTCTTGTTAATTGAATTCTTTACTTATTCAAAGTTCTTCTACTTTTTGTTTTTAACTAATTAATGATCCCCATAAATAAATCAATCCAAGATGGGAAGGAGAAAAATAGTGAGAGACAAGGCGTTTTGCTTTCTTGGGTTATATAAAATCTAACAAGATTGATAGGAGATATCTCAAACTAAAGGAAAAGAATTAATTTGGCTACTTGTTTGTCAGTATGCGATCTTCCCACGGAGGTTTCAAATTATGACATCAAGTTAGGGCAATTATCAGTTCATGTCGAAGGATGTTTTCTTCCTCTATGTCATAGACCAGGCCCCGAGCACCTCACTAAACTAATACATGCACATCAAAATACAAAATTAAAATTCTCATAAATTAGCAGCGGTTCTTCTAGATATTTATTCATTTATTGGTGATTTTTTTCTCTCTTTCCCTTTAAGCTTTTACAATATTTATTTATGTTATCCTCAGTGGCCACGTAGTCACACTGAATGCCGCAGCATCCAAACATAGAAGGCAAATAAATCTTAGCTTGGGAAACTATATTATATATATACCATCATCCTAACACTGATTGATGGTGACAAAAAATACAACAATTAATGTGGCTTAATATTCCATCAGAATAGGAGCATAAATAACAAATTAATTGTGCAGGACTACAAATTTGGTCGTGAAACAATAGCAGTGATAGGATTAGGATAAGTGCCTCAAAACCGATCACCCGTTCACAGCTTCAACTATTGAGGATGCACGATCTGCTACGGGAAAGTGACGAGGAAGCGTAAGGTACGCTTGACCTAGCGCGTAACTTAATGCTCTAGCGACTGGAACAGCAACAGCGTTTCCCACTTGAATGCATCTGAAAATGAGAATCAAGCGGAGTTAGAATACAACTTAAACCACTAAGTCACTATGCATTTTGCAAAAAAGAAAAAAAAAAAAAAAACAGATCGTCCATCATTCGAAGTACTAATCTGGGAAGAGCTCGTTGACAAGGAAAAGAAAGTTCAAGCAGATTTGGCATTACCGTTCTTTTACGGGTCCTCGAAGTTGATAATAATCTGGGAAGCCTTGAAGCCTAGCATTCTCACGAATTGAGAGCACCCTATCCTGCTCCGGATGCAGAATCACCTATCAATATGCAAACAAGAACTATGATTAGCAACTAAAATACACTATATATATCATAAATTTTAATTGTGTGCCTGGTTGTGAGGTTCACCTATTGTTACGACGGTGGGAACCGTTTCATCCCATCATAGTCGTCCAAAAGTTAGGAGAAGGGAATGTACTGTACTTTGAGGATTTTCCTCTGATAAAAGTCATTGCATAATCATGAACCTGCGACAAGGTTTGATTCAACCATAACAGAGGATATAACAATAGCTGACGGTCAACCCTTCAAAAGGGGGTTTTACGTACCAGAGGTTTCCCAAATGGCAAAAACACTCTCTCAACGTCTGGATCCCACAACTGTATTATCCTTACCAACTTTAAGTCCTGGCAGATCTCTGAAGTTTGCGCCCTATAATAAAGAGGAATGAAATTTTAACATTCATTTTGGTAAAAATGAAGAAAAGCTTGAGGTAGGAAAATAAAGTAAACCTTTTTATTAGGAATTGCACAAACACGTTGATAATCGTCCTCATTTAATTGCAGTGGTCTGTAGTCAAAAATCTGGTGCTTTGCAATCGGTCTGTCCACAATAGATCCTGAAGCTAAAGCTTCTGCACATTAACAGCAATCTATTAAGAAAGCAATCAACAAGAGATACTCGTATAAACAATGAGCAACAGTAGCACTGTTGCTTCTGGCAGTATCAGCTGATTGCTGATTTTTAAATTTGCATGTTAAAAATTTTGATTTTTTTTTTAAAAAACCCTACCAATCCTTGAAAGGCGAATGAACTTCTGAAACTCTGTGATTGGTGGTCTGCCGTGAGGCAGTTCGTCCCTGTCTTCGTAATTACCTATCTTATTTAAAATGCAAATGGTCCATAGTATCACTAAGATAAGCTAATGAATTATTTAAATCGAGGTCAGAGAATCATGATGAGCATATGAATACCTCTGGGAGATCAGATATAGCATCCTCCAAGAGTAGTTTCTTCTCAAGTTGTGGATGTTGATCTTCATCATATGCAACAATGTTTTGCTACAAAAATCAAGACATAAGTTCGAATCAAGAGAGCATGACTTAAAATGATAACGCTTTTAGCGACCGCGCAACTCGCTTAAATCAGACTCAAGTTCTCATTATTCTCATTTTAGTCGAATTTAGTCATAAAATAATACGAATATTAAAAATAAAGCTGTGTGTCATGTTAAAATTAGGTAACTGCCTAACAAAAAGAACTACGTAAGCATGTTTCAAGATGGCAAAAATTTTAATATTATATTAAACATGTCTAATTCAACTAGTAGAAAGAGAAACTAATTTATTCATTCAGGTTCAACTAGTAGAAATATATTTTATCTTTGGGAATGCAAGAGCATAATGTTATCAACTGGCATTCGCACGAATTAGTGGGTATAGGAGGAAGATGAATTGAAATACATAATTAATACCTCAAACTCATTAGGTGCACCTCCACGAACCACCACATCATGAGTAGGCAATGGAAACTGAGGCAAAATCTGCACAAGAATGTCAATACGGATTAAAAAGAAGACACTAAAATACTGCAAACTGAAAAAAGAATAACCTCAATTGGGCAAGCACCCCAAAGGAACGCACGCATCCAAAATTGAGGCAGTCCATAACATCCAGCAACCATCGTCCCAAGCCTTGCCTGATAGTTCATAGCAACCAACCTACTCAATGCATATCTTCCCAAAACGCCATTGGCAAACTTGAGTATGTCAACAACATTCTCCATGAGGACATATTTTGGCTTCAAGAACTCTACAATATCCATAAAAACAAACATTTGTTGATTTTTTGGATCATCCAGTGGAGCATTCTTATTTCTGAAACGATTAAATCCACTTATTCCTTGACAGGGAGGACCACCACAAATCACATCCACTTGGCCCTGTAATAGAAGCAAAATCAGCAATTGGAGAAAAAAAATGAAAATCCTGGCATTTTAAAATTTAACAATTCAGAGGGAAAAGTTGAAATTGTGATGGAAAGAATCATACAGGTAATGGTAAAATATTTGTTTTGTATCCATTCTTCACGAACTCCACAATTCTCTCTTGGCAATTGCTGGTAGATAATATTTAAGTTAGATATCAGCAGTAGAATGTGAAAACTGGATTGACACAGTAATACCTTAAGCCATCAATTGGCTCCCACGTATCATAGCTAGGATTATATCCAACCAACCTATAAGGTGGAGAGATAGACAATGGTTTTTGAGTTGCAGCTAAGGATGGAAAGTCCTGTATCACTTGCTTCATTTATATACCTTTAACTTTATTCAAACTTTTCCAATGTTATCCGGATCACCATAGCAAATACCAACTAGTTTTGAAACCTCAAATTCTTCACCATCTGAAGGTTTAGAATCTTCAAGTCCAACATCTGAACCATTTGAATCACTTTCTTCTACATTCAAACTTTGGTTTCCAAGTACACAATACTTTGTACATAGTTTCTCCCATTCAATCAAAAGAGCCAGAAACTCATCAGCCTTTTCATTTCTGACCTAGAAGACAAGGCTATGTAAGAGAACAAGAAAAACATTGCACAACAACTAAATAACTCTTAAATGCTTTGAATTTTGAAATAAAATAAGACATTTAGCAGCATTACCTCAGTCTCTGGATGGTTCAACTTTAAACTCTGACATGCATATTGATTTAAATCAACTGCCCAACACTGCAAAAAACAATATATTCGAAGTTAACTGTATACAATTAACACATAAAAAGGTTTGCACGAATAACATACTGTTTGGAGATTTATGCTAGACAAATTGGCACCCAAGCATATACCAGTGGACATAGCCCCACAACCTGAATAAAGATCAAGCAAAGTGATCACATTCTTTTGATCAGAAGACGCAGCCTCAGAATCTGACAGTGCTTTTTTATTTGAAAAATTAGGAGCATCATCTGAAGTAATAGTGGATGAAGAATCACTGTCAATTCTAATATTTTCTGGAATTAAAAAAAAAAACACTGAGTCAGTGATAGATTAGCCAGGACCAATTTTATATAGCCCAGAGAATACAAATATTACCATCAGGCAAATTAGTAAATGTAGAATATGCCAAAGAATATGATATGTCATAATAAAGGTCACAAGGAGGGATGCTTTTCTCCTTAACTTTCAAATCAATCTGACATAGGACAATAAAGTAGGTAAAATCTCTCAAAAACTAATGTAAACACATCAGCTCACAATATTGTACATATTTCAACTAACATTTGGAGTCTCTTGTTGAATTTGTAGCTTGGAGACAATGCAGTCCAAGACATTGTCATTTTTCTCTTCAGACAAAAAAACTCTCCTCGAATTAAGCATCACTTTTGAACTATGGCAATGGGCATGCTCTTTAATAACCTAAAATATAGGAACCAAAAATAAATATAGCAAATTCAATTTTCCAAAAAAGGCTAATGTTACTTACAGTGTCTTCTGCTTTAAAGAACCACTGAGCCGTGAAGTATTGTTGTTTATCAGTTGCTTTAAAAAACTCAACTATATGCCCAATATAGTCAGCCTCTCCTTCACCAGCCTAAAATTATTAAACATGATCAATAATCATAAGACAAAAAAAAACAGTAATATCAACCATGTTAACTATAGAAAACCATTAGTTTCAACTTAAATAGAAAGTTAATAAATTAATCATATAACCATAACGGGATCATAAAATATATCTTTTGTAGTAAATCATATTTAGAAAATTAGATCATCATGATCTTCAAACTTTCATTCCCATAGACAATATGCTTTATTTGACATAGGATATAAAGATTGACTAATACAAGTCGTACAAATATGGTATTGCCCACAAAGTGACAAAGATTCAGCCCAAATTATTGAGACTTCATTCATTTGTCTTTAGACATTCCTCATTAGCACACAGTTTTTCATGCTTGACTAATGCAAGATATCACAATCTCCATAAATTGTGACTCAACACCCTCATTAATACCTTAAATTCATTGTAAATGACATGTAATACCTTCTAAATGCAACACCATATCAAAACTATGAATAGACAATCTCCAACAAACCAACACTAAATATAACAACAAATGATGTGTTTACTTTGAGAAGAGGAAATAGAATAGGAAAACAAGTTTCCTTATTTCCACATCATTTCATTTAACTTATTTTACTTAGAACAAATTGAAAACAAAGAAATACTCCATTTACTAATTTATGTTTATGAGATATGTAAATTCAATTCCTTCCACTTACACCCTTGGGGAGAAATAAAATTGAGCAAGTGAGTTAATTCATAGTCCCTTCTCTTATGTATTACCTTCAATATAAACAAAAGAAATATTTTTTTTATTCTTTCTCTTTTATATTCAGCAAAACGAACAAAGCTTAAGAGAACAGAGCGAATTAAAGATTATTAATTTTCTATGTCAATCAATGACCTAAACTGTTTACATTGAGTTTTAGGAATTGGGCCACACAAATCACCTTATGAGCTTAACTTCCTGAATGAAGCTAAAATGCACAGTATCGGCTTAACTTCCCAAATGAGGCTAAAATGAGGCATCCAAACTATTGTAAGCATCAATAAATACTAAATATATTTCCTTTGGCATTTTAATAAGCTCATAATCAGGGCAAAGGCAAAAAATCTAAGCATCAATACAACTACTTGGAAGAAGACAGAACAAACACAAGAAAAAGAAAGAATGTCCATTACGCTTTTAGTGATCTTGATAATGCAGTGTAAAATTTAACAAATGAGTTTTTTTTATAGGAACTAAGAAATCAAGCATACACATAATGAGGTTATGTATTAATAAATGCTGCAGCCAAAGGATTATATTTATTCAAAATGTAGTCAAGAGAATCTTTGTAAAACAGAATGCCAATGAGAAATGCCACAAGCTCACTTTGACATAGGCATGTCATAAAGATTGTAATTAACTCCATCCACTGTGGCCTGCGAATTTCATCATCCACCCTAAAATTAGAGGAAAAATGTTACTCCTTGATCATAGATAATGTAGGGGAAAGGGGGAACCAAATATCATTTAATTGATTTTTTTTTTTACCTTCTAACACTTCCAGAAGCATAAATCCTCTTTAACCACACAACAAAAACAATGCATAAATATAATCCAGCAGATAAATAACTAAGAAAGTGGCATTTTTAAGTTGAAAATGAACATAACACAATCCTTACTTTCCTCTGGTATCTTTCTGGCCAGCGTTGTTTAGCTGCGGCCTCTGGAATCGGATCATCAACAAAGTGACAACCAAACACTGCACCTTCCTTGGAATTTTTGCTATATCCGACCCTCTTCTTTGGCGATATCCTGATGTTCATCACTTCATTTTGTTATTTTTCTTCCGTATCCTGCTCTTCAGCTTGCTTAGATCCTCGATCGCTACCGACATAATATCCTTCATTGTCAAGATCGTCGTCCTTATCTGATTGATCAGGTACCAGAGCCGCCGGCGCTACGCCATTTGCCCCTCCCACCACCACCGATGTCTCTCTCGTTCGCTTCTTACCTCCAGCTGCATCCTTGGCGCCACCGCCGTGCACATTCGTCGCGCGCTTCTTTCTTACTTCTGCACCCGTCGCGCTACCACTGTCAGTCTTAGTCGCCCTCTTCTTTCCTCCGGTGGTGGTGGGAGTCGACCTCGGCGGCCCGCTGCATCCGCCGCGTGCGCTTCTCCGCCGACGCCGTGGTCATATCGGGAAGGTGGGAGGCGGAGAAGGGCGCGGACGAGCGCAGAAGGATCGGAGAAGAGAGGGGCTGTCTAGGGTTTTGCAGGGCGTGACCGTGCGCCGCTGTGACGGGATGCTTAAAATGTGTCCGAGTCGGGGGCGAAATTTTGAGGTGAGAAAAGAGCGGGAAGCGGAGTTAAACCAGTTTGAAATGAAACTTGAGGTCCGTCAAGAACTGAATAAATAAATAAATAAATAAATGGGGATTTTATAATTATATGTAATGAAGGAACCAGTGAATGTTTCGAATATGCCTCAAGTATCATATTTCTAAATGTTAATTAATTAAATGAAAAGGAAAGTACGAAAAAAAATTATTTTGTTCCAGGGAAAAAAAAGAGATTTTATATTTTCTTTAAAAAAATATTATTTATCTAAAATTATCCGTGAATAAATTAGTAAATTTGTAATTTTATTGTTATTTCTGTCGCCGGCTCCGCCAGTGCTGATGTCGGATGAGCGTCCAAGCGAATCGAATCGAAATCCAAAAACCCTCCAAACCGAATCGAAATCCAATCAGCTCGTCGTCGTCCTCCGATGCCGTCCGTCCTCGGTCCTCCCTCCCTCTGCTTCCTCCGCTCTTGATGTCGCCGGATCCCGCTGCTGCGCCACGCCGAGGGAACGCCTTTCCTCCTCGCTGTGCTGTAGCCGCCGTAGGTCGCCGAGCCGCGCCCATCCCTTTCCTTCGGTTGTTTGATCCGTGAGTCTCTCCATTCCTAACTCCACGCCCGATCCTCCCTCAAAGTCTTCTCATTTTTCTTCCGTTTGGTCCTCGTATTTGGCCCCGGCCTCGGAATGGGCCGCTAGGGTTTGTTTCTAGCTCCGATCCCGAGGTGGATTGGCCACGGGATTTGCCGGTGTTGCTTTTCGGAAGCAAAATTATGTTTTGACTGCTAGGGCTAGGGTTTCGCTTACTATTGTTATTTAAATGTCATTCTTGGTGCAAAAGTTCCTTTTTTTTCATTTGGTTCGAAATGAAATCACGAACAAGAAAGAGAAAAATAAATTTACTTTCGTCTCACCTCGTTTGAATTGCAGGCCAATTTGAGTTTCGTTTATAGCTTCGTAGCGGCCTCTTCCCTTCGGGAGATGGTGGATTCGGTGGATGTGGTGTTGGAATTTCTGAGGAAGAATCGTTTTACGGATGCAGAGGCTGCTTTGAGGGGGGAGCTGAATGCACGGCCTGACTTGAATGGGTTCCTTCAAAAACATCTTGCCGTTGAAAAAGAAGAATCGGGAAGAATTGATGGAGAGGTTGTTAGCGCGAGGCAGCTTAGCACAAACACACACAGCGTGGAGAGCTCTAAAGAGTACATTGTTAAGGAAATTGAAGTAGGAGGATCTGGTAATGGATTCAAGAACAAGAAAGGTTTTACATTCTCTCAGGATAGAGGTTGTGGCTCTGTAGATCTTTATCCGTTGAAATTTAGTTCCAATAGTAGTAATTCTGATTCAGTTTCTAAAGACACTGCTGTAATTATCAACAATTTTGCTGACCTCTTGATATCAGAAGGACCAAAGCATCGCCACAGTACTTTTGTGCCTGAGAAGATAGATCGTGCTGTAGGTACTGATACCGATTTATCAGTAGAGCAGCGAAGTTCTTGTGCCAAGGACATATATAAATGTGAGCTTGAAGTGAAGCCTGAGATCAGCCAGCCTGGTAACCGTAAGGACAAAAGTGCTTATTCTCAAGACCATTTTGTCAATGACCTTTGGGTGAAAAATGAAGACTCCTTGAAGGGATGTTCTGTGAAGACAATTTTTCCATTTTCTGTGGACATGGCATCGTCCAGTTGTGGTGGTCTTTCCAGTGAAAAAAAAGAGTTAAACCATAAAGATAATGGCAATAATGTTATAGAATCAAGAAAAGAGCATCTAGGCGAGATCAACAGATCATACTTCTCATGTAAGTCTCAAGAAAATGCTGAAACCAAAGGCTACAAGAATTTTGATTTGCAGGTTAATTGTGAGAATCACCGGGATGAACTACCTAGGTTGCCTCCTGTAAGACTTAAGTCTGAAGACAAGTTATTTAATACCCATTTGGAGGAAAAGGCGGATCAACATAGATCAGGAATGAAGTTATCCAATATTGACAGTACTTTTATGATAGGATCCTTCCTTGATGTACCTGTTGGGCAGGAGGTTAACTCTTCAGGTATGTTGTAGCTGAGTGGTTAATGAGGGTTCTAGTTATGGATTTTAACTGTTAAAATTTGCTTAGTAGATCAATATGATCCTGCAAAAAATAAGGGTACAATATATATCCACTTGCTTAGCCATGGATCATGACATGATCATTGCATCACCTTCATTCATTAAAATTGTTACCAGTACTCTGAGTAATGGAAACTCTAATGAGATGCTTGCTGATTATTTATAAGAACGAAATTAAACCTTGTCTTGCTGATTGCTAACAGCACTTCTGTGGGCTCTTGTTCATTTTAATTCTTAGTAGTACATGTACCTCAGCTATTTAACTTAAAGATTCATAAAACCATCTTTTTAGGCAATTGTCCAGCCTTCCAGGCATTCCATTATTTAATCAGAAATTTGTGTGTTTTAGCCAAATTCAAGTATAATACTTATATCAAGTTTAGGAACCTCACAGATGATCCTGGCTCCAATTATATGTTGTACAACCTTTTCAAGCACTAAATTTGGCCTCTCAAGTGGCAAATGCCTTTCTACTGTGATATTTTCCAATATTGTTCACTCTTCACATCACTTCAATTGGTATTGAGCTGAAACATACACACACACACACACACACATATATTGCTTGCTAGTACCTTTGTGTCATTGTCAATGCTGAAGGTCTATTCTTGGCTTATGTCCTGTGGTGTGTAGTTGATTTATACACATGCTCACATTCTTTTCTGCAACCATAGCCAATGTTTTAAAAAATGTGAGATTTTAATACAGGTGGCAGGCGAACAATTGGAAGTAGTTGGCTTTCTGTAAGTCAAGGAATTGCGGAGGACACTTCTGATTTGGTATCTGGTTTTGCAACCATTGGTGATGAATCTAATGACTATCCAAATGAGTATTGGGATTCTGATGAGTATGAAGATGATGATGATGTTGGCTACATGAGACAACCAATTGAAGATGAATCCTGGTTTCTTGCACATGAAATTGACTATCCAAGTGACAATGAGAAAGGAACACATCATGGGAGTGTGCCTGATCATCAGGACCAGGCGCCAAGAAAAGATGAAGATGATGATCAGTCTTTTGCCGAGGAAGATTCCTATTTGTCAGGCGATCAGTATTTCTTAACTAAGAATGTTGAACAAGTTGCTATTACAGAAGGACCATTGGGGCATAAGATTCCAGGGGTATTTGGGAGAACAAATGAGAATGATCTAATAGCTCAATATGATGGGCAGTTAATGGATGCTGAAGAACTAAGTTTGATGCATTCAGAACCTGTTTGGCAAGGTTTTGTCACACAAAATAATGAACTAATTATGTTAGGGGATGGCCAAAACCCAATTGAAGTTGGACAAAGCCGCAAGGGTAATTCTCTTATAGAAGATGATCAGCATACTTCAATCAGGTCAATAGGTGTAGGTATTAATAGTGATGCTGCTGATATAGGCAGTGAAATTCAGGATAGCTTAATTGGAGGAAGCAGTGAAGGGGACATAGAATTCTTTCCTGATCATGATGTTACAGGGTTTGGCAGAAGGCGCCCTCAATGCGGTACAACCGATAGAGATTTGAACAAGTCAAAGAAGGAAAAGTTAAGTGAAAATAAACAAGATGGTTACATTTTGGCATATGAAAAGGATACAAGCCTGTCAGGACTGAATGCTGATGGCACCTTCTCTTTCCAGCCTCAGAAAACTACAAGTATGTTGGAGGTTGATTCTGAGAAAAGTCTATGTTCAGGGAAACCTGGTGATGCAATTGTTAATACTTTTGACGAATGTGCAAATGGTATAGTTTCAGAGGACCTGCTTGCTACTTGGAGGAGAAAAAGCAGTGATTCTTCTCCTGTCAGAGGCTCCAGAGATGAGAAGACTTCTGATGCTGTGAGGTCAAGGAACTCAAGTGCATCATCAGAGTCTGACTATGTTTATGATGAAACAGACAATATCAGGAAAAGGCACTGTGAAGTAAATGAGATAAGGGAAGAAGATCCTGGAACCATATTAGATGATGAAGTAGCTGCACTGCAGGAGCAACTAAGACAGATAAAAGCGCAGGAGGAGGAATTTGAGACTTTCTATCTTAAGATAGTTCATAGGAAAAACAGGCATGCTTATCCTCGATATTGTTTTTTTGCAACATTCTGGCTGAATGATAATTGGCTTTGGTTCATATTTGTTCCTCTTCCCTCACTTTTTCCACATGAATGATCCTCACTATCTGCTTACGAAAACTCATGTTTTAGAGTTTCCATCATTTTTAGAAAAATTGGTTTTTTATTTTTAGTTTGATGATCTAACTTTCAGTTTTTCTGTTCATGTCACGTACAGAACTGGGTTTGAAGAGGACAAAAATTTTCATGTGATTTTGAATTCTGTTATTGCTGGACGTTACCATGTAACTGAATACTTGGGTTCTGCTGCATTTAGCAAAGCTATTCAGGCACATGACTTACATACTGGTATGGATGTCTGTGTTAAAATTATCAAGAATAACAAAGATTTCTTTGATCAAAGCCTTGATGAAATCAAGCTTCTGAAATTTGTTAATAAGCATGACCCTGCTGACAAGTATCATATTCTACGTCTCTATGATTATTTCTATTATCGGGTGAGTGTATGCTTACATTTTGATCATCCATTTTTATTATTCTAATTCAATTTTTGTTGTCATTATATTCCTAATCCTGATTTTATGTACAAAAGATAGGTTCAAAATAGTTCTATTATCTAGGAATGCTGGAATTGCTTGAAATAGAAGTTTTCATAATAGCTTTCATCTACAGTATCATCATTTTTACTATGAACTAAAGGTGGGTAGGGAAGGTTCAAAATTTTGAATACTGAATTTAGGATTAGTTCTCTAAATTAAGGTCCTTAAGGCCTTATTTATGTTTCTAGATGGATAGTCCTCTAGGAAATAAGATAATGTCTTGAAAAGTATTTGATTATATTACTGTCATAATAGTTGTATATCTCTGCATACATCAGGACCTTGTAAATTTCTCAATCGATAGGCTACCTGTTTGACATTTGCATCACTCATGCATTTGCCTATAGTAGAAAAAGAAAATGAAGGGGAAATAAAAACACAGAAGCAATACATGTCCCAAAAAATTACTGAATGGATCTAAGAGCAAGGATGAGAATATTCAGGTTATACTTGTGTGTGCATCTCATTGTGCCGTAAAGCTAAAGCATGCATATAGTTTACTAAATTTGAGAGGGCAACATGGGATCCATCTCCAGCATGCACAAAACCAATGAGTTAAGCAACTTAAGCTTAGAATTTAAGTATGTTCATTATGAATTGTTTCTTGTTCTGCAAATCTTGGAAGGCATGATGTCTTAACTACTAAACTATTATTTCTGACAATGACAAATGCACCTTTCCTCTCATCATTCAACTTCTAGTGAGAATTAGGAAGTTATTACAATGGAATTAGCTCAAAATACATAGTTTCATGCATGAATTTTTGTTTCTTGTCTAAATTTTAGATGATGTTTATCATTCATTTCTTTTTAGAATATTTTGGAGTTTGATATTGTTATTTCCTTTTTGTTTTATTGATAATTTTGACCTGTGTAGGAACACTTGTTGATAGTTTGTGAACTTCTCAAAGCCAACTTATATGAATTTCACAAGTTCAATAGAGAATCTGGGGGCGAGGTTTATTTTACAATGCCTAGGCTGCAGGTGACATGCTCCACACTATTGCCCATGCTTATGATGTTACTTGTTATTTGATTTTCTCGAAGTTTTACCTTATCATTGCCATGAATTTTTTACAGTCCATTACTATTCAATGCCTGGAGGCACTTCAGTTTTTGCATGGCCTTGGGCTTATTCACTGTGATTTGAAGCCTGAAAATATATTGGTGAAGAGCTACAGTAGATGTGAAGTTAAGGTCATCGATCTTGGAAGTAGCTGTTTTGAAACAGATCATTTATGTTCATATGTACAATCACGATCTTATCGTGCGCCTGAGGTTATTCTAGGTCTCCCATATGATAAAAAGATAGACATATGGTCGCTTGGATGCATCTTAGCAGAACTTTGCACTGGAAATGTAAGTTCATAACTTGGAAAGTGATATACAACGTTTGTCTTTAATGCTGCTTATTTGTCCAATTGATTCTGGTTTATGTGGATAAATCATATGGCCAATTTAGAGATGGTTTTTATTTTCTACTTTTTTTCTTCCCTCCTACTGTATTATTCTTTTTGAAGGATGATATTAACACATCTTGCTGTTTTTTAAAGATGCATCAGTTCATAACATGAATGTTCTTTTACTTTGTCTCTGAAAGATTCATCTTTTATGAACAATCTGAATTCCCACTTCTGCAGGTTCTCTTCCAAAATGACTCTCCTGCAACGTTGCTAGCACGCATTATTGGAATCATCAGTCCTATTGATCAAGAGATGCTTGCGAAGGGACATGATACATACAAATATTTTACAAAAAACCACATGTTATATGAGAGGAATCAGGTTTGAGCCTCTGATATCTAGTCTATGTTAAAACCAACTTTCCAATCTTGCTCCAGTCTTTCTATAAACTGGTAAACATGCATTTTAAATTACCATAAAAATGAGATCATTTATATGATTGTACTGAAAGAATAAAGGACAGTCAAGTTTTCATATGACACTCATGCTTTGCAGCATTTGAACATGCACCATTAGAAAACTCCATATTCTTCTATTCTTGCCATTATCCATAAGCCTTTGAAAGATACACATATTTACTATTTGTAACTATTCATCATCATAAAATTAGATGCATGCTACTCTTTTTATCTTAATGTGGTGAAGGTCGCTAGTTCTCTCTCAGATGCTTTTTTTTTTTTTTTTTTAAGTTGAAAGCATGGAAGAGAAGCATTCCTCTAATGCGTTGATTCTCAATTTCATTGTCTTTTAGGGACACTAGAATAACATTTCATTGTCTAGGACACGAACAAGCTAGAATATTTGATCCCAAAGAAAACATCGCTACGTCACCGTCTACCAATGGGCGATCAAGGCTTCATTGATTTTATTGCATACCTTCTTGAAGTGAACCCGAAGAAGCGCCCGAGTGCTTTAGATGCACTTAACCATCCATGGCTTTCATATCCTTACGAACCAATATCATCTTGAGCTATCCATGGCTGGCAGTTGCTGCATTATCAATCAGTCTCGGTGAAAGTTCTCATTGTTATCATCCAACACATATAGATGATATTGTAGCAGACCGGTCACAGGCAAGACAGTGAAGTTCACCTCAAGTCACACAGACAAGGTCAGCCTAGGTGACTTCAAGAGTTTGAAATCAATTCCATTTTTTTTTCTTGGTGCCTAGTGTTGTGTGAGATTAGGATCTGACTGCTCTTCATGGAGTGTTCTTGTAATCTTACTAGCTCCTTTTATTATTATTTTGTGTTGGAAGTCAAAGAGTGTACTTGAGATGCACTCTGTGATGCCATTTTCGCCCAGGTCCTGTTGTATATTATGTGATTATTATCCAGGCCTATCAAATTTTGGCCTTTTTAAAATTTTAGCTACATTCTGCAAACATTTTGTGCAAAGCAAATTCCAGGAAGGTAGGATTTGTTCGTGGAATGCCAAACAAAAATGCAGAAAATGATTTCTGAATTATGCCATACGCATGATCCATCGCAACCATTCTGTAAACCTTTGTGAAGAAGCTTTGGGTTGCCACTCAGTCTGCCATGCCATGGAACTCACAGATCTTTCGATCGGATGTTGAGCATGTTCATAATATATATCTTTACAAAATAGTTATGAAGATCATAGTTTACGTTTATAAACTCAACTGAATATGATAGAACAATGATATAAAGCTTCTTAAAGCTTGAAGCAAGTGTAGTGCAAAGGACATCTAAAATAACCACTGAGCCATTTCCTTCATCTACTAAATCTTCTTAACACACTAATGCTCTTAGATCAGTATTCCTACACTCGTATTCCTACAGATTAAGATGCAAATGAAACATGCGACATGATTATCGAATGGCACAAACCTGAGAGTTATGTGAGGGGTGGAGACTCAGGTTCAGAACTTGTAATGGGCGTGAACAAAGATACTGTATCCTCTCCTGACATTGGCCCAAAGTTCAACGATGTCCCGGATAGACGACGCTGCATCTCCTTTAAGTACATACCGGAATCGCGAGAACGGGATCGGTGTATGAGTAACTTGGGGCTTGCATTGCCGGCAACAGTGGCCCATTGTGGAGTGGGAGTCATAGAACCATTTTCATTTGGCTTCCTTCTAAAATTGTTGTTCCTTCTTGAACTCAATTTAGACACATAAACTGCTTCCTTCCCTGTGGGGAACAGATTTTGCAGTTTCTTTTGCTGCTGTTAAGAACAACAGTAATAGCAAGTAAAAAAAGAAGATTTTGAAGCAAAAATATGGAAGAGTGGTGCTAGACAAGAATAATAATGTATATATACTCGATATCGCCTTTTCAATTCTTCCTTCTGTAGCCTTAACAATTTGTACTCTTCCAATATCGACACCAACGAAACCTGTAACAATTAAAAGCAAAACCAAAAGATAAATCACCAGATGACACATTAGTTCCAGATAAGAATCAAAATCCTCTTACCCCATCATACAAGAAAGGCATCCGTCTTTCTATCTCCCACACAAATATTTTGTTCATTAATTTGTCGACCATATCTGCAACAAAAACTAAGGAATTCAATCATAGACTAAGTGAAGAAGCAATAAAGCAGGCCAACCAAGTTGTACCTGATATTTTGTTGACGGTAGCCCGTGCTTTCTCTGCTCGTTTTAGATTCAAGTGGAAACCTCTTCCAGCAATGTACTTGTTTGGATCCTGAATCCAGAAGAAGCCAAGTCCAAGTCAGTCAGTCGATTATTAAGTAACTTAAACATGGTGGATAGATGAGCGAAGTAGAGAATTATGGCATTGTTGTATGAATCCATTTGAAGATGGAGAGTGTAAAACTAGATATTTTACAATATAATTCTGAGCTTGGCAAATAGAAATGCTAATTAGTCTACCTGATCATAACCTTCAAGCCAGCTCTCCTCATCACATGCAGCGAGCCATTTGTTTACCCCATCCATGATTTCTTTCCTGATAACAGTTTCTTCTTTGGCTTTTGAAATTTGCATTTCGATGTTAGCAAGAAGTTCAGAAGAACTCAGAACACCTGGAAACCGATAAGAATCACAACAAGTGACTTGATGCCATATGTTCTTCATTACTCTCAACATGGCTTCAAATGTGTGTCATACATTTACCTGAATCTATCTCTGCGTTGACATTCTCTGGAGCTGTGCTCTTATCAGGTTCAATGTGTGCAGTTCTGCATATCTCCTCTAGTTCTGCCCTTTTAATCAGAACAAGTTCTCTTATTCTAGTCGCTTTAAGGTTTATCAGCCTCTCAACTTCAGCCTCCAACTGTTAAGCAATACTCTCATAAACCGCTTTTCGTTCAAAATTATGTTAGTAAAGCTTCAACAAATCTAACCTTCCCAATTGTGTCAAGAGAGTAGACACCAGAGCACCCAATGTCATGTTCATGTTCAGGTGATTTCAGAATGTGTTCTATTTCTCCATAGTATTTTCGCTCTTCGTCCGGTGTCTCCAACATGTTCCACAGATCTAACAGTGATCTCGCTGCTTGCGATAACTACAAATCATAAATGCTGTGTCAAAATGTATCATTGAGAATTAGACTTGAAGATCATCATCAACCTTTTCTTTTCGCATGTTCTTCTCAGTTTCTAGCTTCAGGATGGCTTGGGATAGCCCCTCGAGTGTGGAATCAGTAATGTTTGTCGAATGTTTCCCACCATTATCGTGCAGGCTAGGGTGCACTGAATCGACTGTCTTTCGAAAGTCCTCTTCGAGCAGACCACATAAAGAGTAAATCTCATTTACAAACTCCAAAACTTTCTGAAGGCGATCGGACTGAAGAAGAAGCCAACATACAAATTGCAAAAAATTAGTTCTCAAAGAAGTATAAAATCAATGGCAAAGTAACCTAAAAGAAAATTTAGATGAAGAAATTATAGTTTTTTTGACATCCTTCAACCAGGCAGAGTAATCCAAGCTGCATAAGCAAGAAACATACCTTATCCTTCTGGAGTCCCTTCAACTGTAACTGATACTCAGTGAGTCTTCGAATCGACAAGTCATCTTGTTCAATCTCAACAGCATTAGTTGGAGGAGGATGGCAAGTGGTTCCTTCAATCTCTGCTTTAATCTTCTCAATCTGTGACTGCACATCTGTGAATTGTCTCGATCGTTCCTCTCTTATTTCGCGTAGAACTTCCAAAAGAGGGGTAACTGAAGCAAGCTGCTCCTTCAATGGCAACTTCTCCATCTACACAACAGTGAACTGCTATGAATTCTAACTGATACAATCACCATACGAGTGCAAAATTGCAAAAATAAAACATGTTCTTAAACCAACAGCCGAAGTTCTTTCAAAATGGTAGATAAATCTCTAGTTGATCAATCCTAAAATACCAGTATGTAGATTGAATCAAACAGTGAGTGATGTACCATGCATGAAGATTATCAAATGGAAGAAAGCAAGGAAGATTACCTTTCGGTGGAGACTGCGTTCATCAAGAACAGCCACAAGAGAAGCAACCTCTGCTTCTTTGGCCGCCACTGAGTGATGAAGGTGAGCCCTAGCTCTGCCGGCTTCTACGATCTTCTTCTGGTATATCTGCCTGCACTCGCTCTCCAATTCCAACACCATGCGGTCCATGTCCTCCTTGCTTTCCCCAATCTCCGTCCATATTTGCTGTTCCAAAAATCGGCATGAACGATGAAGAAACAGGGAAACCCTAAATTTACAATCTTTTCCAACAATAAGGTAGAAGAGAAGAATGAACCTTAAGCTCTCCGACGAAATCACCAAAGCCGGTCGTAATCTCCACCTCTAACCCTAAACTCGCCATCTCTTCTTTCCTTCTCCGCCCCTCAATCCGTCGGCGAGGAGGAGGAGGAGACGAAGAACAATAATGAGCCAAACACCAACTTCCCGCTCGCTTGTTTCTTCCTCGAGCGGAAACGTGATCGAACTCGCCGCGTGCGCAGAAAGGAACGACTTTTCCGCTTTCCTTCTCCTGCAAGACGGGATTTTTGGCTCTTCTTCTTGCTTTGCAAGGTTGTTTGCCAGAAATGGCTGAACTGGAAATGGAAGTCGGCGTCTTCAAGAGCGGGCAACGCCAAATCGAACACCAGCAGAAAGCGACGGCGCGTGTGCGCACTAATCAACCAGGGTAAAGGAAGAAACTAGCAAAGATTGAGATGGGATCGATCCCTGGAGGAAGAAAGAGCGGGTCTTTATAGCTGCTTCCGGCTCTTCATCGATCGTAGTTTATGGCACTTCTGTTGGTAAAATTCCGAACAGGAGCGATCGAGCAGCAGTGCAGATGTTGTTGTCGACGAAGGATGGCGCACTGGTTTTCTGTTGTTTATTATTTTTTATTTTTCGATCCAAAATATTCTTTTTACGTGCATGAATATTCAAGATCGTGCAGTTGCACGAGTTCTTGTTAGTTCCAGCCTTCGTTCATGGCGATGGTGGCAGTTCGAATTCAACAGACGCCATGTCGCCATGCACTAACTGCTGTATATATATTCTAAAATCAAAATTCGAAGATTGAAAGAAACAAATTTTCAAAAACTTGCTTCAGAATCAAAAGTAGTTTGATTTTTTATTTTTATCCATTTTCAATGATCGGAATAATGTTTCACAACTTCTGGCAGAAGAAGAATGATCAACAAACCAGAACATTAATTTAAATTTATATTTTAAAAAAAAAACTGCTTGCAACAAAACAAAACGAGAAAAAAAGAGAGTAATGTTTTGATTGAATTGACAAATTGAAGTCAATTATTTGAATATATGAAAATTGCTTCCGGCCAAGATGATCAATATGACATCGCAACTGCTAACGGTGGCGGTGGAGCTTTCACGTCACCGGCGGCCATCGGAAAGCTGCCCGTTGTTAATTCTGTTCTCTGCGTTTGTTCGGTGGGGCTCGGGCCGTTGGTTGGCGGGTAATAATCTCCACGTCGAAAGCAGCGGGAGAAAGAAGGATGTTGAATCGACCCTGCAACTGTACTTTCTTATTTCTTTAAGA
>NC_133877.1:3529365-3547179 GCF_044706935.1 Curcuma longa
GTGAGATTTTAATACAGGTGGCAGGCGAACAATTGGAAGTAGTTGGCTTTCTGTAAGTCAAGGAATTGCGGAGGACACTTCTGATTTGGTATCTGGTTTTGCAACCATTGGTGATGAATCTAATAACTATCCAAATGAGTATTGGGATTCTGATGAGTATGAAGATGATGATGATGTTGGCTACATGAGACAACCAATTGAAGATGAATCCTGGTTTCTTGCACATGAAATTGACTATCCAAGTGACAATGAGAAAGGAACACATCATGGGAGTGTGCCTGATCATCAGGACCAGGCGCCAAGAAAAGATGAAGATGATGATCAGTCTTTTGCCGAGGAAGATTCCTATTTGTCAGGCGATCAGTATTTCTTAACTAAGAATGTTGAACAAGTTGCTATTACAGAAGGACCATTGGGACATAAGATTCCAGGGGTATTTGGGAGAACAAATGAGAATGATCTAATAGCTCAATATGATGGGCAGTTAATGGATGCTGAAGAACTAAGTTTGATGCATTCAGAACCTGTTTGGCAAGGTTTTGTCACACAAAATAATGAACTAATTATGTTAGGGGATGGCCAAAACCCAATTGAAGTTGGACAAAGCCGCAAGGGTAATTCTCTTATAGAAGATGATCAGCATACTTCAATCAGGTCAATAGGTGTAGGTATTAATAGTGATGCTGCTGATATAGGCAGTGAAATTCAGGATAGCTTAATTGGAGGAAGCAGTGAAGGGGACATAGAATTCTTTCCTGATCATGATGTTACAGGGTTTGGCAGAAGGCGCCCTCAATGCGGTACAACCGATAGAGATTTGAACAAGTCAAAGAAGGAAAAGTTAAGTGAAAATAAACAAGATGGTTACATTTTGGCATATGAAAAGGATACAAGCCTGTCAGGACTGAATGTTGATGGCACCTTCTCTTTCCAGCCTCAGAAAACTACAAGTATGTTGGAGGTTGATTCTGAGAAAAGTCTATGTTCAGGGAAACCTGGTGATGCAATTGTTAATACTTTTGACGAATGTGCAAATGATATCGTTTCAGAGGACCTGCTTGCTACTTGGAGGAGAAAAAGCAGTGATTCTTCTCCTGTCAGAGGCTCCAGAGATGAGAAGACTTCTGATGCTGTGAGGTCAAGGAACTCAAGTGCATCATCAGAGTCTGACTATGTTTATGATGAAACAGACAATATCAGGAAAAGGCACTGTGAAGTAAATGAGATAAGGGAAGAAGATCCTGGAACCATATTAGATGATGAAGTAGCTGCACTGCAGGAGCAACTAAGACAGATAAAAGCGCAGGAGGAGGAATTTGAGACTTTTTATCTTAAGATAGTTCATAGGAAAAACAGGCATGCTTATCCTCGATATTGTTTTTTTGCAACATTCTGGCTGAATGATAATTGGCTTTGGTTCATATTTGTTCCTCTTCCCTCACTTTTTCCACATGAATGATCCTCACTATCTGCTTACGAAAACTCATGTTTTAGAGTTTCCATCATTTTTAGAAAAATTGGTTTTTTATTTTTAGTTTGATGATCTAACTTTCAGTTTTTCTGTTCATGTCACGTACAGAACTGGGTTTGAAGAAGACAAAAATTTTCATGTGATTTTGAATTCTGTTATTGCTGGACGTTACCATGTAACTGAATACTTGGGTTCTGCTGCATTTAGCAAAGCTATTCAGGCACATGACTTACATACTGGTATGGATGTCTGTGTTAAAATTATCAAGAATAACAAAGATTTCTTTGATCAAAGCCTTGATGAAATCAAGCTTCTGAAATTTGTTAATAAGCATGACCCTGCTGACAAGTATCATATTCTACGTCTCTATGATTATTTCTATTATCGGGTGAGTGTATGCTTACATTTTGATCATCCATTTTTATTATTCTAATTCAATCTTTGTTGTCATTATATTCCTAATCCTGATTTTATGTACAAAAGATAGGTTCAAAATAGTTCTATTATCTAGGAATGCTGGAATTGCTTGAAATAGAAGTTTTCATAATAGCTTTCATCTACAGTATCATCATTTTTACTATGAACTAAAGGTGGGTAGGGAAGGTTCAAAATTTTGAATAATGAATTTAGGTCCTAAATTAAGGTCCTTAAGGCCTTATTTATGTTTCTAGATGGATAGTCCTCTAGGAAATAAGATAATGTCTTGAAAAGTATTTGATTATATTACTGTCATAATAGTTTTATATCTCTGCATACATCAGGACCTTATAAATTTCTCAATCGATAGGCTACCTGTTTGACATTTGCATCACTCATGCATTTGCCTATAGGAGAAAAAGAAAATGAAGGGGAAATAAAAACACAGAAGCAATACATGTCCCAAAAAATTACTGAATGGATCTAAGAGCAAGGATGAGAATATTCAGGTTATACTTGTGTGTGCATCTCATTGTGCCGTAAAGCTAAAGCATGCATATAGTTTACTAAATTTGAGAGGGCAACATGGGATCTATCTCCAGCATGCACAAAACCAATGAGTTAAGCAACTTAAGCTTAGAATTTAAGTATGTTCATTATGAATTGTTTCTTGTTCTGCAAATCTTGGAAGGCATGATGTCTTAACTACTAAACTATTATTTCTGACAATGACAAATGCACCTTTCCTCTCATCATTCAACTTCTAGTGAGAATTAGGAAGTTATTACAATGGAATTAGCTCAAAATACATAGTTTCATGCATGAATTTTTGTTTCTTGTCTAAATTTTAGATGATGTTTATCATTCATTTCTTTTTAGAATATTTTGGAGTTTGATATTGTTATTTCCTTTTTGTTTTATTGATAATTTTGACCTGTGTAGGAACACTTGTTGATAGTTTGTGAACTTCTCAAAGCCAACTTATATGAATTTCACAAGTTCAATAGAGAATCTGGGGGCGAGGTTTATTTTACAATGCCTAGGCTGCAGGTGACATGCTCCACACTATTGCCCATGCTTATGATGTTACTTGTTATTTGATTTTCTCGAAGTTTTACCTTATCATTGCCATGAATTTTTTACAGTCCATTACTATTCAATGCCTGGAGGCACTTCAGTTTTTGCATGGCCTTGGGCTTATTCACTGTGATTTGAAGCCTGAAAATATATTGGTGAAGAGCTACAGTAGATGTGAAGTTAAGGTCATCGATCTTGGAAGTAGCTGTTTTGAAACAGATCATTTATGTTCATATGTACAATCACGATCTTATCGTGCGCCTGAGGTTATTCTAGGTCTCCCATATGATAAAAAGATAGACATATGGTCGCTTGGATGCATCTTAGCAGAACTTTGCACTGGAAATGTAAGTTCATAACTTGGAAAGTGATATACAACGTTTGTCTTTAATGCTGCTTATTTGTCCAATTGATTCTGGTTTATGTGGATAAATCATATGGCCAATTTAGAGATGGTTTTTATTTTCTACTTTTTTTCTTCCCTCCTACTGTATTATTCTTTTTGAAGGATGATATTAACACATCTTGCTGTTTTTTAAAGATGCATCAGTTCATAACATGAATGTTCTTTTTTACTTTGTCTCTGAAAGATTCATCTTTTATGAACAATCTGAATTCCCACTTCTGCAGGTTCTCTTCCAAAACGACTCTCCTGCAACGTTGCTAGCACGCATTATTGGAATCATCAGTCCTATTGATCAAGAGATGCTTGTGAAGGGACATGATACATACAAATATTTTACAAAAAACCACATGTTATATGAGAGGAATCAGGTTTGAGCCTCTGATATCTAGTCTATGTTAAAAGCAACTTTCCAATCTTGCTCCAGTCTTTCTATAAACTGGTAAACATGCATTTTAAATTACCATAAAAATGAGATCATTTAGATGATTGTACTGAAAGAATAAAGGACAGTCAAGTTTTCATATGACACTCATGCTTTGCAGCATTTGAACATGCCCCATTTGAAAACTCCATATTCTTCTATTTTTGCCATTATCCATGAGCCTTTGAAAGATACACATATTTACTATTTGTAACTATTCATCATCATAAAATTAGATGCTACTCTTTTTATCTTAATGTGGTGAAGGTCGCTAGTTCTCTCTCAGATTTTTTTTTTTTTTTAAAGTTGAAAGCATGGAAGAGAAGCATTCCTCTAATGCGTTGATTCTCAATTTCATTGTTGATTTCTCAATTTCATTGTCTTTTAGGACACGAACAAGCTAGAATATTTGATCCCAAAGAAAACATCGCTACGTCACCGTCTACCAATGGGCGATCAAGGCTTCATTGATTTTATTGCATACCTTCTTGAAGTGAACCCGAAGAAGCGCCCGAGTGCTTTAGATGCACTTAACCATCCATGGCTTTCATATCCTTACGAACCAATATCATCTTGAGCTATCCATGGCTGGCAGTTGCTGCATTATCAATCAGTCTCGGTGAAAGTTCTCATTGTTATCATCCAACACATATAGATGATATTGTAGCAGACCGGTCACAGGCAAGACAGTGAAGTTCACCTCAAGTCACACAGACAAGGTCAGCCTAGGTGACTTCAAGAGTTTGAAATCAATTCCATTTTTTTTTCTTGGTGCCTAGTGTTGTGTGAGATTAGGATCTTACTGCTCTTCATGGAGTGTTCTTGTAATCTTACTAGCTCCTTTTATTATTATTTTGTGTTGGAAGTCAAAGAGTGTACTTGAGATGCACTCTGTGATGCCATTTTCGCCCAGGTCCTGTTGTATATTATGTGATTATTATCCAGGCCTATCAAATTTTGGCCTTTTTAAAATTTTAGCTACATTCTGCAAACATTTTGTGCAAAGCAAATTCCAGGAAGGTAGGATTTGTTCATGGAATGCCAAACAAAAATGCAGAAAATGATTTCTGAATTATGCCATACGCATGATCCATCGCAACCATTCTGTAAACCTTTGTGAAGAAGCTTTGGGTTGCCACTCAGTCTGCCATGCCATGGAACTCACAGATCTTTCGATCGGATGTTGAGCATGTTCATAATATATATCTTTACAAAATAGTTATGAAGATCATAGTTTACGTTTATAAACTCAACTGAATATGATAGAACAATGATATAAAGCTTCTTAAAGCTTGAAGCAAGTGTAGTGCAAAGGACATCTAAAATAACCACTGAGCCATTTCCTTCATCTACTAAATCTTCTTAACACACTGATGCTCTTAGATCAGACTCGTATTCCTACAGATTAAGATGCAAATGAAACATGCGACATGATTATCGAATGGCACAAACCTGAGAGTTATGTGAGGGGTGGAGACTCAGGTTCAGAACTTGTAATGGGCGTGAACAAAGATACTGTATCCTCTCCTGACATTGGCCCAAAGTTCAACGATGTCCCGGATAGACGACGCTGCATCTCCTTTAAGTACATACCGGAATCGCGAGAACAGGATCGGTGTATGAGTGACTTGGGGCTTGCATTGCCGGCAACAGTGGCCCATTGTGGAGTGGGAGTCATAGAACCATTTTCATTTGGCTTCCTTCTAAAATTGTTGTTCCTTCTTGAACTCAATTTAGACACATAAACTGCTTCCTTCCCTGTGGGGAACAGATTTTGCAGTTTCTTTTGCTGCTGTTAAGAACAACAGTAATAGCAAGTAAAAAAAGAAGATTTTGAAGCAAAAATATGGAAGAGTGGTGCTAGACAAGAATAATAATGTATATATACTCGATATCGCCTTTTCAATTCTTCCTTCTGTAGCCTTAACAATTTGTACTCTTCCAATATCGACACCAACGAAACCTGTAACAATTAAAAGCAAAACCAAAAGATAAATCACCAGATGACACATTAGTTCCAGATAAGAATCAAAATCCTCTTACCCCATCATACAAGAAAGGCATCCGTCTTTCTATCTCCCACACAAATATTTTGTTCATTAATTTGTCGACCATATCTGCAACAAAAACTAAGGAATTCAATCATAGACTAAGTGAAGAAGCAATAAAGCAGGCCAACCAAGTTGTACCTGATATTTTGTTGACGGTAGCCCGTGCTTTCTCTGCTCGTTTTAGATTCAAGTGGAAACCTCTTCCAGCAATGTACTTGTTTGGATCCTGAATCCAGAAGAAGCCAAGTCCAAGTCAGTCAGTCGATTATTAAGTAACTTAAACATGGTGGATAGATGAGCGAAGTAGAGAATTATGGCATTGTTGTATGAATCCATTTGAAGATGGAGAGTGTAAAACTAGATATTTTACAATATAATTCTGAGCTTGGCAAATAGAAATGCTAATTAGTCTACCTGATCATAACCTTCAAGCCAGCTCTCCTCATCACATGCAGCGAGCCATTTGTTTACCCCATCCATGATTTCTTTCCTGATAACAGTTTCTTCTTTGGCTTTTGAAATTTGCATTTCGATGTTAGCAAGAAGTTCAGAAGAACTCAGAACACCTGGAAACCGATAAGAATCACAACAAGTGACTTGATGCCATATGTTCTTCATTACTCTCAACATGGCTTCAAATGTGTGTCATACATTTACCTGAATCTATCTCTGCGTTGACATTCTCTGGAGCTGTGCTCTTATCAGGTTCAATGTGTGCAGTTCTGCATATCTCCTCTAGTTCTGCCCTTTTAATCAGAACAAGTTCTCTTATTCTAGTCGCTTTAAGGTTTATCAGCCTCTCAACTTCAGCCTCCAACTGTTAAGCAATACTCTCATAAACCGCTTTTCGTTCAAAATTATGTTAGTAAAGCTTCAACAAATCTAACCTTCCCAATTGTGTCAAGAGAGTAGACACCAGAGCACCCAATGTCATGTTCATGTTCAGGTGATTTCAGAATGTGTTCTATTTCTCCATAGTATTTTCGCTCTTCGTCCGGTGTCTCCAACATGTTCCACAGATCTAACAGTGATCTCGCTGCTTGCGATAACTACAAATCATAAATGCTGTGTCAAAATGTATCATTGAGAATTAGACTTGAAGATCATCATCAACCTTTTCTTTTCGTATGTTCTTCTCAGTTTCTAGCTTCAGGATGGCTTGGGATAGCCCCTCGAGTGTGGAATCAGTAATGTTTGTCGAATGTTTTCCACCATTATCGTGCAGGCTAGGGTGCACTGAATCGACTGTCTTTCGAAAGTCCTCTTCGAGCAGACCACATAAAGAGTAAATCTCATTTACAAACTCCAAAACTTTCTGAAGGCGATCGGACTGAAGAAGAAGAATTAGTTCTCAAAGAAGTATAAAATCAATGGCAAAGTAACCTAAAAGAAAATTTAGATGAAGAAATTATAGTTTTTTTGACATCCTTCAACCAGGCAGAGTAATCCAAGCTGCATAAGCAAGAAACATACCTTATCCTTCTGGAGTCCCTTCAACTGTAACTGATACTCAGTGAGTCTTCGAATCGACAAGTCATCTTGTTCAATCTCAACAGCATTAGTTGGAGGAGGATGGCAAGTGGTTCCTTCAATCTCTGCTTTAATCTTCTCAATCTGTGACTGCACATCTGTGAATTGTCTCGATCGTTCCTCTCTTATTTCGCGTAGAACTTCCAAAAGAGGGGTAACTGAAGCAAGCTGCTCCTTCAATGGCAACTTCTCCATCTACACAACAGTGAACTGCTATGAATTCTAACTGATACAATCACCAAACGAGTGCAAAATTGCAAAAATAAAACATGTTCTTAAACCAACAGCCGAAGTTCTTTCAAAATGGTAGATAAATCTCTAGTTGATCAATCCTAAAATACCAGTATGTAGATTGAATCAAACAGTGAGTGATGTCCCATGCATGAAGATTATCAAATGGAAGAAAGCAAGGAAGATTACCTTTCGGTGGAGACTGCGTTCATCAAGAACAGCCACAAGAGAAGCAACCTCTGCTTCTTTGGCCGCCACTGAGTGATGAAGGTGAGCCCTAGCTCTGCCGGCTTCTACGATCTTCTTCTGGTATATCTGCCTGCACTCGCTCTCCAATTCCAACACCATGCGGTCCATGTCCTCCTTGCTTTCCCCAATCTCCGTCCATATTTGCTGTTCCAACAAATCGGCATGAACGATGAAGAACCAGGGAAACCCTAAATTTACAATCTTTTCCAACAATAAGGTAGAAGAGAAGAATGAACCTTAAGCTCTCCGACGAAATCACCAAAGCCGGTCGTAATCTCCACCTCTAACCCTAAACTCGCCATCTCTTCTTTCCTTCTCCGCCCCTCAATCCGTCGGCGAGGAGGAGGAGGAGACGAAGAACAATAATGAGCCAAACACCAACTTCCCGCTCGCTTGTTTCTTCCTCGAGCGGAAACGTGATCGAACTCGCCGCGTGCGCAGAAAGGAACGACTTTTCCGCTTTCCTTCTCCTGCAAGACGGGATTTTTGGCTCTTCTTCTTGCTTTGCAAGGTTGTTTGTCAGAAATGGCTGAACTGGAAATGGAAGTCGGCGTCTTCAAGAGCGGGCAACGCCAAATCGAACACCAGCAGAAAGCGACGGCGCTTGTGCGCACTAATCAACCAGGGTAAAGGAAGAAACTAGCAAAGATTGAGATGGGATCGATCCCTGGAGGAAGAAAGAGCGGGTCTTTATAGCTGCTTCCGGCTCTTCATCGATCGTAGTTTATGGCACTTCTGTTGGTAAAATTCCGAACAGGAGCGATCGAGCAGCAGTGCAGATGTTGTTGTCGACGAACGATGGCGCACTGGTTTTCTGTTGTTTATTATTTTTCGTCGTCGTTTAGTTCTCGATCCAAAATATTCTTTTTACGTGCATGAATATTCAAGATCGTGCAGTCGCACGAGTTCTTGTTAGTTCCAGCCTTCGTTCATGGCGATGGTGGCAGTTCGAATTCAACAGACGCCATGTCGCCATGCACTAACTACTGTATATATATTCTAAAATTAAAATTCGAAGATTGAAAGAAACAAATTTTCAAAAACTTGCTTCAGAATCAAAAGTAGTTTGATTTTTTATTTTTATCCATTTTCAATGATCGGAATAATGTTTCACAACTTCTGGCAGAAGAAGAATGATCTTTAGTTTTCCAGAACAAATCTAAAATTTATATTTAAAAAAAACTGCTTGAACAAGACAAAACGAGAAAAAGAAAGAGTAATGTTTTGATTGAATTGACAAATTGAAGTCAATTATTTGAAAATATGAAAATTGCTTCCGGCCAAGATGATCAATATGACATCGCAACCTCTAACGGTGGCGGTGGAGCTTTCACGTCACCGGCGGCCATCGGAAAGCTGCCCGTTGTTAATTCTGTTCTCTGCGTTTGTTCGGTGGGCTCGGGCCGTTGGTTGGCGGGTAATAATCTCCACGTCGAAAGCAGCGGGAGAAAGAAGGAATCGACCATGCAACTGTACTTTCTTATTTCTTTAAGAGCGGAAAAAAACAATTAATAATAATTAATGTGAAGAACAGAAAGAAAAAAAAAAGAAGGAATTAAAAACAGAAAAAGAAAAATATTAGATTAGATTGATCGATTCAAGCGATTTGTATAAATTAAACAAATATGGTCTGTTCAGATGAAATAATTTACTTGATTCATTTTATTTGACTTGCTTGATTAGGCAATTTATTCTAAGTGACGTATTTAGCTCATTTGACCGATTTAAGTCGCCCAATAATGTCTGAATTGATTAGATAATGGACTTAATATTTTAAATATACTTTTTAATTAAAAAATAAAAAATATTTTAAAAATCTTGAGGAATTCAATAAATTTTGGTATGAACCAAAAGCACAATCATTTAATTTAATTAATAGGAAGCAGATGTTTGGTTTTTAATTGATTGATTGATTCGAACTCGATGGCGAGTGGTCATAGCAATCGGGCGAGACAGCTTAATCTTCCAATCCTGATCAGCCTGTGTTTTTTTGTTCCAAGGAAGTAGTGTGTCAGCGTCAGTGATTTAGGAAGTTCCAATCAGACGCCATTTTTTCACCGGCATTGGAATTAAACAGATTACTTCAAATTTTCCTTCTGTTTTTTATTTTAGTTGTTAGAAATACTGTTTCATAAAAAAATTGATAATCTTAATTAGTCGCATTGACTCAATCCCTGAGGTAACCGATCCAATCTCATGAAAATTTCTCATCGACCACCAGGGTAAATCGAGAAACGCACACAGCGGTCAACTCAGATACCCAACATTCTTTGATTGTGATCCCCATTTAAAGAAAAATTTCTACAAACACGCCATAACTGAGAATCGAATCGTGAGTGCCTGGGTGACAACCTGAATATCCTACAGCGGCACCATGACCCCAGGGACTAGAAATACTGCTTCATAGTCTCCTCTCGAAGTAGCATTGCCTCAACATTGTACGACCATCAAAATTAATCTATAATACATCGTAATTAGGAATCAATGGATACCCATTGCACTGTAACCGTAGCTCCTGAGACTTCCAAAAAATAATTGCAAGTTCTATAGGTGTTGTGTCTAGATGATATATGAATACGCATGTCATCAAATATAAATAATAACTCCTTTCAATTCCGTGTCTAACAGCTAATGAACAACCCGTAGTGTTAATTAATCTAACTTTGCCCATCCAAAGAAGTCATTGTCGAGTTTTGTTGTATACCGTGGTAACTAATGCAGGTTTAGCGACATTTTAAGTGTATGGCTTGAGAGAGCCTACAAAAATTAGATGTTTTGACCTAATCTGTGAAAATGGGAAGATATTGCTTACCAATGCTTCTGCCACTCTTTACACTTGATCCAAAACTCTTCTGTAGTTTCTGATTATCCTGCAATGGCTCCAAATGAATATCGTCTTCCCCCTTTGTTTATTTCTACTTCACGGTACTTTCGGGAAGATTGCCATCAGCTTTTGTCAACAGAATTGTGGTGTTCATGGTTAGAGACAGCACTAGCAGTGCCCAAGCACCCATTGCGCTCAGGATCAGGCCCACTCAAAATTGTGGTAATAATATTCTGGGAAGAATTGGAAGAAGCAGCATTACTGCTAGAGACTGGCTTCTCAGAACCATTGTCGTTGATACCTTGAGCAGAAATTGGTGGTACTGGTAGCTGCTGAGTTGCGTATGTATGAGTAGATCCTGGGGGAAGGAAGACACCAGTACCAGGAACAGGAGGTCGCGGACCGGCTGGGTGCCTAGGAGGAGCTGCTGTTGTCCACCCAATGGTTGTGGGAGGCATTGCTGGCAGAGCCAGAGAAGCCACTGTGGGAGCTGCTGCAAAGAGTGGCTGGACAACAGTTGGCGGTGGCATATTTTGCTGGCCTTGCTGCTTGTGTAGAACGCCATTGGCGGGCATCATTCCAAATGGTTTATGCGCAGATGGATAACGGAAGAAGTTTGATGGCCTAACTGATGTTGGGATGGAGACTGGATTTGCATCATATGAAGTGGAGAACAAACCTTCTGATGGAAGAAGAGTTTTCTTTGGCTGATGCTTTCCAAAGGTTAGAAGTATTTGTTTCTTGTGAAGGGAAGGGATAGCACGTTTCGCTAGATCCGCACTTTTCCCTTGCATCAGGACAAGAGACCTTGAATAGAAGTAGATTGCACAAGTGAGACCTCTAGAAACGATTGTTCAAATAAATAGTGATTCCAGAAAAGCAATACTTTATATCAAAGAGAATTATCATAGATGACATGGGTGTCACTAGTAATAGGGCCTTGAGAGTTTGGAACTTGGTGAAATAGAAACATACCCTGCAGTTATAGGGAGTTTAAGGGAACCATCATAATCTCCTTTGTGATTGGATCCCACTGCTTTGCCATATACAATATCGCAATCCGACAAGAATAAATTACAAATTGGCCTACCGAACCAAGATGGCCATGAATGAGGCTGTGAATAATCCCCCTTTACATGGAAACAAATGTCAGCTAACTTGAACAAAATCACAAGAACTTTCACACATAAAAATTCCTTACCTCGTTGAAAAAATCAATGACACAAAAATCAGGTTTGACTGGCAAAACTTGCATCTCAAACAAGCAGTCAAAGACACTACAAAGTATGCTAGGAATGGCCTCTATCTTCCTCTCTAAAATATTGAATTGAAGTTAACAAGGATATGTATACATTTGAGGATTTAAAAAAAAAAAAGGAAAATGTGTAGGTATCAAATACCTTCAGAGCTCAGAGTTCTATGTTCATCTTCTATAGACCCTTCGTTAGTAAGCATGCCTAGCTGAATCATCTCTCTTCCATGTCCTTTCATTGGTCTTTTTAGTGTAACAAATGTTTGCCCTGCTTTACATGCAAGAATGTTAAAAATCAGAGCTAGCAATGCAACTAAGCAAATCGTGTAGGACAGAAATAGTTCAGTGGATCTAATTCTTCATCGGCACTTGTTATAGCTTCATCCCACATAATGTTTACAGTATGCCTAATCTACCATAGAACAATTCTCGCTACATAAACCTATAATTAGTGCCTTCAATTAGAATAACATTAGATTATCAATCACGGGAAAAAGGTAATTCTGATTAGTTAAAGTAATGGTTTCAGGATATTATACGTCATGGATAAGGATATATACCTATAAACAAATCCCTAAACGAAGAATAATAATATTATAAATCAATAATCACATATCGTGCAAAAGACGAGATGGATTAAGCAAAGCTTGCCTGAAAGTTCTCCTCTGTGGCCTGCAGCTCTCATTTCATTAGCTAACAAAACAAGTTTAGTGACCTCTGAGCTATCCAGAAAATCCTCATAAAGTTTAAGCCCTTCAACAACATTGACCTACAAGTTGTACAGTGGAAACTAAAAACCAAGTCGTATAATAAAACTAAACGCCCACATTCAAATCTTACAATTATATGATGTACTTCTCATATAGAACATACCATCATGCCATCACATGTTTCTTTGGCCACGAATTCTTTTGACGCTGATATTACCTTTTGGATTCTAGCTTGATTTGAGGTCATAATTGTGTTATCTGTAGCAGCATCATTTCAAGTCTCCAATTATTTAAATCGATGCAAAAGAAACAGTAAAAAAAAGTAAAGGTGTGGCTGTTGACATTTCTAAGGCATAATAATAAAAACTACTGATTGATTATTGGAACTTAAACACAAGAAAACAGATATTAACAGTCAAGAACATATAAACTTTTCCTATTAACAAACAAATAAACAAGAGCGTGCATATTGGAAGTGCCAGTTAGGGCAGATCGTAAGGGCTTGAAGAAGTTGTTGCCAAGGTCATGAGCTGGAGACTCACCTTCATCAAAAAGATTGGGGATGGAAGCTTAAAGACTTCCATTATATATATTTCTAGGAAAAAAAAAAAAGAGCCTTCCCATTAAGTAAAACAGTCACTAAAACTTGAAAGTATGCATAGAAATCTAATTAGGACTGGTTTATGAAGGTTTGATTACAGAACTATGGTTGAACTTGAATGTAATTTACAACTAACAAAACAAAAACTAGTAGTTAAAACCTTCTTTGTAAATTTTCAGATATTCCATATTAATGTCCCAGAGAAAGGCGAATTTCTTACAAGGATGCTTTGTCATAAAATAAAAGTTGGATAAAATAAAAGCAATGATGGATGCTTATGGCATAGTGTAAGTGCTCCTTGCATCAAAGCAAAGTTATCACTAAGTATTATAAGACCCAAAAAAAATTCTATATCTAACCCAATTAATGCTTTTAGACGGTAGTTTTGAAACAAAGATTGGAAATTTTCTATTTGACAATTCAGTTCCAATATGAACTGAGGAATAACTGAATCCTGAATGATACTAGAGTACAATTGTTTAAACCAGTCGATATTTCATTGTAGCTTATTGGAATTGCTTTCTATTGTTTTTTTAGAGCAAGTGTTACATAGATTTGCATTACTCAGACGTTTAAGCCTTGGTCCACTCATATATGCATTTTAATTATATTGCCATGTATTACTCAATCTACATGACAACCTTATATGCCATCGCTGGGCTTGTAGTAGATCAGGTTAAAACCTAAAGGTACCACTACAACTTCTATAAAAAGGAGAAGGCTCAAAATACAATAAAATTCTTCTCATTATGCTTCCTAGGACCATATATGTATCAGGAGGCTTAAATCAAAAAAGATATTGGGGATGAGGGCATCTATGTAGGACTTGATGCACAGAATTCAGTATTCCGAATACGAGTCATAGTGCAAAACCATACTTACCAAAATTCAGGAATGTGTTCCAACCAAAATATGATCAGGAATTTGGAAGATTGAGAACCAACAACATTCTATGACTCACAATAAACATGACTTCATCTAAGAACAAATAAGTCAGGCCCAAGAATCTATGAAAAAGATTCAGTTTAAAAATACATGAAGAACAATTAAAAAGGAAGAAAAAAATTTTACACTGAAACAAGTTGAATTTCCTCCATTAACGATTCATATTCAAGTAAAACAGCAATATCAGTATTGCATTTGTCATGGTGCTAGTGTGGCATTCGTGTATCCAATTCCTATTGCGCCATCATATTTCAGTTCACAATGATAAATAATGACTAGGCTTCCTTCAAAATGTAGTTAATTTTATGTGAAATCAAACTTCCTAAAAATTCAATTTAGATAGTGTAAAACTAGCTGAACTTGCTACATATAAGTGAAAAACTTTGAATGATAAGGGTGCCAATGAGTGTTAATTACAAATCATATATGTGCTGCAAGACTTTCATTTTGTATTGTTTATTGCTCAGGTTTCAACTACGCTCATGCTACAGTTAATTTCCAGCATTCCCACCCCATATTGAGCACAATATCTTTCATGTCATTTCCAAGACCAATTCAGTTATTGTGAATAGTACTCTTTATCTAAACCAGTTTTGCCATTGTTAGAGAAAAATGCATACCTCCAAAGTCTGAGTCTTGACTATGGCTCACAGTAGCAGCTTCTAACTTAATAACATCAGCTGGCCTATTTCCATCCTTCATGCAATAATTTTCCACCGGCCTATGTGAGTTTTCTGAATGCATTTAGTTGCATATCAGATCATAGTTAACCTTGAGCATTCTCAAGTATACGAGTCTTATTCAAAGTTTGAACAAACGAAAAATCTAAAAGAGGGTGCTTCTTGCATAAAAGGATCATGCTAGTCATTATGAAAACTATGGCTTATAGTTTGATTGTGTGTAATCTAGAGATGGTAACGTTGCTATGCACTAATTAGGACAAAAGACAGTGAATTTCTATTTATCTTCTACCAGTGTTAATATACATTACTATAACCACAGACTCGTTAACTGAAAGCCAAAGCTCACCATCCTTCTCAGCAAGAGGCAAAGAATCAATAGCCTGTGACATCTGCACATTGTTCTGGTTCACGTTCTTATTTGGACCTACTTTATGCTCCATCTGCTCGACCTTTCCATCCTCAGACGCAACCGTGCCAGAAACAGGAGATACACGACTCTCTCGAGCCCCATCAGATAGATGCCCAGACCTATGTCCAAATCCAAATTTCCTCCCATCCTTCTCCTTCTGGCCGTACAATTGCCTCTGCCTCTGCCTCTGCTTCAGCTGCCTCAAGTCCACCACCTGCTGCAGCGCGTAGCCCACATCGGCGACCGGGAAAAATTGCTGCATGTGGAGGAAATATGTCCAGTGAAACCGCCGTTGGTGGATGGAGCCAACGACGTGATCGTACTCCCCTGGCTCGCCAGTGACCCTGAGGTGATCCATTAACAGATCGATGATCGCGTTAGCTGCCACGAACTCTCCCCGCAGCCACGAGATGAACCCGTCCCTCTCGTCCACAAACCAGTGCTGTAGCGCCTCGCTCCCGCGGACGCAGCCCACCGTTAACGGCATTGGCTCCACCGGCACTACCACCGCGTTCCCCGACACTGCCGCCATCTCCAAGTCCTCTAATTCAGACACATAACAAAAGATCCAAACCCTTTCACCTCGAAAATTGCGAGAAAAATCTCGGCCAACGAAGCAACCCCAAGTAATAATAATTTAGAAGAAAAACAAAATCGAACACAAACTCCGATCCTGGAAACGAAGGGATCAGAGGAGAGAATCCGAAGCAATGCAGCTAAAAATCGGGAAATTAATCTCGATTAGAGGATAACAAATATCGGACGCACAAACCCACTAATTCAAAGTAGATTTCTGGACCGGATAAGATTGGAGAACACAGATTATAAGGGGAAAAACTCGAGAATTCGATCGGGAGATACAACGAACTCGAGAATGAGTAAGTTCGAGTAGTTAAGAGATCGAGATCTGGGAAGTGGACGGAAGGGGGTGAGTAGGGTTTCAGAAGCAATGGAGGTCGCTTATGGTGCGCACTTTTGCTCTCTCTCTCGCGTCGCTCGCTCGCTCTTTGTAGAACCGCAGCTACGTGGAAGATGGGTTTCCCTGCGGCTGACGTCACCTTCCTAATCGGTGACGTGGCATCAGTCTGAGAAGCTTCACGGTTGATGGAGCCTTTTGAGACCGAGTCGTCTCACGACTTGCGCCAAAAATAAAAATCAAGAAAATAGATTTCACATGAAATAAACAGGATTCTGATGAATCTTTTTCTTTGCATTAAATTATCTAATGAGCACTGATAGCCGGTGGAAAACTTTCGATTTCAGAACAATTCCTCTATTGCTTTGGAGTGATTAACTGATACTGAAGATTAAATTTGGGCTTTATTTTCTCCCTTTTGGCAAGCTTGCAACAGTACGGTAGGTTAAAAAGGAAAGTATATTTCAATCGTAATTTCCAGTAACAACACAGCCGGTTAGAGTTGCACCACTGACCACTGATCTAAGGCAACCAATCAGAAAAAGTTTACACGCAAACATGAGATTACACTATATCCACATCCTGGACGAAGAAATGGAAAACAAGTAAAGAAAGTGAAAGAACAAAGGATTCAATCACTAGGCAGCTGTACAAACAAATATGACATTGCCATAGAAAATAACAGATCATTGATCTGATCTCCTAAATCCTTCAAGTTTCAAATCTCCTTGTCATAAATTTCGCATTGGACCACTTCGAGCGGCAGTCCTGAATTTGGAAGTTAAGTCAAGAAAATTTTGTTATTGAGGCAGAACATTCAACATAGTATATTTTATCTAACACAAAAGGTAATGTTCTTTTGGCTTGGATTTGCTAGTCCATTAAAAATGATGTATACTTCTCACTCTTCCTAGTTTGGTTAATGCTGCGGTTTAGATTGAAGGTAAGTCAAACTATCCCAAATCAATAATAAACAAATTCACATAGATAGATTTAGTAAGGACACCCTGCAAAATTTATAGTTTTGCCTAATGACCGACACAGTAAACAAGTTCCGAGACCTCAATATGAAGAGAGGCCAGACTTCAACTATGGAGTTTTCACAAGCAACCATGAGGGGGCTAGGCTTCTGTGAGTGCAAGTTCTTGGGTTTTGTTATTTCAGAACAAGGCTTCCACAATCAGACTTCAACGACAAGTTGTGACCAGGGATTTTCTGTCTGTAGGCTCTATTCTTTCATCTCCTGCTCTTTCCTCCCCTAATCTTCTTTCTCTTCTCTTCTTCCTCCTCCCGAATTCCTTCATCCTCCCCAGTGCCTCCAACACCAAATATCAGCACACCCAACACAACACCCAAATCGTATCATTTCATCTGGGGATCAAAACCCCACCATGTAAGACACAAAAATATCATATGATGCCAGTGAGAAAAGAAGGCCCTGAACTAGATGAAATAAACCAACAAACATAATGTGGGAATTATATTTTACAGTGTGAATAATGTTTAAGGTGTTGCGAATTTCCTGAGATTCAAGAAGCTAAGTCATTGCTTGCATTGTGGAACGCAATAAAGAAAAAACTGGATTCACATAATGTAGCAGGGAGCAGTTCTTACCACTACA